>NC_036863.1:13577678-13886365 GCF_002910315.2 Salvelinus sp. IW2-2015 | reverse complement strand
GTATCAAATACTTATGTCATGCAATAAAATGCAAATTAATTACTTAAAAATCATACAATGTGATTTTCTGGATTTTTGTTTTAGATTCCGTCTCTCACAGTTGAAGTGTACCTATGATACAAAGCATGTAGAGGTCTGTAATTTGTAAGTAGGAAAACCTGCAAAATCGGCAGTGTATCAAATACTTCTTCTCCCCACTGTATATATATATATATATATATATTTTTTTTTTAATTGACAACTTTTACTTTTATTTCACCACCTTCCTAAAGAAAAGTATGTACTTTTTACTCCATACATTTTTCCTGACACCCAAAGGTACTCGTTACATTTTGAATGCTTAGCAAGACAGGAAATGGTCTAATTCACACACTTATCAAGAGAACATCCCTGGTTATCCCTACTGTTTCTGATCTGGCTGACTCACTAAACACCTGCTTCGTTTGTAAATTATGTCTGAGTGTTGGAGCGTGCCCCTAGCGCTCCGTAAATAAAATATAAACAAATGGTGCCGTCTGGTTTGCTTTATATAAGAAATTTAAAATTAATTATACTTTTGATACTTAAGTATATATATAAAAGTAGGATTTTACTGTGTGACTCACTTTTACTCGAGTCATTTTCTATTAAGGTATCTTTACTTTTACTCAACTACGACAATTGGGTACTTATTCCACCACTGCTAATTATGTGATCTTAGCCATTATGCAGCTCACACAAAGCCCGGGGAGGGCCTTGGTTTTGATAAATGACTGGTTTCTATTTGCTTCCCCCTGCTACCTGACTTTTAAATAATGGTATTGCTACTTCAGCGGCCTAACACAAGGAACCACGCTGAGCGAAATTCACTCTTAGGTCGTCGCAAAACAGAGGAAGGTCAACACCTCTGCGCCATTTCCCCAAGAACCGCATATCGAAAGAGAATAAAGATGTTGTACCCTATTACTCTTGCCCTCTCCACATGATGGAAAATTGTCATATTGGTAATGCTTACAACCACCACTGTGCCTGAATATTATGTACCGTAGTAAGTCACACCAGTATATGCCTTTTCCAAGGAAGACCAGGAAGGAGTGTTGACTGATATGGCTAAATGGATATCAGGTCATTTATCTTTACCCATTTAGTTATTTTTTAATAGTGACTCCATTGGCATCAGCGACCTCCCTATAATTTGTTTCACTGTTCCATCTTTTAAATCAGCCCAAGATGATGAAAAAGTTGACAGAGTGAGATGAAAGAGCATTAAAAGGAGAATGTGGCAAGCAAAGACATAATTACTGGTGGAAAGTTAAAGGAGGATTATGAGTGGAGAGTTTTGTAGAGTCGATGGATATGAAATCACAACCTCATTCACTCAGATAATTGCTATCCCCGTTTGTATGAGAGACCCTTTACCCTATTAGCCCACTGCCTGCAATGCAACCACAGACATGGTTAACAGTTACAGTAGTTCAATTGATAATTGGACAAAAAAAAATTGAACTTAAAGCTGCAATATATAACTTTTTGTGCGACCCCGGCCAAATTCACATAGAAATGGGAGTTATAGATCTGTCATTCTCATTGAAAGCAAGTCTAAGATACGGTAGATCTGTTCTGTGCTTCTAGTTCTTAAGTTTTGTTTTTGCGTCTTTTACTTTCAGTTTTGAACACCAGCTTCTAACAACTGACAATACAATAATTTTGATTATTGAAAATATATTTCACAGCGGTTAAGATGGTACAATGATTCTCTACACTCAGAGCTTGTTTTGTCACAAACTGAAATTAGAATTTTAGCAACCAAAAAATGCTGTTGCTTATTTCTTCGTATTGCACCTTTAACAGTTTCACTAATTAATAGCTTGGATAATCACCCAGGTCATAGCATGCGTTAGTCTACCGGAACCGCAGCAGCAACCTGATATTGATAATGCCATATGCAGTATAAATTAGTCTGGGGGCCTAATCAATACTGTGCAATTGTCAGGTGTTTACAGTGTCCTCCGGCCTCTGCTGATGAGCATCGATCTGAACTCGAGTGGAGAGTTGAGGAAGAGCAGTGCCACCCGGAGCGGTTATACTACACACAAATAATATGCATACAAGCGGAACAGGAAAAGGCTGTTTATCTGCCTCTCACTGACATGTTCCATTATTAGAGAGTAAGGGAGAAAACAAACAAAGTATCCAGATAGTAGGCCTATGTAGGTGCAATAGACTTTTTCCCATTGGGTTGGGGCCTTGTTTTCTTTAGTACACATTGATAGATGAGATGGATAGGTTACTGTATGAATGACATTGTATTGACAATACTAACCTATTGAGTGATGAACAACAGTAATACTGGGTATGACACATTTGATTGATTAGAAATGTCAGTATACTAAATGAATGTCCTACACACCAGAAAACACACTTTACTGGTATGCATGTCCTATAAAGGTTTATGCATTTCTGTCATTTATGAATATGGGAAAAAAAGCCATTATAATGATTCAGAGGATGTTACATTGCTGGCTGGTGAAGCTTCTCACCCAACGATAAAGGAAACTATTTTCTGTATTTCGTCAGTTTGGCATGGTAAAGAGAACACAATTGAATTGGCAGTACCATTTGTATTGTCAACTCTCCTAACTTCTTTATCCCATTTCAATTTACCTGGGCATTGCCCATGACAAATAACCAATTAGATTAGTTGCCAGTAGAAAGCCCCACTGATCCAAACTCTATTTCCCATGTTTCCTGGGGCATCGGCACCACTGCAGAGGATTGATTATGATAGGGTAGATGTGGAAAGAACTGCACACTTTATAGCTCAGGGCTCTCCAACCGTGTCCCTGGAGAGCTACCGTCCTGTAGGTTTTCGCTCCAACCCTAATCTAGTGCACCTAATTCCAATAATTAGCTGGTTGATAAGCTGAATCAGGTTAGTTATGACTGGGGAGCAGCGAACACTTACAGGAGGGTGCTTCAGGGTCATTGGATCAAATCTCAAGAGGGAAACCTGTTGTTGGACCAATGAGGGGAACACTGCTGAGGGCTCCATAGTGTGGATCATCACTCACTGACATGTGTAGCAATATACAAGCAACACTGTAAACAACACATCAGCTAAACGATAGTGTTCATAGTATATATCAATAATGGATTGATTGTACCGTCCCATGCCCTCATACATACAAGTCAAAAAACAACCCCTAGCTCCTAGACCAGGGGTGGGCAATTCCAGTCCTCTGGGGCAAAGTGGTATCACACTCCCCCCATCATCCCTAGCAAACACAGTTGATTAAATTAATTGCATTGTAAACTGAAGATCATGATTAGTTGAGTATATGAGTCAGGTGTGTTAGCTGGGGCAAAAGTGTAACACCAATCAGGCCCCAGAGGACTGGAGTTGCCCATCCCATCCCTGCCCTAGACACTTGTACATCTGGGTATGTTTAAGCAGTCAAAAAAACTAGCCTATCAGAGGGCAAGGCGGAACTGCTACTATAGTGCTTATACCTATCCAATTATTTTGGATCTAGCTATATGACGTGCCTAGGGGGTATAGGGGTTATTTCTAGAGGTCGACCAATTAATCGGCATGGACAATTAATTAGGGGCGATTTCAAGTTTTCATAACAATCGGTAATCTGCATTTTTGGACACCGATTATGGCCGATTACATTGCATTCCACGAGGAGACTGCGTGGCAGGCTGACCCCCTATTACGCAAGTGCGGCATCAAAAGGACCTGGTGGCTGCAAGGAGCCAAGGTAAGTTGCTAGCTAGAATTAAACTTATCTTATAAAAAACAATCAATCTTCACATAATCACTAGTTAACTACACATGGTTGATTATATTACTAGTTTAACTAGCTTGTCCTGCGTTGCATATAATCAGTGCGGTGCCTGTTAATTTATCATTGAATGACAGCCCACTACAACTTTGCCAAACGGGTGATGATTTAACAAAAGCACATTCGTGAAAAAAGCACAATTGTTGCACCAATGTACCTAACCATAAAACCTCAATGCCTTAAAATCAACACAAGTATATATTTTTAAACCTGCATATTTAGTTAAGAAATTCATGTTAGCAGGCAATATTAACTAGGGAATATTAACTTATCTTGCGTTCAGTGCAAGCAGAGTCAGGGTATATGCAGCAGTTTGGGCTGCCTGGCTCGTTGCGAACGGTGTGAAGACCATTTCTTCCTAACAAAGATCGTAATTAATTTGCCTGACTTTTACATAATTATGACATAACATTGAAGGTTGTGCAATGTAACAGCAATATTTAGACTTAGGGTTGCCACCCGTTCGCTAAAATACAGAACGGTTCCGTATTTCACCGAAAGAATAAACGATTTGTTTTCAAAATTATAGTTTCCGGATTTGACCATATTAATGACCAAAGGCTCGTATTTCTGTGTGTTTATTTTATTATAATTAAGTCAATGATTTGATATTTTATAGAGCAGTCTGACTGAGCGGTGGTAGGCAGCAGCAGGCTCGTAAGCATTCATTCAAGCAGCACTTTCCAGGGTTTGCCTGCAGCTCTTCGCTGTGCTTGAAGCACAGCGCTGTTTATGACTTCAAGCCTATCAACTCCCGAGATTAGGCTGGCAATACTATAGTGCCTATAAGAACATTCAATAGTCAAAGGTATATGAAATACAAATGGTAGAGAGAGAAATAGTCCTATAATTCCTATAATAACTACAACCTAAAACTTCTTAATTATGGCTGCAGTCCCGATATCGGGACCGATATGACAACAGCCAGTCCAAGTGCAGGGCGTCAACTTCAAAAACCAGAAATCTCATAATTAAAATTCCTCAGACATTCATGTGTCTTATATCATTTTAAAGGTAATCTTGTTGTTAATCCCACCAAAGTGTCCGATTTCAAATAGACTTTTCAGCGAAAGCACTACAAAAGATTATGTTAGGTCACCACAAAACCAAAAATAATCACAGCCTATTTTCCCAGCTAGAGATAGCTTCACAAAAACCAGAATAGAGATAAAATGAATTACTAACCTTCGATTATTTTCATCAGATGACACTCATAGGACTTCATGTTACACAATACATGCATGTTTTGTTTGATTAAATTCATATTTATATCAAAAAATCTGAGTTTACATTGAGGCTACAAGATTCACTAAATGCAAAAACATCAAGTGACTTTGCATAGCCCATCATTTCAACATGAATACTCATCATAAATATAGATGATAATACAAGTTATACACAAATGGTAGAGAGAGAAATAGTCCTATAATTCCTATAATAACTACAACCTAAAACTTCTTAACTGGGAATATTGAAGACTTATGTTAAAAGGAACGACCGGCTTTCATATGTTCTCATGTTCTGAGCAAGGAACTTAAACGTTAGCTTTTTTACTTGGCACATATTGCACGTTTACTTTCTTCTCCAACACTGTGTTTTTGCATTACTTAAACCAAATTGAACATGTTTCATTATTTATTTGAGAATAAATTGATTTTATTAATGTATTATATTAAGTTAAAATAAAAGTGTTCATTGTTCATTCAGAATTGTTTTAATCGTCATTATTACAAATATATATAAAAAAATTAAGAAAAAATTAATACATTAAAAAAAAAATATATATATATATATATATATTTTTTTAATTACGTTGAAAAAGTTGGGCCGATTAATCGGTATCGGCTTTTTTTGGTCTTCCAATGATCGGTATTGAAAAATCATAATCGGTGGACCTCTAGTCGTTTCTGGGTGGGGCTCGTCTCCCCCTTGAGGATCAAGCAGCATTGACTGATCATAGACCATGCCTGTGTCTGCATTCGTACTCATCAGGGACCAAGCTCTGCGCCCCGAGGGGCAACAGTCAGTGACCTTACAAGATTGCCTATGGTCCTCTAATGCTCTGATCTGCCTGGCAACACACCGTTTATCACACATACACAGTAGAGCTGGGGGCGATATACCAAAGATTATCGACACGGTCCATACAGATAATTTATTGTCAATGGGAAAATTGATGGCTACAACCATCAAATTTGTAGTAGTTTAAATGATAACATTTATGTGCACCACAGTTTTATTTTAATAAATGTATCGTTCCATTTATTGTTATTGCATCAATTCAGGCAATTTATCCCAATATAAATTTTTGTCCATATCGCCCAGCACTAATACAGAGGTCCACCAGCCAGCCCGCTTGCAGCAATCTGCCTCTCAAATGCTAGGGGTGGCTGTTCAATGACAGTCATCACCGTAATGTGGCTTTTTCTAACTGTGTATTCTTTCTTTTTTAACAATGAACCAATAGATAATAGTAGGACTACAGCACACATTCTACAGCTCAGTGAATGGAAAATATGTAATGATTACAACACAAGATGACTAAGTTGGGCTAGACTGCTATGTGTGTTTGCATTCAATATTCACAATAGCATGATTGTCAAGTGACATGCAGCATTCCTTGTATACCTTACAGCATCACAAGTCCCCCAAAAATTTAATGGTAGCATACACATATTTAGCAGATGTTATCGCAGATGCAGCGAAATGCTTATGTTTCTAGCTCCAACAGTGCATTGATACCTAACAGGTATTAACACCAATCAGGCACCTGAGGACTGGAGTTGCCCATCCCTGTTCTACATCTCTTAGGTAATGTTTATATCCATCCAACCAGGTCCCCTTTACCCAGACCATTCTAACTAGTTCACAAATGTGCAGATGAACAAAGCTAGGACACCACTGCAACCCATTCCCTAAAATAACTGCAGTCATATTAGAGTTATGATGATTGTGAGATACATCACAGAAAGCTGAATTGCACATCAAATTCGTTGTATGTAGTGTTAATGTCACCCTCGTTGGTCGCCTTTGTCAGAGGCACTACCTAGTGATGGGAGTCTTTTCGATGATCCGTTCACCCAAAAGAGTAATTCCTTTGGCTCCCAAATGGCTCTTCATTTAGTAGTGCTTAAAACATGACATAAAACCATGAAAAATAGCACATTTGTAATGTAAAGCCTTAAAAAGTTGCCTACCATGTCAGATCATGATATGTGAGTTCAAATACATTTCTACCTGACAAAATGATTAAATCGCCTGCAAAAACAAAACGAAGAAGAAAAAAAATTACACACTGCAAAAATGAGCGTGGACCAGAATGAGGCTCTCTTCTCACTAAATTGTTCCTGCAGTGAGGAATTACCATCTTCAGAGAATGTTTTTATAACTTATCAATAGATAATGGCTGTCTGGAGCGCATAACGCAGTAGCAGCAGTATGCAAATCAGGGAGTCAAATGAACAGCTCTTTCACAGATGTGAGTCGGTTCCAGACGTTCACCAAAAAGATCCGTTCAAAAAGAGACGTTCGTTCGCGAACAACTCATCACGAGCACCGACAGAGCACCCTCTAAAAGTCTAAAATAGGATCTTATGTCAATTGTGGTTTGTGACATTGCGTTCACATGGGTTTTGTTTCTTTAGGATGCCCCTAACCTTCACAGAATGAGCGGGTTTGTCTTTTCTTCATCCGCCCCCACTCATGTTTATGAAAACTGAATTAAGACAATGGTGTTGTGATTGCTGCTGTTGTGCTCCAGATCAAGTCACTTGCCACGAAACAAACACATTGTAAACGAAGCTCTTGAATGGATTCACTTCTCTGTGATTGAGACATTTTCAATTGTGTGTATACCTGGAAACAATGTATTTAATTAGCCATATGGAGGAGATGCTGTACTCGTTCAACACAAGCTGCCTTTAGGGTGTCTATTGTAGCTGTGGGTAGGAAACAAATGGTGGGTAGCGTGGCATTTCGCTGTGCTACAATACTGACAGAGCGATGAAAATAAAACAATTGAATGGTTACTTCTTAACAAGTGCTTGTACCCATTTGAGGACTTGGAACCCTTCAAAACAAATAGCCTCCATTTGAAACAACCTATTTGACTCTGCTACCCTCCCAGAGTGAATGTGTTGCTAATGAAAGACCTCAAGATAAATGGTGCTTGTAAATATGAAACATTTTGAAATGGTCTCATACTTTGACCTAATCCGGATCATAAACTTCCTTTACCTTTTTGTTGTGATCATTAGATCATTAGTAGACATATAATTTATTTCTGTAAAATAATTTATTTAGTGTTACTGGGCTCAGTAGGACATTTCAACTTGATATGCCTGATTGTTGGAACCCCTGATTGGCCATTCATTTGAAAAACAATGAAAAACCTATTACAGAGAAAAACCTATTACAGAGGACTCGAAAAATCTAACATTCATTCAACATCAGGGAGTATCCAAAGGTATGATTATTACCATGGTGAAGATGGTCATTCTCCTATTCAAATATCTGTAGAGGGCTGCAGGGAATACACTGATCAAGTCAACCAAGGCCATTTAGGGAACCAGCAGAAATTACTTTAATAATACAAAAACACTTCAAATGTCAGGTCCCTGGAACTAAAAAAAAAGTTTTTATCCTTCGTTTTGAACTTCCTCTCCTAATAAAGGTGTTAGAATGGGAATGTACTTCTGTTCAATTGGACTGGTTACCATAGAACGGCAGACATCGTTTCAGACAGATCCCTGGTTGGCTCTACCTGAACCCTCCTCTCCCTGTACACTAATGCCTTTCAGGTGTCATAGACAATAAAAAAAAAATACTATTTAAAGTCACAGTTGGATCAGCAGAAATGAATGTATTATAGTTATATTAACCTATATAATACAATATAATAACCATATAATGTCCTTTTCTGGTTGTATTTTTTTTTTCTGGTGTAAAAGCCAGCAGAGGTCAGATTACAACCAGATGTTCTGTTATCTTAAAATAGGTTAACAAAACTTCCATATATAACTAGTATACAACCTGACCATGACATTGCAACCGGTTTTCCCGCAGGGAAGTTATGTAACCCCTCAGAACAAAGGATACAGCACTTATAAATACAGCAGCAGCATTTACTTACAGCAAATTAGCATGAAAGCTATTGTGGATAGGCATTACAACGAACCCTGTTTTTTTTCTCCTTTGACCTCATTGCCATGTCTTCTTGATGTAATTGACTAGCTCAATCTATTGTACTGCTTTGCACCATACCATTTCTACATGTATGTATATTTTGGATCCTTTGACACTTTTCCTCCTCAAAAGGCAGCCACTTTCATTGGAATCATAAATTCACTGTGGGGCTATATGGGGCACTTCGATCAAGGAACCAAGAGCACGCGATCCATCCAAGTCCAAACGGAACTAACACAATTGTGTAAAATATCTGCGGCAGACGAATCAAAAGACGAATCAAAGGCTGCAATCAGGAAATCAAGCTGTTTGCCGAATTGTCCCTGAAGTGCCATCAACGAGCCTGAATAGCTTGTTGATTTGTCCTTCACTCCTACAAAGGCCGCTCTCAAAGTGTTTGCATGCAAACTGGGGATGGTGCTTCAATTCCTCTCTATTCCACTGAAAAGACTGAGTGGAAAGGCATCCATGGTGTAGCTATGAAAGTACACAACCTTATAAGTAAACAACCTGACAGGACACAACCATTTCCAGATGAATATGGTTTTGTATGATTTCATCTGAGATTCTTGTAGCCGATCTACAAGCTCACTTACAAGTTAATTGCATGACAGCAGCCAACAAGTAAACAAAGCTATATATTTGCATGTGAGAGGGGGAGGTGCCCCTACTCAACTGAAATTTCACAGAGGATCATGTGCACAAATGCTAATTCGAGCCTTCAAATTATTCCCCTGTTTGTTTCATCCTCTGTTAATAAGCTTGGAATTAAAAAAGACAACATATTAGCCTTGTTACGTAGGAAGTGATAAGGTCCTGTAATACACAGAAAACACAGAGGAGGGAGATAACGGCAAGCGACAGGCATTCCACGCCACGAGGAGAGAAGCTATAGCTACTGTACAATGCCGGTCTTCAACTGGCTCTTGTGCTATCTATTAAGGGTTGAATCTTTACTTAAAATCTGTGAGGTAAAATAGAATGTTCTTGTCTCTGTTGTTGTGATAAAGGAAACTTTGCTAGAGAAATTATATTATTCCATCACATGCAGGAGTCAAGCAGACAAGTGGAGTTTGTTCAATAGGTTTTGTCAAGTATCGCAGGGGGGTAAGGTAAAATGAACATTAGTATGTAACATTTAAAGGGAAACTTCAGGATATTGGCAATGAGGCCCTTTATCTACTTCCCCAGAGTCAGATGAACTTATGGATACCATTCTTGTGTTTGAGTGTGGTTTGAAGCAAGATGCTAACTACAGTAGTGCTAGCACTATTGCTAACTAGCGTTAGCACAATGACTGGAAGTCTATGGGTATCTGCTAGCATGCTAGGGAAATTAATTTGACGTCCCTTACTAGATGCTCAGGCTTCTATGAGAAGGCTTTTCTGACTGGATACATGAGGTGGTTTCTTTCAGCACTGCACTCGCTGGCAGTCGAGTGGTGCAATTTTCCTGCTATATACTTGAGTGCCTATTCCATCACGCAACCAAAGAGAAGTTGAGAGGAGGCAGAGTGTATCTATGATTTGGGGCAAACAGCATCACATGTCCCCTTTCACATTGAAGATTGGTACAATGTATTATGCAATAACATTTTCTGAAAATCCTGGATATGTTGGGGCATTCAAGCCATGACTATTGCCTTCTAGAGTGCTAGCCTGGTTGGTTAGACTGCCATAGTTTTTTTCACATCCTATGAACAACCCATGTGAAATGTTTTATGAATGTAGTTAATTTATACTGTACATTGATGAAAGACGGCACGAGCTATTATAGATGCCTACAGCAAATATAATCTAAAACAATGCCAAATCTACACTGGAGTTTCTTACAAAGAAGACAGTGAATGTTCCTGAGTGGACAAGTTACAGTTTTGACTTAAATCTACTTCAAAATCTATGGCAAGACCTGAAAATGTTTTTCTAGAAATGATCAACAACCAATTTGACAGAGCTTGAAGAATTTTGAAAATAATAATGGGCAAATGTAGCACAATCCAGGTGTGGAAAGCTCTTAGCGACTCTTGGCTGTAATCGCTGCCAAAGGTGCTTTTAAAAAGTATTGACACAGGGGTGTGAATACATATGTAAATTAGATATTTCTGTATTTCATTTTCAATCAATGTGCAATGTGCAAAATGTCTAAAAACATGTTTTCTCTTTGTCATTATGGTGTATTGTGTGTAGATGGGTAAGACATGTTTTAATCCATTTTGAATTCAGTCTGTAACACAACAAAATGTGGAGTAAATCAAGGTGTATGAATACTTTCGGAAGGCACTGTATATGATGGATGGATTACACACTGTATTGGGATTGCAGAAGGCTAATACTGACCAAGATACAGACACTTCTAACAAATCCGTACTAACGGCGTCTCCCTCTCTCTTTATCTCTCTCTCTCTGTATCTTCCTCTCGACTGGGACAGATTTCATTCATTGTATCAAATGGCAGACAAAGTAAAGCAGACAAGATAGAGACAATTGAGCACCTACACTGTGCAATTTCAACAATGTGATCTTGCCCAAAAACGCACCAAATTAATAGAAGATTAGCCGCACTTCACTTGCTAAACAGAAAATAAAATGTGATCTCCCCAGCACAATCGTCTCATATTATTTTGTCAATGTGAAAGCACCTCATTGCTATTCCTCGCAATGCCTCATTAGGCTGTGAGAAAATATTAACAAGTGTCATGTGAACTTGAGAAAGATGGATCATTTCATGCCTTCTCATTTATCAGCCGTTTTCTTTAGAGAAATACTGATTTCTGATGTCGTAAAAGGGGGCCTCTGTTACTGTATTTATTTATATCCCACGAATAAATAGTACGTTATGTGGAAGTGGGATGTAGGCCTATAGGACATTTCATGTCGTTCCAGCTTTTGATGAGCATTGTGTTTGGTACTGTACACGTGTCCGTGTGGGGTATTTTCCTTCACAATCATCTTCTGGGTTTAATCTCAGATACTGGGTTCTGGTGTTGTAAAAAGTGCCTCTGTCACACTATTTATACTCCACAGATAAATACTACATCTATATATGTGGTAGTGGTACATATTGGACATTTTTGTCGTTACAGCTTTTGATGTGCATTGGGTTTGATACAGTAAAATGTGTCCATGGCGGGGGTTTGATCTGGTGCCAATGCACCCCACACACGCCCCCTGGCTGAATTGGCATTTTGAGCTTCCTGTGGAGGACAAAAAGGCAGCTCCTGCCTGCCACATGCCACTGATGGCCTCCACTGTGAGCAGAGAAGCGGCATGCTGGAACCTGCCTGACTGCACGCCAAAACAGACGGCCATTTGTATCCCATAGAGAAAATGACTGTAATAGGCAGCCACTGCTGTTCATCAGGTGTCGTCTTTTTGCTCCTCTAACGACATGCTGCCAAATCTGACAAACAAGGCAGATGAAAGGAGACGCGACGGTATGGGGTCGAGATTATTTTAGTAGTGATGACTGGTGCTAGATGTTAGTACTAACCATCTTGCAATTGATGAAGACTAAGAGAGGTCACCAGGGAGACGGTGGAGCCTGGCATTATAATACTTTATTAGAAGTGATACCTTCTGCTTTTCCAATTAGGTGGGAAAAAAAGATTAGAACACTTCCATTAATCTTCTAGTCTTTCTTCCCAATGCACCACAGTGCCGGAATGACACGGATTGACACAGAATGGCTCTTCAGGCTCTGTGGAAATAAGTATAGTTTGCATGGTCATGTTGGATCGGTCAAGAGGGCCCAAACCATAGACATCTATTAAAATAAGATAGCACACACAGTGCCTTCGAAAAGTATTCAGACCCCTTGACTTTTTCCACATTTTGCTACGTGACAGCCTTATATTAAATTGATTAAAAAAAATATTCTTCAATCTACACAAAATACCCCATAATGACTAAGCAAAAACAGGTTGAGAATCTTTTGTTAATTTCTAAATGAATAAAAAAACTGAAATATCACATTTACATAAGTATTCAGACCCTTTACTCAGTACTTTGTTGAAGCACCTTTGGCAGCGATTACAGCATCGACTCTTCTTGGGTATGACACTACAAGCTTGGCACATCTGTATTTGTGAGAGTTTCTCCCATTCCTCTCTGCATATCCTCTCAAGCTCTGTCAGATTGGATTGCCTTGCTGCAAAGCTATTTTCAGGTCTCTCCATAGACGTTCGATCGGGTTCAAGTCTGGGCTCTGGCTGGGCCACTCAAGGACATTCAAAGACTTGTCCTGAAGCCACTCCTGCATTGTCTTGGCTATGTGCTTAGGGTCTTTGTCTTGTTGGAAGGTAAACCTTTGCCCCAGTCAGATCCTAAACGCTCTAGAGCAGGTTTTCATCAAGGATCTCTCTGTACATTGCTTCGTTCATCTTTCCCTTGATCCTGACTAGTCTCTCAGTCCCTGCCGCTGAAAAACATCCCCACAGCATGATGCTGCCACCACCATGCTTCCCCATTGTGATGGTGCCAGGTTTCTTCCAGACTTGACACCATTGCATTCAGGCCAAAGGGTTCAATCTTGGTTTCATCAGACCCCAGAAATGTGTTTCTCATGGTCTGAGAGGCTCTAGGTGCCTTTTGGCAAACTCCAAGCGGGCTGCATTGTGCCTTTTACTGAGGAGGGGCTTCCGTCTGGCCACTCTACCATAAAGGCTTGATTGGTGGAGTGCTGCAGAGATGGTTGTTCTTCTGGAAGGTTCTCCCATCTCCACAGAGGAACTCCGGAGCTCTGTCAGAGTGACCATCGGTGTTCTTGGTCACCTCCCTGACCAAGGCCCTTCTCCTTCGATTGCTCAGTTTGGCCGGGCGGCCAGCTCTAGGAAGAGTCTTGGTGGTTCCAAACTTCTTCCATTTAATAATGGAGGCCACTGTGATCTTGGGGACCTTCAATGTTGCAGAAATTTGTTGGTACCCTTCCTCAGATCTGTGCCTCGACACAATCCTGTCTTGGAGCTCTACAGACAATTCCTTCGACCTCATGGCTTGGTTTTTGCTCTGACATGCACTGTCAACTGTGGGACCTTTATATAGACAGGTGTGTGCCTTTCCAAATCATGTTCAGTCAATTGAATTTACCACAGGTGGAATCGAATCAAGTTGTAGAAACAAGTTGTAGAAACAGGATGATCAATGGAAACAGGATGCACCTGAACTCAATTTGAGTCTCATAGCAAAGAGTCTGAATACTTATGTAAATAAGGCATGTTTTTTATTTTTAATACATTTGTAAAAATGTCTAAAAACATGTTTTCACTATGTCATTAAGGGATATTCTGTGTAGATTGCTGATTTTTAAAACATGTAATCCATTTTAAAATGTGGAAAGAGTAAAGGGGTCTGAATACTTTCCAAAGGCACTGTAAGTGCTTTCAGTGTACTACCTATGTGTCAGTTTGTTGCATGTCACAGTATGTGTACTGGGGGGAAACTATTTTGTAACATACATGCATACAGTGATTGCTCCACTAAAAGTTTTGCGATTATGCTACGGTACTTAGAGGTAATTTGTGGTTTAATATGGTACCCTGCGTCACCAGTTCATTTCTCCAGTTTAGCGCAAGGGGGAGTTAGAGCACTGATTATGCTTTTGGGTCCTACTGTGTCTGACAATGAAATGGGCAAAATAAACCTAAATAGAAACTGATAATTGTGCTTCAGTATTACTTACTAAAACTGTTGTTACACTAAGGTTTTAATTATTTTCGGATTATTTTGCTTTTACTATAGTAGCGTAGCCCACTCCCGACCGGTCATGTTGTATTGTGCCTGACTGGCGCAACGGTCTAAGACACTGCATAGCAGTGCAAGCTGTGTTGCTACAGATGCTGGTTCAATACCAGTGCCGGCTTCGACTGGGAGACCCATGTGATGACTGTACGTTTTTGGTTTCTCTCCCTCTAAAAACAGATATAAATCATTCTAAATAACTGGCTTTATTTACGAATTAGTCACAATGTCTTTCCCCATGTTCTAGAATTGCCTTTTTCCTCGCTCATTTTACATCATTTGAAAACGAAATTAAACAAAGCGATTATTATGATTATATATTATTATTAATTTATATGATATCAAAGCCCCGTGGATATTCTCACAGATATATTTTTAACCTTGTTATTGGCAGGACAATATATATTGGTCATGGCTCCCGAGTGGCGCACAATGGGATTGCCTTTCAGTTCTCCAGCTGTATCCACTGAAAGCGCGCTAGGTTCAAGGCACGAAGGCACGAGGACAGGGAGCACGGAATGGGCCACAGAGCCGCGCACCGAAGACGGACCTAGCCAACGGGGAAGGGAGGAGGAAGGGGGTGGGCATTGCTGCACTCTGGGTAGTACAGAGCAACACTTTAAGGGGCATTGCACTAATAATGACGCGGACTAGGGAAACGTTCCCGCTGTTCTTAGTGCCAGTCTGCACGTTCAAACTAAAACAATGTAACTAATAATGGCATCTTCATGCTTTCATAAATAAAATAATGATAAAAATACTCCTGCAAACACACACGGTCACGTTGTACAGCGCCATTATGGCTATTAGCAGGTAGCTGGACAATAGACTTGCCTAGAAGAAGGGTATTTGGAGAATTCTATCGTCAAATGTATTTCTTAGTTAGGTTAGCTGTATCACAACCGGCCATGATTGGTTGCAATTTCAGTTAAATACACCAGAAAAGACAAAACAAATAATACAACAAAAAGTCATATTATTATTATGCATCACATCCAACCATGATTGGGAGTCCCATAGGGCGGCGCTAAATTGGCCCAGCGTTTCTCTCCCTCTAAAAACAGAAATAAATGTTTTGGCCTTTACAAATATTATTTAGGCCTTTATTCAGATCACAAATCGCTCATTTTTGTTTTTTGAAAACGAAATAACCTCCAAAATATTGTTATATATGATCAAGTCGAAGGCACAGTTATATAGCGGCACCTACATAAACCTGAGTGACTCAGTCATTCTTGGCTTTGGATCAAAATAAATAAGTACCAACATTCTTTCTGTTAGACTTTAATAAAGACATGTTTTGGTTATCCTGACCTGGACACCATGTACAGTATTATATTAGCCCATTATGGGCTATTCACCAACACCGCTCTGTATTTTGATACTTTGTGGATGGGGCCTCCCCAGTGGCGCAGCTGTCTAAGTCACCGCATTGCAATGCAAAGATGCGTTGCTACAGATACCAGTGCCGGTTGCCACCGGGAGACCCATGTTTTGGTTTTGATTTAGAATCCTCCTATCCTCAAAATGTAATTATTGGTGGAGAGTCACGTCACATTTTTCGATATACTGTAGGCCTTGAAGCAATAGCCTACAACTATTTTAGCACCGTTTCGTGCTGATCTGAGAAAAGCATGGGGACTGGTCTTGATAAATCAATGAGATTTTTATTTTCACTGAATCGCCGTTTGGGTATTGGTTAGACTACAATTATACAATTAGGGTGTAGAAATGTTATGCTCTTAGTGTAACCTTTAGGGGCAGCATTTTCACTTTTGGATGAATTGGTGCCCAAATTGAACGGCCTCCTACTCTGTCCCAGATGATAATATATGCATATTATTATTATAATTGGATAGAAAACACTCTGAAGTTTCTAAAACTGTTTGAATTATGTCTGTGAGTATAACAGAACTCATATGGCAGGCAAACTTCCAAACAGGAAGTAAAAATTCTGAAAAGGGTCGATTTGAAAGTCATCGCCTATTCATATCCCTGTAATTTATGGATCTGTTTGCACTTCATACGCCTTCCACTAGATGTCAACAGTCAGTAGAACGTGGAATGAAGCCTCTAGTGTGAAGTAGGGCCAGATGGGAGCTATTTGAGTCACTGGTCTGGCAGATTGCTAGTTCCTAGTCACGCACGCTAGACATGGGATGTCAATGTGTGCCATTACTTTTACAGACATGAAGAAATGCTCCGGTTGGGACGTTATTGGATATATATGATAACAACATCCTGAAGATTGATTCTCAACTAAGTTTGACCAGTTTATTCGACTTGTAATATAACTTTTTGAAGTTTTCGTCCGACGTTTACCTGCATCTGCGCTAGTGTTTGGACATGTGGACTACACATGCTAGCAAAAGTTACTAATTCGACATAAGTAATGGACATTATCGAACAAAACAGCGATTTATTGTGGAACTAGGATTCCTGGCACTGCATCAAAGGGAATATTTATGATGTAATTTCGTATTTCTGTTGACTCCAACATGGCGGAGAAATGTTGTTTCTATCTGAGCGCCCTCTCAGATTATTGCATGGTGTGCTTTTTACAAAAGTTTTTTTTAATCTGACACAGCGGTTGCATTAAGAACCAGTGTATCTTTAATTATATGTAAAACATGTATCTTTCATCAAAGTTTATGATGAGTATTTCTGTTATTTGACATAGCTCTCTGTAATTACTCCGGATATTTTGGAGGCATTTCTGAACATGGCGCCAATGTAAACCGAGATTTGTGGATATAAATATGCACATTATCGAACAAAACATAAATGTATTGTGTAACATGATGTCATATGAGTGTCATCTGATGAAGATGTTCAAAGGTTAGTGATTAATTGTATCTCTATTTCTGGGTTTTGTGAAAGATATCTTTGCTGGGAAAAATGGCTGTGTTTTTTGGATATGGTGGTGAGCTAACATAAATATATTTTGTGTTTTCGCTGTAAAACATTTTAAAAAATCGGACATGTTGGCTGGATTCACAAGATGTTTATCTTTCATTTGCTGCAAATTAATTAAGCAAAATTTCTTAAAATCAGTCCCATATACTATGTTCTTATAAAAAAAGGTTTTAAATTCTCTAGTACAGCCACTATTGAAGGATATCACATGCTTCTCAAAGATGCCCTCTGGTGGTCAAACTAGCACTAAATAGCATTAATGGTACCGGTGGTTGGCACTTAAATAACGTGCCACAGAATTCTGCGGCACCACGCAAGCTGTGCTCCAGTACGCTGCAACCTTTAAAAAGGATGAACCACTGTATACTGCTCTAAAAGAATTGGGAGAGATACTATATTGCTTGACTATAGCCTCACCCTTTGAGTTGTAAAAATAAGCCTTTAAGGGATGTTACATATAGGTAATATAAAATCTACCAGTAAAAAGGTTGAAAAGAGGTTCCAAATGTACAGTTGAAGTCGGAAGTTTACATACACCTTAGCAAAATACATTTAAACTCAGTTTTTCAAAATTCCAGACATTTAATCCTAGTAAAAATTCCCTGTCTTAGGTCAGTTAGGATCACCACTTTATTTTAAGAATGTGAAATGTCAGAGTAATAGTAGAGAATTACTTATTTCAGCTTTTATTTCATTCATCACATTCCCAGTGGGTCAGAAGTTTACATACACTCAATTTGTATTTGGTAACATTGCCTTTAAATTGTTTAACTTGGGTCAAACGTTTCTGGTAGCCTTCCACAAGATTCCCACAATAAGTTGGGTGAATTTTGGCCCATTCCTCCTGACAGAGCTGGTGTAACTGAGTCAGGTTTGTAGGCCTCCTTGCTCACACACGCTTTTCCAGGACTGCCCACAAATTTTCTACAGGATTGAGGTCTGGGCTTTGTGATGGCCACTCCAATACCTTGACTTTGTTGTCCTTAAGCCATTTTGCCACAACTTTGGAAGTATGCTTGGGGTAATTGGCCATTTGGAAGAACCATTTGCGACCAAGCTTTAACTTCCTGACGGATGTCTTTAGATGTTGCTTCAATAAATCCACATAATTTTCTTTCCTCATGATGCCATCTTATTTGTGAAGTGCACCAATCCATCCTGCAGCAAAGCAACCCACAACATGATGCTGCCACCCCCGTGCTTCACGGTTGGGATGGTGTTCTTCGCCTTGCAGGCCTCCCCCTTTTTCCTTCAAACATAACAATGGTCATTATGGCCAAACAGTTCTATTTTTGTTTCATCAGACCAGAGGACATTTCTCCAAAAAGTACGATCTTTGTCCCCATGTGCATTCGCAAACCGTAGTCTGTCTTTTTTATGGCAATTTTGGAGCAGTGGCATCTTCCTTGCTGAGCGGCCTTTCAGGTTATGTCGATATAGGACTCGTTTTACTGTGGATATGGATACTTTTGTACCTGTTTCCTCCAGCATCTTCACAAGGTCCTTTGCTGTTGTTCTGGGATTCATTTGCACTTTTCACACCAAAGTACGTTCATCTCTAGGAGACAGAACGTGTCTCCTTCCTGAGCGGAATGACGGCTGCGTGTCCCATGGTGTTTATACTTGCGTACTATTGTTTGTACAGGTGAACGTGGTACCTTCAGTTATTTGGAAATTGCTCCCAAGGATGAACCAGACTTGTGGAGGTCTACAATTTTTTTTCTGAGGCCATGGCTGATTTGTTTTTCTCATGATGTCAAGCAAAGAGGCACTGAGTTTGAAAGTAGGCCTTGAAATACATCCACAGGTACACCTCCAATTGACTCAAATTATGTCAATTAGCCTAACAGAAGCTTCTAAAGCCATGACATCCTATTCTGGAATTTTCCAAGCTGTTTAAAGGCACAGTCAACTTAGTGTATGTAAACTTCTGACCCACTGGAATTGTGATACAGTGAATTATAAGTGAAATAATCTGTCTGTAAACAATTGTTGAAAAAATTACTTGTGTCATGCACAAAGTAGATGTCCTAACCGACTTGCCAAAACTATAGTTTGTTAACAAGAACATTTGTGGAGTGGTTCAAAAACGAGTTAATGACTCCAACCTAAGTTTAAGTAAACTTCCGACTTCAACTGTATATTAATCATTAGATGCATGGTTAATTCCAAGGAGAAAACAAAATTGTAAAGGTAATGTTGACACATTTAACATTAGAGTAATGCATCATATTTAGTCAACCTCTAATTCCAACAACAAACATTATTGGGAGTCAAAGCCAGGATTCATAACAGTCTGCTATTTCATTGGCCAAATATCTTCTGATGGTCTACACAAAGATGGTAATGAACCAAGAGACAAAAATTGTTTATATAAACAGTCTACAAATGAAAGAGATTGCTTAAAATCCCGTTCACTTACAAATTTGTAACATATTTTATGAATTGGAATTCCTAACATATCAAACGAATTGCAGAAAATAAATACAAGAAATTGCAGGACATTACATATCATATGAAATGGATGACGTTGCACACAATAGTGCAACATTTTTGGGGACCCATTTTGGCTTTCAAATCTACTGGCTGAAATTATACAAAAGCTGCACAATACAGCTTTAATACAGTTTTGTAATTAAAAACTCCAAAACAGGAGAGCTCTGTCTTTCCTGGGTATGCCATTATTGATTCATTAAGGTTAATGTTTGCAGTGGCCAGATGTGCCATCAACCTCGAATTGTGAACATGCCGGGTCCGCAAACATTCGTGCTTTGATGTCATTTGACTTTAAAATATATTCATTTTCAGCAGCATATTTAGAGTGTGGAGTTACAGCAAGGCATTGGTGACACTGAACACAACTCGGACACCTGCTGTTGTTGTTTGGGTATCACCCACTTTTTGTATCTCTAGTTTGAGCTCCATAAATGTGAGGAAAATTAAAAAACACAATTCATTCCTTTAAGAGTCTCCCCCCCTCCCTCCCAGATAGCTGAAAAGAGCCCATGCAGTAATGGGCTTAGTGTCCTGTATGTGGGTCATCCTTGAAGCACTGTATGCATTGATCTCCTGTCACTCATTTGCCGAACCATTGCTGGAGAAGGCTTGGGTAGTGCGCTCGCACACACACCCACATTATTTCTCCTCTCGACGATGACCGTAATAATACAGATTACTACCATGTGCTTCTATAATCCTTTAAAGGTTACCAGTGGTTATTTAACAGATGTGTTTTTCCTTGATAACTGTTTGCAGTTATCCACCATAGAGGATTTAAGCCCCTTGAGGCCAGGTTTTTATTCCAGGCGCGAGCCATTACATTATGGAGGTCATTCAATGGCAAACAATAATCCCTGCGTTGCAAGTAGGTATTGCAAACACTGAATGATTGAATACGAGCTCAAGGACAAAGTAGCCTGTACAATAAGGAGTATGAGAATAACATTTTTTTTTAAAGCAATGTTATTAAGAATGAAATAAGAACCAAAGTCTTAGGTAGAGACATGGCACATCCAGTTAACTTCAGGGCTTTTAAGGATGTTCTTCTGTGATATGATTTTTGTTGTGATTCTATGTAATCTTTCAAGATACTGCAGGGTCTTTCAGGGAGAAAGCAACAACTACAATGTCGGCTGTAACGACTATTGCGGCCCTTAAAAGAACACACAGAATTCATTTTGTGCTCGCCTGTATTCGTAAACATTGCCAACGCCACGAGTGACACACTTATCCGCGTCTCACTATTGAGCAAGGCCCTGTTACATGATGAGAAATAATGGAAACGTCAACAGTGCACGGGCCATAATGATGAAGCTAGCCATGTGCAACAGTCGTCCGGACAGTCAGCATACAGCTACACTTAACCTTCAAGATGAGACGAAGCAGAGGCCAACATGGGGATGCCATGTTCCTGCCCATCAGCCTGCACACCGGATTTACATCGCATTTACATGCAGCTAGGAGTCGCTGGCTGGAATTACACTTTCTGATTGATGAATAGACTGATACAAACATGAGCAGACCCTGTCCTGTATATCAACATTTAAAAAAAAATCCCCACAAAGGTAAGCATACGCTGCCTCATAAATATTGAGATGCAGCCGAGGTGGTAAGGACAAGAGGTGAGAGCGGAGTGGCGGATCCCTAATTATACCGAGTAACAAATTCCTGCTGCTCAGCCAACATTTAGATCATGAAACATGTAGTTGGGCAGCTGGCTTAAGAGGAGTTAGAGAACAGAGGGAGAGAGCGTAACTCCTGGCCTACCTCAGCAGAATACACACACTCTCCAGGAGGCTCCCCAGGTGCAGCAGAGAGCTGGCTGTTGTATTGTTGGCCGACTTGGCCATAACACTCCCCGAGGCTGTAGTTAAAAACTACTCCGCTCAAAACTTATTACAGCCAAAATGAAGTTGATGTCACTGACTGGGATGCTTGTAATAGTTTTTTATGGGTTTGGCAGTCCGTCTTAATACATGTTCATATGCCAGATTTGTTTTGATGGAGGTGCACAAGGTATCGTCAAGCTATATTACAGGAAATATATGAAAGCAATAACTGCAAGTGACCAGCAGTTACCAAACACTATATTAAATGTATTAATTAAACCCTTGAAGTTCATGTTGCCCAGGTAACGATGTTCTACCGGCATCATTATGGGAGTGTATAAGGTAACAGGAGAAGACAAACTAGTTTAATTAACAGTAACCTTATTTTCCCTGAAACAAGGGGATCTTTAAAATAACTCTTAAAAGTTAAACCCTTTTGTGCTCTTGGAGTCAAAACAGGGTTACCTACAGAACATCCTATAGAAGATTATATATTTTCCAAATATGAAAATAGATATCAATGTGGCTTAGTGTTTTTGACTTCCCAGATAAGCACAAAATAACCAAAGATTAAACCGAAATTCAAAGTAGAGTCCCAAATAAACCCATGAGAGTCCCAAATAAACCCATGTTTAAACTTGCTTAATGGCCCAGTGCAGTCAAAAACTATATTTCTGTATTTTATATATATTTCCACATATACAGGTTGGAATAATACTGTGCAATTGTGAGAATGATGAGAATGCCCTTTTAGTTCAAGAGCTGTTTGAAAAAAAAACACCAGAAAATTCCGCCTGTTTTGGTGGGGTGGAGTTTTGGCCTGCCTCGTTATAACACCAGGTGGTAAATTAGTTAATAGACCAATAAGAAAGAGTTCCAAACATATCTGCCAATAACAGCTAGTTTTCCCCTCCCCACTCTTACCACTCCCAAACAGTCGTAGCAAAAATATTGCTTGAGAAATTGCTCTTTGCTAAGAAGCTATTTTTGTTTATTTTTGACCATATAATTGAAAAAAAAATAAAAAACAGCTGCATTGGACATTTAAAAACATTCACTGTTGAAGGGGGATACAGTCTACCCCCACCACAGGTGTGCTCTGGCAGCAGATAAGAGAACATTGTTATTTTTTATTTTTTATCCAACCATTTAGTTGGAACACGATTACTGCACTGCATCATATCAAAGCTATTCCAAGGTTTTAAAGTACAGGTGGATGTCATCCTGCCATCAACGCAAACAGGCGATGATTACGAAGAAAAGGGGAGAGAAACCTCATGCTTTCCCCCCCTTAAAACTATGCAGAGCTTTCAGAGCTGGCTTCCTTGCGTAGGTCTCTCTCTCTCTTCATTGATTAGGGATCAAAGGATGCTTTTTTTAGAGGGGAACATGGGAGAGCACAGGAGGCGTCACTCTTGGAGACCGGGCTGATTAGAAGAACCCGGCTGGAGCGCCTTCGTATTCATCATCATCACATGCTCCTGTTCTCCGTGCAAGCCTTGAGGGTCTGTGATGTGGAAATTTCTCTAGATTGATTAGTCTTCTTGTCAACTCCCCCCATTTGCCCCTGCATCCTGGGAACTTAAAAGACACTTGACTCTACAGAAAGACAACGGTACTTAGATCTGAGGGGCCAATTTGCTCAGGGGGAGTCAATACAGGTCCTTTGAACCCATCACAGTGGAGTGGTAGTCACAGTTTTGTCTGAAGGAGCCACATACTCCATACATGCAGTATAGATGCTAAATATTTCCCATGATTCACTAATAATCTAAGCTTCTCAGATTTACATTTGGTTTTTGAAAAGTACAACTGCCATATCATCAACGTGAAATTCAGCTTTTGCACAAACATGAGGAGTAGATAATGATATCTCTAAAATATACCTGTTGTTTAAGTGTTTTACAATAATGATAGTTCATTTGAAATTTCATAGCTTCAAGTTATCAAAATACAACATCTTACAGATTTCATATTTAACTAGAATAGAAAATGAAAAGCTTCTAGCAGTCATTAGTTACTAACTCATTGTCAAGCAGAAAAAGGGAGGGAAGAAAGGTGGTTGCTGTTATGACATGTCTGCTTATGGCACAAGTGAACTATCCACACACACCTTGAGAGTGGGCAGGTACAGACATCAGGGACGTTCTCTCTCTCCATTGACAATGACAGGTTGTCTAACTGTGCACTGCACCTTTTCAGGGCTGAAGAGACACACCTTGCAATCAGCCCAGCATGTAACTGTGGTGGATCATACTGTACTATGGGAGAAGTCACCGACAGAGACATCCACCATATGCCTGACGTCCTCTGTGGAATAGACTGGCACTGAGTCACATGGAAGTCTATTTTAGATGTATGCGGTTATGCATCTGGCTCACAATATCAATTATAAATCTGAAAAATTGCCGACGTCACACTTCTATCAAAATGTGTAGTGATGTGTTTTATGCCATATGATGAAACTTGCAGAGACCACATTGCATGTCATGTGCGATGCTCTTTCACGATAGCCCTTTGTGTGCTGCCAATAAAAGTGTTTCAAACAGAATAGCTGTTTGTGTAATCAATCGATGGCCTTAGATTTTTTCAATCTAGCCATCAATATAAATATGTGTATGTTAAATGGCAATTTCATTGATAAACATTTCATCGTAATGTACTCTATAAATCAGTGGTAAACTACTGCAGTATACAGAATTTGAAATATGGGGCAATGCAGTGGCGGTATATTGAAATATACTTTTTTTGCCTCTAACAAATTCAAGCCAAGTATTTGGCCCAGATATCAAATTGGGTTCAGTACACTGGGGCATAAATATCACCAGGCACCCTAGTTAGGGACTTCAAAGCACACACTATGCGGGGAAAAATTGACAATATACCAACAAACAAAAATTGCTTATGAATATGAATGATTGCAAAAAATTTGCTCATGCATTTTAGTTTTGTAAATGTAAATATTTTGTAGAAAGTTGTCTTTAAAAGAACTGTCAGATACTATGTTGCATATACTGTATTTTCAATCGTAAGACCAGTTGAAAGGAACTATTAATGATATTATGTATTAATGATTGTATTCATGGTCTAGGGAAGCAACAGAATCGTACATTATATGAGTTTTTATTGAACCGCTCAGCGCTGACCGACTAGTCTGGACAGTAGGTGATATTCGAGCTATAGAAAATTCCAGCTCAACCCCATGCCTTAAATCCAGCAGTGCTTTATATGATTAGATAGTCTGAACAGAGAGATGAGACTATAGAGACCAGCCTATCGCTTTGGCTCTGTTGGCAAAATGAGCCGACTGCCATTTGGGAAGAGATAATAAATCATGTCTTAAATACCATCTGATTCTATCTTATCCCAGAGACGGATAGCTAACATCACTCCTCAGTTCTGTTAATGGTAGGGGTGCCTCCCCAGAGCAATAAGCAGCAAGGCCTGGTATTTCTCTCGCAAGTTGGCTGGCGTTTGGAACAAATTCTGACAAGTGCCTCTGCACTAAATATAAAGACACTTGAGTCCTCGCACTCAAGTGAATGTCAAGGAAGGCAAATTGTGATGAGCTAAATCTTTGCCACGATATTCAACAGCGATTTAGCGGTAGTAGTGGATGTGAGTGTGTGTCGTGAAAGGCGTGTAATATAAATGTGAACATCAGTATGAATGAAGTGTGAGAACTTCAACCCATAACGTCACTTAATTATGTATGAAGAACCAACTTTCCAACCATGGCTATAAAATTCAATGCACTTTGGGTATGTTTGTTCGCAGTCAATTTCAGTGTTTGTGTGTGTGTGTGTGTGTGTGTATGTGTTAGCCAGAATGCATCCATCTGTCTGTCTGTCTGTCTGTCAGTCAGAGTACAAATAGCATACATCCTTTACTGCTAATCTCCATGTTGGTAAATACACAGTGATTGTGTATGCAGCACGCTCTGTAGGTCTTTCAGTACTGATATCCTCTTGATGAAGCGGAGGTGGAGCTGCATGCCCCTTAACCTCTAGGCTAGGGGGCAGTATTTTTACGTCCGGATGAAAAGTGTGTCCAAAGTAAACTGCCTGCTACTCAGGCACAGAAACTAGGATATGCATATTATTTGTAGATTTGGATAGAAAACACTCTGAAGTTTCTAAAACTGTTTGAATGATGTCTGTGAGTATAACAGAACTTATTTGGCAGGCGAAACCCCGAGGACAAACCATCCAGGGGAAAAAATTGAGGTCACTCTCTTTTCAATGGGTTTTCTTTGTGGATCTAGATTTCTAAGGCACTTGCTTGCAGTTCCTATCGCTTCCACTGGATGCCAACAGTCTTTAGAAATTGGTTGATGTTTTTCCTTTGAGAAGTGAAGAAGTAGGGCTGTTCAGAACAAGGGTCGAATCTAGTGTACTGTTGTGGTTGGGGCACGTGACCTGAAAGCTCGCTCACTTTGTTTTTATCCGCTATTGCACACAGTTTATCCCGTCTTAAATTTTATCGATTATTTACGTTAAAAAATACCTAAAGTTGTATTAGGAAAGTTGTTTGAAATGTTTGGACAAAGATTACAGGTAACTTATTAGATATTTTGTAGTCATGTTGCGCGAGTTGGAACCTGTGTTTTTCTGGATCAAACGCGCAAAATAAATTGACATTTGAGATATAACGACGGAATTAATCTAACAAAAGGACAATTTGTGATGTTTATGGGACATATTGGAGTGCCAACAGAAGAAGCTCTTCAAAAGGTAAAGCATGAATTATATCGTTATTTCTGAGTTTTGTGTCACGCCTGGCGGGATGAAATGTGATTGTCTGTGTTTGTTTGATGGGGTGCTGTTCTCAGATAATAGCATGGTTTGCTTTCACCGTAAAGCCTTTTTGAAATCTGACACCGTGGCTGGATTAACAAGTCAAGCTTTAATTTGACATATTGCATGTGTATTTTCAAGAATGTTAAATATTTACAATTCTGTAGTTTGAATTTGGCGCCCTGCACTTTCACTGGATGTTGGTCAGGTGGGACGGTAGCGTCCCATCTAGCCTAGAGAGGTGAAGCACATTTTCCATTGCACCCTCTCCCTCTCCATGCTAGCTAGATAATACCTGGGCATAGCCGGGCTTTCCCCCCCAAAAATGTATTTGTCTTTCGTCTCTCTGTGTTTCATAATTTTCCTTAAATGCTCAAGAGGCTGAATGTATCTCACTGGAGAAAGCAACTGAGCGAGCAAAACAGCACCCCTTTGTCTCTGCATGTATAGTCCATCTATCTGATACTGTCTAGTCAAAAAGAGTATGACATTGTTGCCACCCATAGCATTGAATGCAAGGGAAGCCAGAAAGCATTAGCCAATCAGCATTGAGCTAAACTGAGTGAGCTGAACTGTGAATGGGTCCTGGCGCACAAAAAAAAAAAAAAAAAAGAGAAGCCAGTTTGGATTTTGCTTCACATCACATCACATCTAGAGCAAAACGTCATTGACAGAAAAAAACTTGAATTGTTGCATCTTGTTGTGTTATTGTCCTCAGGTGGCTAGCTAGCTAGCTAAAATTGGCCCTTTTCATTAGCCATCGATAGAGATTAGCCATCGATAGAGATAGGGATTTGGACTTGTGATTTTACTTAATTCTCCATACTGGCCAATGATTATAGCAATGATTTTGATCCAACCATAAATTAATTGTGCTCCTGGCCTAAGGAGGATGGAAGTTCCCTATGTAGCTAGCTGTAGTAGGCTAATGTTAACTAGCTGGCTTATCAATGCCCCTGGAAGGAAGTTAGGCTAGCGAGCATGACAGAGATATAGACCGTTTTGACAACATTGGCGTTTCTCTACAAGTAGGGTGAGTCAACATGTTTTTTCTACTTGCACGTACCCACACAGAGCGAGAGAGAAATCAGAACCATGGACAGCCACATTATATTTAGCTTACGTTGATTGGACTGAATTGTTTTTGGTATATTTTAGTTGTCACTATTAGACTAAGCATGGGTTATTTGATGTTGAAAAAAAAAAGTTTCTTTGCGGTAACTTCCCTTGGTTCATTAGTGAGGAAATGGTCGGAAATATTAACTTGCTTGACCATGCTGTAGGTCATGTAACTGTTTGTTCAATGCAATATTCTTTGTGGACTTCACCGGACAGATGTTGCTCTCCGGTTTTGTGATGAAACAAAGGTATAGTTTAATTTATTCTGCCACTTTCTTCTAATTGTCTCGGCCTTATGCCTTGCGACTGTGATATATAGGCCTATGAACTAACAGGTTATAGCAAACAACGCAATTAGCACAACACATTGGTTGTAATATGTCTTTCTTTTCCTGGCTTGCCCAGTGATTTTACCCATGCACCGCTACTATGTATGTAGCCATTAACCGAAAGCTACTGCTACTTGAAACATTGTTTTTACATTGAATGAATAAGCCTGTGTCATTGCAAATAAGAGAAGGCTTGGCCATTCTTATGACAGCTTTATTTGGAGCGATCAGCAATGCGATAATGGTAACAAATGAAAAACAAATTACAGTAAAATAATCTGTCTGTGATATCACAGTTTTCCTGTGCTTCAGGGTGTGCTTAGCAGTTCTGTTCTCACAGTATCAACCTACATAATCCTACAACATTTCCTGGATAGCCAAACAAGAATCTGCACAAAGGGGATTTATTCAATCTCCCACACTTCATTACAGTGTCTTGGTAGTTTCTTGAATGGCACACAAGGCCTTAAAATGGCTTCAAAGCAGGGAGTGAGACAGAGTGAGAAGAAATCTGAAAGACTAAATCATAGACTGCATACCACCCCTGTTCCTCAGTTTAGTGAATCCCCACTCCTGTAATCCACAGGAGATACGAGATTATTTCCATCAACAAAAAAAGCGGCTGGTGAATGTAGGCCAAGCTGGTTCTAGTGCATATGCCGGAAACAATACAATCAAATTCAATGCCAGCGGACTGTGTCTACCTCTTTCTCTGTTGAAGATTGGCAATTTTGCAGGTTTATATGATTTGGCACATTCACCCGTTTGTTTTGATAGCACAAGTCAGCCTTCCCTGAGCTTTTCAGGGAAAGGAAAGACAAGTCAAAAATAATAATAATACATGCAATTTATTCAGACGATAAAACTGCTGTCAGCAAAACTGGCCAGTTTCATTAGGGCCTGGGCCAAATGGGTCCAGTGGCTGTGTCACATTGGAATAAGCCTTGTGGAAAGGTATAGCAAAGTAGATAGCCAATTCTGACAGTGATCATATTCTGTCCACGGCCTGGAAATTACACAAACAAAATCATGTTCGACTGCAAATTCCATCCCCTGGGGGGAACCTTTGTCGAAGTCTAGGATATTTTTTGGGGTGATTAGCATTCTCTCTGCAGGGATAACAAGTGGCTGCCAGTGTTTCTTGGCTGCAGTGGGTTAATGCCAGAGAGTAATGCATGCCAGGGCTCCTTAGCTAAGGATCTGTGGTGAATTCAATGCCCTGTTTGATATTGAGCTTTTTGGTTTTCCAGCCAGGCCATGCGAATGGCGGCACAATGCCATTAGTCCCCTGACATTGGGGACAGAAATAGTTTGACGAACAGCTGTCTCAAAAACACACCCCATGGCAGACAGACAGCACTCCCTCTCCTCGCTTCGTCTTTGATAAGGCCTTAGCTAAAAAAGACGAGGTTCACCTTATCAACGGTAAACCGGATGAGAGACGTGAATGATTTTCATGTACAGCGACACTGCGCCATTCATTTGAGTAACGGCTTCTCAAAAACCTTATTATAGTTTGACTTGAGTATCCATTTCCTTCCACATCCCCTCTACTACTCTTTCCCTTGTCTCCCCTGAGTCTTCTCTGACCACATATCCAAACCGATCTTGGTCTCCAGATGCCAGCATTGGGTTAATTGCAAATTGAGGACAACGCCTGAAATCGTGGTAGATGATAGATGCTAGACTAGATTAGCAAGGTGAGGGAGAAATAGGATTAAAAAGAGAATCCTTAACATCTCTCTGTGAAATCAAATTATCACATCCCAATCGTGGCCTGGGGGTTAATTTTGGGGATAAATTGAATATCCCTTTGAAGAGGGCTTGTACAACTCTGACAGTAACATGGAATGGCAAGATACCTCCATGTTGAAATTGTGAGGAGTTATATGCACTAACTAATTACTCTGCACTAACAGATATGATACCTAGTCTGTAAACACAAAACATTGGCTACATCTAGTGTTTTAAACAGAAATGGACATCAATGAACATCAATTATACAATAATCAGTAGAAAGATGAGTGTCTTAATAAAACACTTTTCCATCACTATTTTCAGACTACTTTCAGATGCGCACTGCAACATCATGAAGTAGCATTAGCCACTCTATCAGATTGTGTATTATGAAGACAGTATGCATGTTTGACCCACCACCTGGATTTGGTCCCGTGTAGCAAAATCTGGAATGTTATTATTATATATTTTTTTTTACATTGGATAAAAGTAGAGACTCCGAGCTAGAAAATTGTATAATCATACACTGCAGTTGAAGAACAATGAAAAAGTAATTCTGCTTTGAAAGTTGCTAAACTTGTAACCCCACTTTTGAGAAAATGGCCTCTGAATGTTTTGGTACACCTACTGGAGAGCTATTCTTTGTCTACACCCATTCAGCATCTTAAGCCTGAGCCCCACCAGTCTCTTTAAGGATTCACAGTGTAGTAAACAACCAAAGCCTTCAAGACTAAAAGTGGTGAAAGTAGTAGTAAATATAAACTTTATCTAGTCCTTGGCCTATATCCTAATTTGACTTTGGTTCTGGTGATGCCTCCACACACAATTTGGTGCAGGTCATGTTGTTCTTCACATTACAATCTCTGGTAAACACAGACTATATAAAATCAAATCTACGTTTATTTGTCACATGGACAGAATACAGAAGGTGTAAACGGTACCGTGAAATGGTTACTTGCATAGTAGAGTATTTTGTTTAGACATGTAGCTAGCTAGCTGAACAATTAACCATAATCCCAACTCTAAATGCTGCGTTCAAAACAACTTGGAACACGGGGAAAAAAACTCAGACTGGGAAAAATCTATTTGAACGGTCATCCAACTCGGAATTCCAACTTGGGAACCTTTCTAGATCTCCTACACAGATCATACACGTAACGTTAGCTAGCGAGCCAGCCAGCTAACGTTAGCTAGCTAGCTAACAGTACGCTTTAACTTGCACGACTCTACCCGTATACATGGAAGAACGCTTCTCCCTCTGCCATGGTTGCCCTTAGTTTGAAGATGTAATCTGGAGACAGGTGTTTTATACAACAGCCTTCTTTCTGTGTTCTCTTTGCATTTGGCAATCATCTCTCTGCTCCCACCAGGCATTCCACTGATTTCAAAACTCGGTCAACTTCTTCCATGACAATGACACAGTTTCTTCCCCATCATTGTCATCAGAAGACAAACATTTCTGGTTTAATGAAACCTAAAATCAGGGATTTCCTCATTGTCTGATTAATTTTCAGAGTCAGAGAGTCAGCACGGCACGATCATCCTCCAGAAAGTAGCCCATCACAATGTTTTACCACTGAGCTTGGTCGATAGCACTATTAACTTCAGGGCAGCAATTTTGAGAGCAGTAGCAAAACATTTTCAGTTATTCATGATATCTTTAAAAAAAAGCAGCGGTAGACAGGATTATCCACACACACTTAAAAGCTCATGATATAGACATTCTACATGTCAGACCAATCCAAACTCATCTCTCGGCATGTCCAGACCATCCATTATCTCAGCCAATCAAGGCTAGTGGGGAGGTTCCTGTATATTTCCCTATTAAAACCAACTAGGCTCATTATTTAACAATTGTATTTGCATTTACAGGTGGCACACACGTTTGTTATTAAGGCACATGAAAGTTCACGTTACAGAAAGCATTTCTGCCAAAAAACGTATTTAGATATATATTTTTTTAAATGTTCAAATGCCTCTCCTGTGAAGTAGCGACGTGCGACATACGCCTAGTTTCCTGAAACGGGTCACATATTTTCCCTGTTTCTTTCCAGTTAGGATGTCTTTGGAGCCTGAATGGTGTATGTTTCAGGTACGAGCCGGTCGCCGGGGGACACAAGTGTATTACCGGCTGTGCAGCTTAAAAGTAATAATCCAATAAAAATTATGAAACTCCTGTCAATTTGGTGGAAGCTTGTGTTCTATCAGTAGGTTAAAAGAAATGTCCCCATGATTTTACATCTAAGGGGTCTGTCTCTGAAAATCAGGAAATCATGTAGGAATGCGTCATAGCTACATAATTCTCGACTGAAGTGTGTGATCCCCTACCACATTTCATAACGCTTTTAAAATAATGACCTGCGCTCCAGACCGCCAAATCAGCCAATAGATCATGAGCATACTTGTCTAGAACACATCCATCCGTTTATATCATCATGACAAAGTATATATTTCGCTTAGATGAGGTCAATCTAAACAGTGTACCAAATTATTCAACCCCGTTTCTCCTTCAAGTACCAAGTCACAATGCGCCCTGTGTGTCCGAGGGAAACAGCGATATTACAGAAAGGAGGAGATCGGAATTCCATTGGGCAATGAATGGAGAACCACCCCACCTAACTGACGATGGACCAATTGCATTCATGTTGTCATGCTGCGTCACACGGTTGCTAAGCTAATTGTCATGCAATCCCTTCTCAAAGTCAGGATGAGTCGAGAAACATGCCTATTTTCCTCAAAAGTACGTAATGTCATGATTCCAAAGCTATACGATATTACAGAGAACAAGTTCTCACAACTTGAAAAACATTTGCAATGTTGTAATTCTTGTTCACGACATTCATGTTCAGTTTGAGCTAGCGCCCAATATTTATTAAATTTTTATTTCTCCTTTATTTAACCAGAGTATTTGAGCACAAGTACTCATTTACAACAATAAATAAGCCATATTGGCGAAATAATTACAATTTAGCAATTAAACACTGGAGTGATAGATGTGCAGAAGATGATGTGCAAGTAGATACTGGGGTGTAAAGGAACAAAAACATTTAAAATAACAATATGGGGATGAGGTAGTTGTGTGGGCTATTCACAGATGGGCTATGTACAGGTTCAATGATCTGTGAGCTGCTCTGACAGCTGATGCTTAAAGTTAGTGAGGGAGCTAGGAGTCTCCAGCTTCAGTGATTTTTGCAATTCGTTCCAGTCAATGGCAGCAGAGAACTGGAAGGAAAAGCGGTCAAAGGAGGAGTTGGCTTTGGGGATGACCAGTGAAATATACCTGCTGGAGCGCGTGCTACGGGTGGGTGCTACTATGGTGACCAGTGAGCTGAGACAAGGCGGGGCTATACCTAGCAAATACTTATAGCTGACCTGGAGCTAGTGGGTTTGGCGACGAATATAGCCAGCCAACGAGAGCATACAGGTCACAGTGGTGGGTAGTATATGGGGCTTTGGTGACAAAACGGATGGCACTGTGATAGACTGCATCCAATTAGCCGAGTAGAGTGTTGGAGGCTATTTTGGAAATGATATCGCCGAAGTCAAGGATCGGTAGGATGGTCAGTTTTACGAGGGTATGTTTGGCAGCATGAGTGAAGGAGGCTTTGTTGCGAAATAAGAAGCCGATTCTAGATTTAATTTTGGATTGGAGATGCTTAATGCGAGTCTGGAAGGAGAGTTTACAGTCTAACCAGACACATAGGTATTTGTAGTTGCCCACATATTCTAAGTCAGAGCGGTCCAGAGTAGTGATGCTAGACGGGCGGGCAGGTGCGGGCAGCGATCAGTTGAAGAGCATGCATTTAGTTTTACTTGCATTTAAGAGCAGTTGGAGGCCACGGAAGGAGAGTTGTATGGCATTGAAGCTTGTCTGAAGGTTTGTTAACACAGTGTCCTAAGAAGGGCCAGAAATATACAGAATGGTGTCGTCTGCATATAGGTGGATCAGAGAATCACCAGCAGCAAGAGCGATATCAATGATGTATACAGAGAAGAGAGTCGGCCCGAGAATTGAACCCTGTGGCACCCCCATAGAGACTGCCAGAGGTCCGGACAACAGGCCTTCCGATTTGACACACTGAACTCTATCTGAGAAGTAGGAGGTGAACCAGGCGAGGCAGTCATTTGAGAAACCAAGGCTGTTGAGTCTGCCAATAAGAATACGGTGATTGACAGAGTCAAAAGCCTTGGCCAGGTCGATGAATACGGCTGCACAGTGTTGTCTTTTATCGATGGCGGTTATGATATCGTTTAGGACCTTGAGCGTGGCTGAGGTGCACCCATGACCAGCTCGGAAACCAGATTGTATAGCGGAGAAGGTACGGTGGGATTCGAAATTGTCGGTGGTCTGTTTGTTAACTTGGCTTTCGAAGACCTTAGAAAGGCAGGGCAGGATAGATATAGGTCTGTAACAGTTTGGGTCTAGAGTGTCTACACTTTGAATAGGGGGATGACCACGGCAGCTTTCCAATCTTTGGGGATATCAGACAATACGAAAAAGAGGTTGAACAGGCTAGTAATGGGGGTTGCAACAATTGCGGTGAATAATTTTAGAAAGAAGGGGTCCAGAGGCTTGGGAAAGTTGCAGTATGGGGGTGCACTGCTGTTGACTTGGGGTAGAGGTAGTCAGGTGGAAAGCATGGCCAGCCGTAGAAAAATGCTTATTGAAATTCTCGATTATCGTAAATTTATCGGGGGTGACAGTGTTTCCTAGCCTAAGTGCAGTGGGCAGCAACCAGACATCCTCTACTGACGGAATGAGGTCAATATCCTTCCAGGATACCCGGGCCAGGTTGATTAGAAATGCCTGCTCGCTGAAGTGTTTTAGGGAGCGTTTGACCGCTGCCATTATAGATGCAGGCATTGAGGCCGTGATTGCTGAGATCCTGGTTGAAGACAGCAGAGGTGTATATAGAGGGCAGGTTGGTCATATTGATATCTATGAGGGTGCCCGTGTTTACATATTTAGGGTTGTACCTGGTAGGTTCCATGATCATTTGTGTGAGAGATTGAGGGCATCTAGCTTAGATTGTAGGACAGCTGGGGTGTTAAGCATATCCCAGTTTAGGTCACCTAACAATTTACTCCTATTCACTCCTTGAAGGAGAGCTCTCCTTGTCCCAGAATTGCCCATAATGCAACGCGCAGCCCAATGACAAAGCGGTGGCAACGTACACAATGGGCAGAATTACGATTCAAATGGAGTTTCCCCATCTCCTCATAAGTAGCTCTGTGAGAAAGAAATGTACACTGCTCTCACTCTGGGTAGAGATGAACTGCAAGTTGAACTCGGTGAGATAGACTCCTAAATTGATATTCAGTTTCTTTTAGCGATTTTACAGCTAGTTAGCGCCTTCACATGCTGATATTGACTTTGGTATTATTGTGTGTATCCAGCCAGCCCAGACGAAAGAGAATTGTGGGTATTTTTGTAGACTTGAGCTGCAACAGATTTCCCAAAACTATTGTCACGTTTCTGCCCACCTTGTTATAAATAAAATTAAAACATTTGTTCACAAATTGTTAACACTGTTAATCATAGGAATTATTTTAAATGTAGGACGCTAATGGCAATTGACAAAAGATTTAAGGAATAGTAGCACCATCTGGCAGCAGCAGGGCTATCAGACTCAGAGCTAAACTACCACAATCATTGGAGGGTTACATTTTAGTAATGCGGTCACTGGTTGACAGAGGCTGTTGTACAAGAAAAACATGGCTGAGATGATGTGTCGTATCTTAGATTGAACATCAACTGAGCCAATAAGGTATAAAAAAAAAAAAAAAAAAAAAAAAAACACTTAGCACAGTGAAGAAAATGCACTAGTAGACAAAGATCTTGTCTAGTTAGCATATAAAGGCTCATGTTTATCCCTCACTATCAAGCTTAGTTACGCATGTGCTTATCCCAACCTAAATAATGTGGCTAACGCTACCTGTTCAGCAAGGTGAGAATGATAATACCACCACATAAAGATGTCACATGACTGTGGGACTAGACTCATCTGTCCAGGAAGATAAGAAGCTCAGAAGACCCTCAGTCTACCACGGTCGCCATGGTGACATTCACCACTGGGCGCTAATCACCAACTTTAGTACTGACAGATTATATGTAGGTGGACGAAACTCAAAAATGTCTCATCATTCACGTAGTATCGCACGTGCATGCAACAGGCAGGTAAACTGGTCATCTTTGTACATCCACATCGCCCAGAGTCATTCGAACACTTCTTTAGTGCTGCATTCAAAATGAGGACGGAGGAGAAAACTCCTAACTTGATCGGCATGCAGCAGCCGGTCTTGTTTATTAAAGTGGAGTTAAGTGAGCACTGTGCCTCTGCTCTGAAAATGTATGTAGATTTGATTCAGTCCAGTAGCTTCCATTCATATTGACAGCGATAAGGAGCGAAGATACATCAGCTGACAACATGGGAGGGACAAGCACCATTGCTAAGGAAATATTGTTTCAGAGAGTTTGAGGCAAAGTGTTGTGTAGAGTTCCCCCTCCACCAAATGAGAGAAAGGTTTTCTGCAATAAATACTGTATTTATTTCCACTCTTGCTACTTATACAGATACTGTGCCTTTAGAAAGTATTCAACCCCTTGACCTTTTCCACATTTTGTTCTGTTACAGCCTGAATTTTAAATGGATTACATTTTGATTTTGTGTCACAGGCCTACACACAATACCTCATAATGTCAAAGTGGAATTATGTTTTTGGAATTTTTTACAGATTAATAAAAAATGAAAAGCTGAAATGTCTTGAGTCAATAGGTATTCAACCTCTGTTACGGCAAGCCTAAATAAGTTCAGGAGTGAAAACATGCTTAACAAGTTGCATGGTGTGTTTAACATGTTTAACGTGATTTTTGAATGACTACATCATCTCTGTACCCCACACATACATTTACAGTACATACGGAAAGTATTCAGACCTCTTTACTTTTTTCACATTTTGTTACATTACAGCCTTATTCTAAAATTAATAAAATGACTTAATCAATTTTAGAAGGCCGTAACGTAACAAAATGTGGAATACGTCAAGGGGTCTGAATAGTTTTCGAATGCACTGTATCTTTAAGGTCCCTTAGTCGAGCAGTGAATTTTAAAGACAGATTTAACCACAAAGACCAGAAAGATTTTTGCAATGCCTTGCAAAGAAGTGCACATATTGGTATATGGGTTAAACACTTTTTTTTTTTTTTTTAAGACATCGAATATCCCTTTAAGTATGTTGTAGTTATTAAATCACACTTTGGATGCTGTATCAATACAACCAGTCACTACAAAGACACAGGTGTCCTTCTTAACTCAGTTGCCGGAGAGGAAGGAAACCACTCAAGGATTTCACCATGTGACTTTAAAACAGTTACAGAGTTTAATGGCTGTGATAGGAGAAAACTGAGGATCGATCAACAACATTGTAGATACTCCACAATATTAACCTAAATGACAGAGTGAAAAGGAGGAAGCCTGTACAAAATAAAAAATATTCCAAAAGATGCATCACGTTAAATGTGGCAAAGAAATTAACTTTATGTCCTAAATACAAAGTGTTATGTTTGGGGCAGAACTAACAACATGAGTAACACACCTCATATTTTCAAGCATGGTGGTGGCTGCATCATGTTATGGGTATGCTTGTCATCGGCAAAGACTAAGGAGTTTTTTGGGGGATAAAAAGAAACCGAATAGAGCTAAGCACAAGCAAAATCCTAGAGGAAAACCTGGATATTAAACCGACAAGAACAGCCTGACAATAGTTTCTCACTGAACTGGGAGAACATAGGTATATATAAGAGGGGCTGATGCCTGCTGAGGTAAGCATAGCATTGTGCTAACTCAGTGACAACAACAATAACTGCACTACTCCAGTCAAACTCCGTCATGTCATGTTCCGGAGTTCCAAATTAAGCAGCAGCAGCTGAAAAGATGAGCTCCTACAAATATTGAAATTTAAATGTTTTTTTTTAGAGTAAAGTACATCGAAAAAAAATCAAAAGAAAACTGCAAACTGAATAGGAGACCAAACAAGCAGCAAACAACGAAGAAAGGCTTTTGAAAAAGTAACAATTTTTCATAAAATTATACCGTTTTCTTAGCTAGCTAAGTTGTTTACCTGTTGCTAGGCAGTTGCTAGGGACATTCCTGAAAGAAGCTAGCTAGCTAACAAGGAGTGTCTAGTTGGCAGAAGAGAAGAAGGGACAAAGAAGGGACAAAGTGGGACAAAATAAGGACAGAAAAAAGGAAAGGGGACATTAAGGTGAAGCAGTCCTCTAAAGACACAAAGACAATAATACAAGAAACAACCACTTCTATTGCCTCTCCCTCTACATACGCCTCCGGTTTGGTTTGGAGCGAGTAGTTGCATTCCGCTTTGCTCCACAGGTAGTATTACAGGTAGTATTACATTTCATTTCATTACAGTACAACAGTTTGATTTGTTTGATCTTAGATGGCTACATAGCCGTCTTTGTATCCAAGATAATTGTGTAGTCTAGAGTAATTGTTGAGGTTACCTAGCCAGTTAGAGGTTACCTAGCCAGCTACACTTCAAACAAAGTCAACAACGCAGCCACTGCTAGCTAGCCTATTTCACCAGCCAGCAGTACTATATCATTTTAGTCAATAAGATTTTTGCAACGTAAGCTTAACTTTCTGAACATTCGAGACGTGTAGTCCACTTGTCATTCCAATTCTCTTTTGCATAGCGTAGCCTCTTCTGTAGCCTGTCAACTATGTGTCTGTCTATCCCTGTTCTTCCTCTCTGCACAGACCATACAAACGCTCACACCGCGTGGCCGCTGCTACTCTAACCTGGTGGTCCCAGCGCGCACGACCACGTGGAGTTCCAGGTCTCAGGCAGCTCTGGAACTGCCGATCTGCGGCCAACAAGGCAAGTTCATCTCAGCCTATGCTTCCCTCCAGTCCCTCGACTTCTTGGCACTGACGGAAACATGGATTACCACTGATAAACTGCTACTCCTACTGCTCTCTCCTCGTCTGCCCACGTGTTCTCCACACCCCGAGAGCTTCTGGTCAGCGGGTGGTGGCACTGGGATCCTCATCTCTCCAAGGGGACATTCTCTCTTTCTCCCCTGACCCATCTGTCTATCGCCTCCTTTGAATTCCATGCTGTCAAGTTACCACCTTTCAAGCTTAACATCCTTATCATTTATCGCCCTCCAGGTTCCCTTGGAGAGTTCATCAATGAGCTTGACGCCCTGATAAGTTCCTTTCCTGAGGATGGCTCACCTCTCACAGTTCTGGGTGACTTTAACCTCCCACGTCTACCTTTGACTCATTCCTCTCTGCCTCCTTCTTTCCACTCCTCTCCTCTTTTGACCTCACCCTCTCACCTTCCCCCCCTACTCACAAGGCAGGCAATACGCTTGACCTCATCTTTACTAGATGCTGTTCTTCCACTAATCTCATTGCAATCCCCTCCAAGTCTCCGACCACTACCTTGTATCCTTTCCCTCTCACTCTCATCCAACACTTCCCACACTGCCCCTACTCGGATGGTATCGCGCCGTCCCAACCTTCGCTCTCTCTCCCCCGCTACTCTCTCCTCTTCCATCCTATCATCTCTTCCCTCTGCTCAAACCTTCTCCAACCTATCTCCTGATTCTGCCTCCTCAACCTCCTCTCCTCCCTTTCTGCATCCTTTGACTCTCTATGTCCCCTATCCTCCAGGCCGGCTCGGTCCTCCCCTCCTGCTCCGTGGCTCGACGACTCATTGCGAGCTCACAGAACAGGGCTCCGGGCAGCCGAGCGAAATGGAGGAAAACTCGCCTCCCTGCGGACCTGGCATCCTTTCACTCCCTCCTCTCTACATTCTCCTCTTCTGTCTCTGCTGCTAAAGCCAATTTCTACCACTCTAAATTCCAAGCATCTGCCTCTAACCCTAGGAAGCTCTTTGCCACCTTCTCCTCCTCCTGAATCCTCCTCCCCCTCCTCCCCCTCCTCCCTCTCTGCTGATGACTTCGTCAACCATTTTGAAAAGAAGGTCGACGACATCCGATCCTCGTTTGCTAAGTCAAACGACACCGCTGGTTCTGCTCACACTGCCCTACCCTGTGCTTTGACCTCTTTCTCCCCTCTCTCTCCAGATGAAATCTCGCGTCTTGTGACGGCCGGCCGCCCAACAACCTGCCCGCTTGACCCTATCCCTCCTCTCTTTTCCAGACCATTCCGGAGACCTTCTCCCTTACCTCACCTCGCTCATCAACTCATCCTTGACCGCTGGCTACGTCCTTCCGTCTTCAAGAGAGCGAGAGTTGCACCCCTTCTGAAAAACCTACACTCGATCCTCCGATGTCAACAACTACAGACCAGTATCCCTTCTTTCTTTTCTCTCCAAAACTCTTGAACGTGCCGTCCTTGGCCAGCTCTCCTGCTATCTCTCTCAGAATGACCTTCTTGATCCAACAGTCAGGTTTCAAGACTAGTCATTCAACTGAGACTGCTCTCTCTGTGTCACGGAGGCGCTCCGCACTGCTAAAGCTAACTCTCTCTCCTCTGCTCTCATCCTTCTAGACCTATCGGCTGCCTTTGATACTGTGAACCATCAGATCCTCCTCTCCACCCTCTCCGAGCTGGGCATCTCCGGCGCGGCCCACGCTTGGATTGCGTCCTACCTGACAGGTCGCTCCTACCAGGGGCGCGGCAGAATCCGTCTCCGCACCACGTGCTCTCACCACGGTGTCCCCCAGGGCTCTGTTCTAGGCCCTCTCCTATTCTCACTATACACCAAGTCACTTGGCTCTGTCATATCCTCACATGGTCTGTCCTATCATTGCTATGCAGACGACACACAATAATCTTCTCCTTTCCCCCTCTGATAACCAGGTGGTGAATCGCATCTCTGCATGTCTGGCAGACATATCAGTGTGGATGACGGATCACCACCTCAAGCTGAACCTCGGCAAGACGGAGCTGCTCTTCCTCCCGGGGAAGGACTGCCCGTTCCATGATCTCGCCATCACGGTTGACAACTCCATTGTGTCCTCCTCCCAGAGTGCTAAGAACCTTGGCGTGATCTGGACAACACCCTGTCGTTCTCAACTAACATCAAGGCGGTGACCCGTTCCTGTAGGTTCATGCTCTACAACATTCGCAGAGTACGACCCTGCCTCACGCAGGAAGCGGCGCAGGTCCTAATCCAGGCACTTGTCATCTCCCGTCTGGATTACTGCAACTCGCTGTTGGCTGGGCTCCCTGCCTGTGCCATTAAACCCCTACAACTCATCCAGAACGCCGCAGCCCGTCTGGTGTTCAACTTTCCCAAGTTCTCTCACGTCACCCGCTCCTCCGCTCTCTCCACTGGCTTCCAGTTGAAGCTCGCATCCGTTACAAGACCATGGTGCTTGCCTACGGAGCTGTGAGGGAACGGCACCTCCGTACCTTCAGGCTCTGATCAGGCCCTACACCCAAACAAGGGCACTGCGTTCATCCACCTCTGGCCTGCTCGCCTCCCTACCTCTGAGGAAGTACAGTTCCCGCTCAGCCCAGTCAAAACTGTTCGCTGCTCTGGCACCCCAATGGTGGAACAAACTCCTCACGACGCCAGGTCAGCGGAGTCAATCACCACCTTCCGGAACACACTGAAACCCCACCTCTTTAAGGAATACCTAGGATAGGATAAAGTAATCCTTCAACCCCCCCCCCTTAAAAGAGTTAGATGCACTATTGGAAAGTGGTTGTTCCACGGATATCATAAGGTGAATGCACCAATTTGTAAGTCGCTCTGGATAAGAGCGTCTGCTAAATGACTTAAATGTAAATGTAAATGTAAACTGTAGTCAGATCTACAGTGGCCCATTCAGATTTTCATCTGAAGGGAATAAGAGACAATTGTTACACCTACACCAACAAAAAGAACTAACATCTCTTCTGTTGTGTCTAATTGAACAAACATGGTGTCATGAAATGTAAATGTTTTCAAAGAGTATGAAGCAAGAATAATTAAAATTGTGTAGGATCACCCCAGGAAATAGTGTGATTGAAGGATATTTCCTCCCGCACAAAATATACTACTGGAAGTTAAGAACAGCACAATCACTCTGTTAGCCTATAGCACTTATTTCAGACGATATTTCTTATTTTACGGACTTTGGTAGTATATGTTCAAACTGAGGGCCCTTTTCAATCAAAACAGGTATGCCTATCTATACGTTCCAGGTTTAAGGCACAACAACATTTATCCAGTGCTGTGCCAAAGTGTGTTTTGAATTCATATGAAGTTGAATTTCTTTCAGTTGTCATTGTTTCATTGATGAAATGCATCTAAAGCTGCATATTCTCAGTGCAACAAGACCGCAGTTATTTTTTCTTAAACCGGAAACATCCGGATAACAGATTTTGCATGCAGCCTGCCCTCAGTATGTGTTGTTATGGCTTACGACTCTCAGGAAGAAAGTTATTTCCTCTCCAGTTGTGTCAAGATGATGACAGGCCCTCTGTCTTGCAGTAAAGGCAACCTGCAAATTAACTTGTCAAAATGTCTAGCGTAATTGCATGGTGATCTCTTTATGATTTATCATCTCCTACTAGTCATATTTAGATCATGGCATCTGATGAGTCAACATCACGTCAGTTATGCAACAGGCGGCTCAAGTTATAAACAATGGCTTCACTGACAGAAGTTTTTGGGATGAAATGTAGCATATAAATTAGCAAAAGTTTTTGCTTAAGCCACATGAAAAACTTCAATCACCTTTGTTCTAACTTCCTTCAAATTGATAAAAATCCTGACAGTGAGTCCTAATTTGTATAATGGTTCATTATGCATGCCCCAGTGCATTGCTGACTACTAGAAATGCAGTTTCCATACTGTATTCAGGAAATACAGTAATTGTTAGTATCACTGATTTACTGGAGGTGACCATGACTGCTGTGACCTCAAGTTAATAACTTGCACTTTGAAGCATATAAGACTATTTATTCTTGTTATATTTTGAATAATTTCATAATGTCAGCCCCCACCCACTGTCCTCACCTAATACTCATTCCAAACATGGCAACTCCCTTTTCAGATGACCACACAGCTTGGTCATTTTAGTTCTGATGCTGATATTACATTCCATTTCAGAGCGTATGCTTTGAAACCTAAATATCCTGAGGATTCATACGGATAGCTCCGATTACTGTCCTTAAGATGAATCTGATTAGAATCCTGTTGACCAGAGAAGTGCTGAAAATAATCTATTTATAAAAGCATTGTTATGACGCAGCTACTTTATACGTATGGAGACATCTCTGAAAGGCAAGTGATTAGCGAGTTGTGAGTTTCATTAGATACATATTACCAGGGCAGCAGGATGTTTCATAGACAATATGAAGCTAAATAGCTGGATAGTGGACATACAGCTTCAATCAAGCCCTATTGTAACCTACCTGCATTGAAAATGTGTGCAGGTTCCATTAAACTACAAAAGTGTCATACTATATCAGACAAGTTTATCAATGTATCTGTGTGCATTTTGCAATCAAGCCCCAACTTGTTTGAGTTTCATGTGATAATTGGATGAAATAATAAATATCACCCCACAGGTGATTGAAATATTTAATTTTAGATATAATAGTATGCCCCATGTAAATTAATTTTGAATTCAATTAGTATGATCAACAATGAGGTTGTCAGCAAATTGTTGGGCAGGTTGACCTGTTGGAGCATGGGGTCAGTAAATTCAGGTCCTAAACAGCTAAGCAAACTGCAAAAAAAAAATATATATATTTATTTTTAAATGCAAGCGACATCGAATGTAAAATGGTGGACTATGTGTTATTTATGTCTGTAATAGAGTTCCAAAGTAAGAGTCAAAAAGCTAATGGTCAAACAGGGAAATGGTTCCAAACATTTTAGAAACCATACATTTTTCCCATAGGGATTTTAGAAACACTTAAAATAAGGGCTGAGTTTCGTGTAGGCCTATCCTGGCGTGATGTTTAAATAACCATGTAAATCTCTCTAGGACAAGGTGACTTTTATCAATATATTTGCCTGTATTTACCCCCCCCCCCCCTACAAATGCCATGATGATCTGGACGAGACTGCCGAATGTCTCCTTTTATGCTAATTATCATTTTCGAATCTGAGAGTAAGTAGAGACAAATATATTGATAAAAGTCACCTGATTATCAAACCGTCACACCACGGTAAGCCTACACAAAACACAGCCCTAATTTTAAGTGTTTCTAAAATCCCCAATGGGAAAAATGAATGGTGGAAAAACGATTTGATCCATTTCCCTGCTTGACCACTAGATTTCATTGGTATTGACACCTCTACTGTGGCGCTCTTTGACCAAGGCAGGCTACACTTTGAGCACAGGTAGGTTTAGCTTTTTCAAGATCTGTTCATAGGACTAACAAGTGTCTAGTCTCATCCATTTACAGTATGCATGTGCAATATCACATACTATGTTAATGTGCAAAATATAACTGCACTCCCCGTTTCTCTATTCCCCAGTGTCTATTATAGTCCAGTTCATATCCCATCCCACTGGGCACACACATCAGTTCATATCCCATCCCACTGGGCACACACATCAGTTCATATCCCATCCCACTTTTGCACACACATCAGTTTAAATCCCATCCCAGTAGGCACACACATCAGTTCATATCCCATCCCGCTGGGCACACACATCAGTTCATATCCCATCCCACTGGGCACACACATCAGTTCATATCCCATCCCACTGGCACACACATCAGTTCATATCCCATCCTACTGGCACACACATCAGTTCATATCCCATCCCACTGGGCACACACATCAGTTCAATTCCCATCCACTGGGAACACACATCAGTTCATATCCCATCCCACTGGGCACCAGTTCATATCCCATCCCACTGGGCATCAGTTCATATCCCATCCCACTGGGCATCAGTTCATATTCCCATCCCACTGGGCACCAGTCATATCCCATCCCACTGGGCACCAGTTCATATCCCATCCCACTGGGCATCAGTTCATATCCCATCCCACTGGGCACCAGTTCATATCCCATCCCACTGGGCATCAGTTCATATCCCATCCCACTGGGCACAGACATCAGTTCATATCCCATCCCACTGGGCATCAGTTCATATCCCATCCCACTGGGCACAGACATCAGTTCATATCCCATCCCACTGGGCACAGACATCAGTTCAGTGACTAGTTTTTATTTAGATTTTGTTGAGTTGTCAACTAACGTGAATTAAACCCTGTCATCAGCCAAAAGTTGGATGAAAAAGACGAAATTCCCTTACAGTGATGACTTTTTGCAAATCCGTTTTTCACGTTGATTCAACGTCATCACATGGAATTGTTTGGTTGAAATTACGTGGAAACAATTTAATTCAATTTTTTTCCCCCCCAATAGGATGTTTACATCCCTGTGATGCTCCGTAGCTTGTGGACCATATCAATAAACTTCTTCCACCACCATAAGCACCTTAGATCATTCAACACGTTACACAACAATCATTTGGAGTTAATTTTAACTGCTGGGACTATTGCTTCATAGTCTGGCATAGGCTAATCCTCTGGAATCCCCCTCAATGACAAAATGCATATGACGCGGAAATGAACATACAGTATGATTCGTATAATTTAACCTGACAAACACTTTTCCTGTAATTTCAATTGTCAAAGCAACGTTGGAATCATATAAATGTAATGACTTTTTGAAACCATTCGCAACCAGTGACAGTGTATGAATAATTAGAAAGGGTTTTACCTGAGAAAGACGGTCTCGCCTTGCCTGACGGTAATATTGTCCATTACTTTATTATCGGTTTGGGAATCCCCTTGACTGTGGACAGGCAAACCTGAGGGGACAAGAAACAGCAGCCTGAATGACAGAACCACCAGGCACTTCCAAGACACGACAAAGTATCCACAAACACCCATCTTCGGTTTATAAATCCCACTGCTTGTCGAGACACACAACGCGTCCGTTGATTTAAAAGGCAAATGCGTATTTTGTCCGGTGGAGCGAGCGCGGGTTAGTTAATAGCCTACAGTTCATCTGGTAATCCAAATCTTCTTTCCAGGTGTAGCATAGCATATGCAGGAGTATAGCTATCCCTACTGCGCACTCAAAACAATATGTGCAGGCTGTTCTATTCTGTTCTGTAGTTCGCAGATTGGAAATATGTGCGCTTCCTTTCGGAATGGTCGAGCTGCTTATTGATGATGACAGTACACGCATTCATGGAAAATTAACAGTCGCAGTTGTGGATAGCACGCAGAGCAAACACAAATCAGCTATTTCGTTTGAGATTACGTGATAAAACTTTAACCACCGGTGCCAAATGCGCAAAAACAAGACAAATGCGTGATTATCTCGTTCCAACAGATGCGGATTTTCTTGGGATTGGATCTAGGCTACACGAGTTTTAGTGATTGTTCTATCTACATTCTACACCGTCCCGTCATCGTCGCTATACGTGCTCTTGGTCAGGGATCATCAACTAGATTCAGCAGCGGGACGATATTTTCAGGGGATCAGAACATAATTACAGATAATTTCTTTTTCTGCAAATTGACCGCAAGAAACCCAAACATTTATAAGATTTGACTAAAACATCATAATTTCAAACATTGCTTACATTTTGTATACGATCACATATACCGTATCACTCTAATATGCGTGGGAATACTTTGAAACATATCTCCAAAATGTAAAATAACTTGGAGCTGATGTTTTTAGTCTTTTATGTCCAACAATAAAACATTTAAAATAAAACTGAAATGTTTTTTTTGCTCAGAAAGCCGAATAAAATCACCAGTGGGCCAAGTGTTTGGATGCAGATGCTATAGACTGCCTACAGATTGCGTAATATATTGTTCAGACCTTTAACAGGTGAAATTGGTCGGTATGACTCAAGTGTTTTGGTGGTGTGGATAAAGACATGTAGATTAAATATACCGCCCTTGACTCATAGCATCCATGTTCACACTCCAGGCTATTAAATGTGTAAATCATCTACTTGCAGTGCATTTATATAGTCTATGCAAGCCACAGTGCTGGCCCTAGCCCTTTGGGGGCCCTAAACAAGATTTGGTTGTGGGGTCTCTCCTGCAAAACATTTTAGTTGCCCCCCCCCCCCCCCCCCCCCCCTGAGAGAGTTGCGCTCCTGCAATCTTTAACATTTTGCCATTGCACAAGTTAATGCAATTTTAACTTGTGCAATGTTGTACAAAAAACATAATGCAATCCTACTAATTTTGCCATGGGGCAGAGATTATTTTTCTTCTTCAGTTTTACAGCTAATTTCCTGCAATTTTACCTATTTTGCCATGGGGTGGAGAGAAAATGTTACTGTTTTAAAACTAATTTCCTGCAATTATACACATTTTGCAATGACTTATGGCATGGCCCAGTGCAGTGAAAAACGTGGTTTCCCTGTGTTTTATATATATTTCCACACTGAGGTTGGTATTCCTAAAGATCATGTGTGCAGCCAAAGTTTAAATTAGTGTGAAGGGCATGTCTTTAAGCTGTCACTTAAAAAGGCTCAGAGTCAATAGCTATAAAAGTGTATAAAATTATAACTCAAAATTGGCAGTTCAACTGCAGTTATCTTAGTGAAAGACTCTCCCATACACTTTAAAGTTTACGCAGAGCGGTGCACCATAGCCAATCAGAGGTACAGTAGAACTATATGCAAACAAGCCATTTGCCACAAGGTCCTGCCATCATTCACTTTCAACTGGGCTGTGTGTTTACAAGCAGTCGCAACAGCGCAACTTTATATCATTAGAAAGCATTTGACAAAGGACACAAAATACACTTGAATGGATTACAGCAAATATGTAGAGTAGCTAAATACCACGGAAGTTCTCTTACATTTGGGAACTTTACATTCCTATTGATCAAACAACCATAAAAATATAGACTATCTTTCCCTATATGCACATCAACAACAAGATCAACAACTAATGCTAACCAGAGCATGATGAACTAAAAGCTAACAAAGGAAAATTAGATAAACCCTCTCAAATTTTTTCAGCTAGTTGGCTGTCAAAATTGCACTCATAAACGATGGGGAACGGCCTGCTCGTCCTTCTGCAGCTTGCCTGCCAATGCATGTGTTGTCCCAACCAAGCACCCAAGCTAACTGGCTAAAGTTGTCTAGCTTGCTAGCTAGCTACTTCCAGACACAAATGAGAGAACACCTCGCTGAGCATTTTACTCACCCTTGCAGATTTGGTTAGGATATTTACATGTTATATAGAGCGTTCATGACTAACAATTACTTTTTTTGCCTACGTTTACTGACACCAGTCATATTCAGCGAGTTTTGTGCGTTCATAAATGTATCAGTTATTCTGTGCTATGTCACACTCAGACAAGAGTGCTCTGAAATCTGAGTAGATAGCTAGCCAGAGTGAATTTGCGAACGCAAGAGATATGCTAACTGGATAACAGTCATTCAGCATAGCTAGCTAGCAAAGCGATTCACATTTCTTGCTAGCTAACCAAATGACACCTGCATCTCTAGCTGTGTGTAGCAACCAAAAAATGATATGAGGGGAAAAAGTCACTCAATCACCCACTCCTCCAATGACATGACATGACATCCTCCTAGCAGCTAGCTATCTATCTAGCTAACGTTAGGCTCTGTGTTTTTAGCTTGTTACATAAATACATACACTAGCCTATTAGCCAAATTATGACTGACTTGTGATCATTGCCTTTGTTAGTTTGATTGTGTTGACATTCCCAGCCTTAGTTACATTTGTCAGTTTTTGTCCAAAATATTCAGTCATTGAAACTGAAACAGCTTGGGGAATCGAACCAGCAACCTTTCAGTTACTCCAACGCTATTAACCACTAGGCTACCTGCCACCCATTAATCATGGAATGTTGAGTCAAATATAACCTATTTTTAAAACCTCTTATAAAATTGGCTTTGTAGCATAAACTGGAAATTGTATATTTTTGACTGATATTATGATTATTATTATTGTTGTCGTCTGTTTGTTCCATATCTTCAAAGTAGTTAAAATGCTGTCCGTTCTAGTTCCAAGTAAAGGCATTGCAACTTTCTTACAGTAATTCTTGCAGATATCAGTCCTACCTACAAGTAAGTCAAAACATTACTTTTCTGCCATTTCATAAAAGCTGTGTGAGCTTATATGTTTATAACCCAAATTGTTCACTGAAGTAGAAATTATCCTTTGTGATACAGGCAGACATAATTGCCACATACAGTACCGTATCTGTCATCGGAGCCATTGAAACTCAGTGAACAATGAATTGCATAGTGCTTAATATAACCTAATTTAGGTCCCCCACAAAAGGCATGCATATGCACAATCTGTCACAGTTCATGTCAAGTAATTTATGTTGCGGCTAAGTGCTGCTCGGCTGTAATTCTGTCTGGACCCAGTCATAAAAGGGGAAGTTCCTCCATGGCCATTAGCCAGGCTGATGATGCTTGCTAATTACACCCACTGTCCCTGCGCTTTAATCACAAACAAGAGAGCAGCAGGTTACAAAGAGCAATATCAAAATACTCTCAGCCTTAATGGCAGACACCAGATCACAGCAGTGTGTGTGGATCTTACATTTAAAGGGCTTACCATTTGAAATAGCACTTTGTTTGAACTTCTGTTGTCCATTTTGAGCAGACGTACACTTCAGAGAGCACTATGGCATGATATGTTAAAAGTTAATAGATCAGAGAATATACAGCACATTCGGAAAGTATTCAGACCCCTTGACTTTTTCGACATTTTGTTACGTTACAGCCTTATTCTGAAATGTATTAAAATGTTTTTTTCCCTTCATCAATCTACACACAATACTCCATAATGACAAAGCAAAAACAGCTTGTTAGAATTTTTAGCAAAATGTACATTTTACATTTACATAAATATTCAGACCCTTTACACAGTACTTTGTTGAAGCACCTTTGGCAGCGATTACAGCCTCGAGTCTTCTTGGGTATGATGCTACAAGCATGGCACACCTGTATTTGAAGAGTTTCTCCCATTGGTCTTTGCAGATCCTCTCAAGCTCTGTCAGGTTGGATGGGGAGCATCGCTGCACAGCTATTTTCAAGTCTCTCCAGAGATGTTCAATCGGGTTCAAGTCCGGGCTCTGGCTGGCCCACTCAATGACGTTCAGAGACTTGTCCCGAAGCCACTCCTGCATTATCTTGGCTGTGTGCTTAGGGCCGTTGTCAAGTTGGAAGGTGAACCTTTGCTCCAGTCTGAGGTCCTGAGTGCTCTGGAGCAGGTTTTCATCAAGGATCTCTCTGTACTATGCTCCGTTCATCTTTCCATCGATCCTGACTAGTCTCCCAGTCCCTGCCGCTAAAAAACATCCCCGGAGCATGATGCTGCCACCACCATGCTTCACCGTAAGGACGGTACCAGGATTCCTCCAGATGTGACGCTTGAAATTCAGGCCAAAGAGTTCAATCTTGGTTTCATCAGACCAGAGAATCTTGTTTCTCATGGTCAGAGTCCTTCAGCTGCCCTTTGGCAAACTCGAAGCAGGCTGTCATGTGCCTTTTTACTGAGGAGTGGCTTCCGTCTGGCCATTTTAAAGGCCTGATTGGTGGAGTGCTGCAGAGATTGTTGTCCTTCTGGAAGGTTCTCCCATCTCCACAGAGAAACTCTGGAGCTCTGTCAGCGTGACCATCAGGTTCTTGGTCACCTCCCTGACCAAGACCCTTCTCCCCCGATTGCTCAGTTTGTCCGAGCGGCCAGCTCTTTTGCTCTGACATGCACTGTCAACTGTGGGACCTTATATAGACAGGTGTGTGAATCATATCCAATCAATTGCATTTTACCACAGGTGGACTCCAATCAAGTTGTAGAAACATCTCAAGGATGAACAATGGAAACAGGATTCACAATGTGGGTTTGGTACAATGAAGTACAATAATCTTCCCAGCTAGCACATTTGGTTCCTTGGAAGTTGTAGGAAAATACATTTTTGGTTTGCAATGGTTCTGGAAATGAAGCCATATATTTCCTGACTGGTAAAACTGAACGTCTTTTAAACGTTCTGAGACTGTAAGTGAAAATGTTGCCTGTTCTACATTATAGCTTGCAGGGAGGTTCTGAGAATGTTTTACTATGGTTCCCTGAAAGTTTTCGTGGGAGGTTTTATTAACGTTCTGAGAACGGAAATTATTTGTTATTAGACATTCTGAGAGAGGATATGATTTGTTATGACATTCTGAGAACATGTTTCAATAGGACTTTTAATAACACTGTTAGCTTAGATTAACTCTTTTGAACTCCAAGCACAGATAGGACACATGGAAATTAATTTGCTTAGACATTATTCATGCAAACACATTTTTTAAATGTATTGTGGCACAGCATCAGCGAGATTCAAACCTATGTTCTCTATCCATGGAATTAGTCCACTGCACCACCAGGATGGAGCTAGCATGCCATGTTTCTTAACTCATACAAAGCTGTTCATTTTAGTCTATTCAAACAGACCCCATTTCAAAAGGAAACAAGCACTCTTACAAAGATAGAGGACAGAGAGCGTTTTGTTGATACTGAGAACGGAATGTATATGTTTTTAAATAACATTCTTAGAATGTTCTTAAAACATTACTATTGTTTTCTTTTGCTTTTTATGGAAAGTTTTCTTAATGTTCTGAGAACATGACTTTAAATAGAGCTATGAAGAAACATGCAGAAAATATTATGCTGAAGTACTGAAATTCCCACCTAAGAAACATATGGTTCTCAGAAAGTTATGTGCTAGCTGGCTATCCTACACCATTCCCAGAACATTTTTTTATTTTTTTTATTTCACCTTTATTTAACCAGGTAGGCAAGTTGAGACCTGGCCAAGATAAAGCAAAGCAGTTCGACACATACAACAACACAGAGTTACACATGGAGTAAAACAAACATACAGTCAATAATACAGAAGAAAAAAATAAGTATATACAATGTGAGCAAATGAGGTGAGCTAAGGGTTGTAAAGGCAAAAAAAAGGCCATGGGGGCGAAGTAAATACAATACAGCAAGTAAAACACTGGAATGGTAGATTTGCAGTGGAAGAATGTGCAAAATAAAGATAGAAATAATGGGGTGCAAAGGAGCAAAATAAACAAATACAGTAGGGGGAGAGGTAGTTGTTTGGACTAAATTATAGATGGGCTATGTACAGGTGCAGTAATCTGTGAGCTGCTCTGACAGCTGCTGCTTAAAGCTAGTGAGGGAGATAAGTGTTTACAGTTTCAGAGATTTTTGTAGTTCATTCCAGTCATTGGCAGCAGAGAACTGGAAGGAGAGGCGGCCAAAGGAAGAATTGGTTTTGGGGGTGACCAGAGATATACCTGCTGGAGCGCGTGCTACAGGTGGGTGCTGCTATGGTGAGATAAGGGGGGACTTTACCTAGCAGGGTCTTGTAGATGACCTGGAGCCAGTGGGTTTGGCGACGAGTATGAAGCAAGAGCCAGCCAACGAGAGCGTACAGGTCGCAGTGGTGGGTAGTATATGGGGCTTTGGTGACAAAACGGATGGCACTGTGATAGACTGCATCCAATTTATTGAGTAGGGTGTTGGAGGCTATTTTGTAAATGACCTCGCCGAAGTCGAGGATCGGTAGGATGGTCAGTTTTACAAGGGTATGTTTGCCAGCATGAGTGAAGGAGGCTTTGTTGCGAAATAGGAAGCCGATTCTAGATTTAACTTTGGATTGGAGATGTTTGATGTGAGTCTGGAAGGAGAGTTTACAGTCTAACCAGACACCTAGGTATTTGTCATTGTCCACATATTCTAAGTCAGAACCGTCCAGAGTAGTGATGCTGGACGGGCGGGCAGGTGCAGGCAGCGATCGGTTGAAGAGCATGCATTTAGTTTTACTTGTATTTAAGAGCAATTGGAGGCCACGGAAGGAGAGTTGAATGGCATTGAAGCTCGTCTGGAGGGTTGTTAACACAGTGTCCAAAGAAGGGCCAGAAGTATACAGAATGGTGTCGTCTGCGTAGAGGTGGATCAGAGACTCACCAGCAGCAAGAGCGACATCATTGATGTATACAGAGAAGAGAGTCAGTCCAAGAATTGAACCCCGCGGCACCCCCATAGAGACTGCCAGAGGCCCGGACAACAGGCCCTCCGATTTGACACACTGAACTCTATCAGAGAAGTAGTTTGTGAACAAGGCGAGGCATTATTTGAGAAATCAAGAAACAACCTTCCCACCAACATTGTGGGAAGGTTGTATGCAAAATAACCACAGAACAACCACGCTCTCACCAAGCTCTAAGAAACACATGGTTCTTAGAACGTCATTTGCTAGCTGGGTTCACACTACAAGATATGCCCCTCAGTGTGCTTATTAATTGTGACAATGTGCTGACAATTAGGTGGTCATTAATCTTTTTCGGATCAACAAGACTAACCCCACTGAACTTTACATTTCACCTTTTTTTCTACTTCACTGTAATTGACAGAAAGGGAACAACACTAATCTTACCTGAATAGACTAATATACTGTACAATACTTTACCAGAGTTGCCCTAGATAGGAGCCATCATTGATTGCATCTTTCATGCTTTGTCGAATATGGATGGCAGATGTGCACGAAATCGAGCATGATCAGGAGTTAAAAGAGCACCTCAGCAGTTCTGCTCTCTGACACCCTCCTGATGGGCACCAGATGCCTCCATCTTTAAGATTGTGTTTGCCCACTAGGGAACTATGGGTAATCAGGTCTTGGTCATGATTACAAAACAACTTGGTAATATCAGAATACAGGTTCAAGAGAACAGGGTAAAGACAGTAATTGAGACGGGTAATTTACAGATTGTTGTGCACCCTTCCCCTACCCGGAGAGTTTTTAGATCCTAAGTAATCCAGATAGGATCCTATGCCTTATAATAGCCACACAGTTTAATCCCCGATACATTGATCGCTAATATTTCTCCCGGAGTGAAGAAGTCTGCTCACTATCTAATTGGATCCCATGAGAACGTTGTAAAAAGACAATAAAGCAAATGTGAGTTTTCCCAGGGTATGGAATAGCTGGAATTGCATTTGGCGCAGCCAGGAGGTGCACGACCGCGCTATGCTCGTCTGTGTGTTTGAGCTCCTGAAGAAAAACAATAATTAAGAGTAAACAAACAAGACGTGAAAAACGGCAGAAGAGTCGTTGGTCGCCGAGAGGAGTCTGTTGCGGAAGACGGTGGTTATTACATAGGAGAGGGATTCGAAGTGTGATGGTGTACCTCCTCCCCACAGGGATGAGTGATCTCCCAGATCTCAATCATAGGAGGGGATCAAGCAATCGACAAGAGAGAAGGCCCTTTAGCTCAGGGGGGCCGGTGGACATCTTCGAAGTGGAAGTGACCATTACTTTCTAATAAAAAGATTGATGCCGATGGACCCCTCTTTATCACCCCTTGGTAATGGCTCCCTGACTCTGGTAGGCAGGTTAAGTGCACTTTGCAGTGACACATATTCAGCCACAGTGTGGGGGCAGTGGAGGTATTGGGAAGTCTAAGCACAAACTCCTTTCGAGAGATGAACATGCATTCTCCCCGACCACAGGTTAGGCGGGAGTTAAAGTGCCTTCTTATTTTTAATCTGTCTTTAATCTGGCGAGAGAGTTGTGTGGGAAAAGAGAATAGCTGCACTCTGTATATCATGCTATAGGGAGCATACAGTATCTCTGGAAACACTAAACACTGCAGGGCTGTATGTCTCTGGCAAGGGAAGTCAACAGAGTGTATCATCATATCATCACCACAAAAAAAAGGAAAAGAAGAAAGATGTAGCCTGGAACTGTTTTGAATCTATTCACACTTGGGCCTAGGCCAAATCTAGTTGCCAATGCGCTGATAAGAAAATGGTCTTTATCGTTGCATCTTTAATCGAGTCTAAGAGGCAATAGGAGATTTATACTGGGGGCTAAGGGGAGGATTAATGAGAATTATGAGGTGAGTTGTGAGGAGCGTGTGTGTTGATGGGGGTGTTGTGTGTGATTATTTACCACAGCACTTGAGGGCGAGCTAAACCCAGCGACACAACAGCTGTTTTAAAAGCCCTGCTGCTTCGCTTCTAAGGTTTGTTTCCTTCGACGATCGCACTTTAATAAACACATTTTGCTGTTCTAAGGGCTTTTGCAATACATTTACATTTTAGTCATTTAGCAGAAGCTCTTATGAAGATAGACTTACAGGAGCAATTAGAGTTAAGTGCCTTGCTCCAGGGCACATAGAAAGATTATTCACCTAGTTGGCTTTGGGACCCCAACCATCGACCTTTCGGTTACTGGCCCAACGCTCTTAACCGCCAGGCTACCCGCCGCCCTAAAGTCTTTCCTCGATTCCTCACATCCAACCGAATCCTCTCTCCTAGATCTCCCAAAACGCATTGTAGGAGAAGATCTGAGGTGATCTTCTCCTCCAATGCGGCCCGATAAGGTGCATAGAGAGGATGCGAGGAAACAAGGAAAGACTTGAGATTCACCCCAGTAGATTGCCATTCTACCGATGGAGAATGGAACCAGTAAAAGATTCACCATCTCAAGTCAATCCAAGCAACATTTCAGTCATGCTTTTCACCTACTCACACTAACCCCCACATTTTAGAAACATACAATGACAAAATGAGGACATCCAGTGTTCAAGGGATAGTTTAAGAACACTGATCTTTTGCTACAGAGACCAACCAGACTTTAAAATCAACAATCGTACATGGTCACATCATGAGGGCCAAATCCCAACTAGAGATGCATGCGCGTTGGGATTTGTTCCCCAAAGTAAAAATTAGCATATACTGTATTTACATCCTCCGCCAGCTGGGCAGTGCTTTTATTTGATGTGTATCATCAACATTGTTTTACATAAATGTGCAATGACTCAACTAAACCATACAGGAACAAGGTCCACATGCATTTCATGAAGGAAGAAAAATGGCATTCAAGAGGCCCTGGACACTTTGTTGTCACCTGGTGCAATTTAATTAAAGAGCTCAAACAGGGCCTTGGACTTTGGTCATGCCCTAGTATTCATCATCCCCAATGTACTGCAGTATGTATGAGGAACCACACAGAAGCAACTACCCTGGCACTCTCGCCAAATAAGTCAGGCAACACAGAAGAGATTTTCAAGATATCCTCGGCCCTCGTGCATTGGATGTCGTATGACAGTGTGTAGATTTCATAAAGAGTCGCTTTGATGGTTAGACACCACATCTCTCCCTTCTGGAGGACCAAGAGCTGACTCCACCACTGTCCCATCCTCTTCTAGCACCAGGATGAGGAACTGGCATGTCTGTTCTAGAAGGTCATCCAGGGAGGTGACCATGAACCCTTTCTTCTGCCTTCGACTGGGTGCAGAGCCTGAAGGGACGGGGCTCGGGTGGGGGAAGGATCCGGCATGAGATTGTTCACACTGACCTCACCAAGTCTGGGAGAAGGGTTTTCACATATCCACACATTTAAAATCAAGTGCAGTCATTGTTTTGCGCGAATATCTAAATTAAAGTAGGCTCTTGCAAACCTGTAGCTTACAATACCTACTGGTGGTCACTGGCCCAGTAGATCATTGTATAGGTGTCAGCTTGAGACGGGACTGTGCGTGTGTCTATTCGTTATGGGGTTTTATTCTTACCATGGACATAACTGTCTTCTTCCGTGAGATTTCCCTCTGTCGGGAGAAATCTTCTCTCTGTCACTAATGATGTACCATGATGTACCATCATGAACCCATAATGATGTATAAAGGGTAGCTTTAGCCGCTTTCACGCCTAGTTCATTTCACTCTGACTAGAAAAGACACAGACAGAGTTTGAAAACGTTTTGTTAAAACCAAATTTTGTTACATAAAATACAATTTCTAATAGTGCTGCACTGTTTTGATCCTGGGGACCCCAAGGGGTTCATGTTTTGTATTTTGCCCTAGTGCTACACAGGTGATTCAAGCTCGTCATCAAGGTTTGATTATTTGAATCAGTTGTGTAGTGCTAGGGGGGGAAAAATGTGCACGTCTAGGGGTTCCCAGTACCAAGTTTGGGAAACGCTGACTTACTCATATAACATGTGTAGGCCTTACATAATCAGCTCCAATTAATATGGAGAACAGTCATAAGGCATTTTGAAGAATAAATATTTCTGACATCGCTCACCAGTGACATTGTAATTAATGAGCTAAGCATCTTGCGTTGCAGTTTATAAAATAGAAAAGTGTCTGTGCAGCGTAGGGCCATCTGGTTCACTGTGTTATCTTATTCAATTCCCGACCTTCATTAGTCAATCATCTTTAATGTGCTTTTCATTTAATGCTATTGGTCCCTGGCTGTTTCGTTCTTTATCTGGAATAATAACACAGTGGGTTTATAAAAATACTTCCAATGAGCTCTATCGGTAGTGTTACAGGCTTTTTCCCCCTCTCCATTTCAAGGTTGGTTTTGGATGCATATGTCCTGTTTATGTGTTGCGCACACTGATTGGAGTCACCTCGTTAGTCAGGATGTGTTTTACCTGTGCTGGCCCAGCTGGTATTTAAGACCTGCTGGCCCAGTACATCAGTTGGAGAAGAGATGTTGGGAGACCTACAACTCATGTTATCTGAGGTGTACGGTATAGCGTGTCCACTGTAGGTAACAAAACAGCCTGACTCTAGTGGTTTCCCGTGTTTAGTTTGGTCCATATTATTTGGAACTCTCTATTCTAAGTTTGTGTATGTATTTCCTTTAGTTTGTATTTTCTGAAGAAAATCCAGTGGGTATCCATGGTGGGTGTCATTTAGAACCCTTTTCTAGTTGCTTTGCCAACTTTCCGAACCTGTTTTGACACTTTCTGTTCTGGTTTGGTTGTCAATGATTCCTTTAGTTCCCTTTTCTTTTGAGTGAATGTTATGTTTGTCATTAGGGAACGTGACAGTGGTCTGAAGGGGAAAAAAGAAGCCAATCCAGTAGTGGACTGAGCTGAACTAAAAGGCCTGTACACCTTTTCTGAAAGACAGGGATGTAAGTATGGACTGCTTTACTGGTCAGTTGATAAGACCCCAATATCTAAGATGAGGTGGTAGTTACTAAAGCCTACCCCCACAGTTAGAAAACCATAGGCCTTCAAGCTCTAAACCAATGTGTCAACATTTTCCCCTCTCACCAATTCTGCAAAATGATCTTTAATTGTAATTTCCTTTTTTTGATATACCAAAATCTGAGACCCTGACTTGAAGGACACTGAATTTCCATGTAGCCATTTTGTGGGAAAACTAACACCCCCACTTCAATTCTCCCCCTAATCACCATGGAGACCCCTCCACCATAGAGGCAAGTGTTTATGCTGTAATGAGCCTGCTATTGAATTCACAGCATCTTCTTAAATATATGTTATGTTAGCTATGCTTCCAGTACAAATTAAAAACCAAACGCATTGCTGCTTTTGAGTCCTCTCTCTGACTAGTAATTATGGTGCTTCATTTGTACTCTCCTTGCTGAAGGGATGCTGACTCTAGGCTGTTGGTGCTTCTCTGAAGTGAAAGGAAGTACAAAAACATTAAAACCAAGGGATTGTGGGAAAAGTCTTGTTACGAAATTTCCGTGTGGAGAGGGACACAATGAGAGTCTATACTGCTGAATCGCCCTTGTACACCACTGTATATCCTAGCACACAGTATCAATTGTTTATTTTTTCCTTCACAGCACTCAAAACACTCAAGGTTTTACAAGGAATGTAACACCACGGTGTGTGATGGGGGGGGGGGGACACAAGACCCACCATGGGGTCTAACAAACTACCCTGCCAGAAATAAGCAACATTCACATGCTTGTTATTTTCCCTTATCTTGTCGATAGGAACTCCTGTGTTCAAAGGTTGGCTGCGACGTGAAATGACACGTGCAAAGAACAGGCACAATGATTGGCAGCCACCGGTACTGTGAAAACACATCGGCTTGAGTCAACGCCTGTCTTAAAAAACATTTTCATTCAGCCTCGAAATGCATAGATATGTAAATGTGGGTGGGTGGGGGTGACGATAACCAGGGAACTTTTACTACGGCGTGTAATTAAATATTTCCCAGTGCAAAATAAAGATAAGGACTCCATTAGGCCCTTAAAACATTCCAGGATAATAGCTTTTTGGTGGTTGATGGAGCGGCTCATGTGGGACAGGTGGGATTTACTCCCAGGCTCCGTCGGCGTGGCGACAGCAGCCAGCGCCAAGGCATCTCGCGTGGTAATCCGCCACCGGAGAAGAAGTCAGCGGCATTTGATGCACCATTGGCACCGCAGGCAAATGAGATTACAGAGAGGGAATGGAATTGACTCTCTCGTTGACAGATTTACAGATCCCGCTGGATAGAATACAGGCAAAAGGGCTGTAAAACCCATCATCTGTGGGTGAATTACACACCGCTTGGAACAACTTGTTTGGTTTAGGAAATCCACACAACCCGCTTTGATTTACTTGCTTCCCACATCCCCCCCTCAATTTTCTCAACTGGATTGCCTTCTCTTTCTCTCTCCCTCTTGCTCTCTCGCTTTCTTTTTCTCACTTCCTCCCTTTCTCTTGCTCTCTCCAAGGGTGAACAGAAGAGATGGTGGTATTTGTCACTGCCATGACTCAAGGCTCTAGTCTTTAATCTATTGGTTAATCCATGAGAGGTAATCATCTGTGGCCTTTGATCTGCTCTGTGGCCACAATAGGATCGTTTTTGACTGCTGCACAGTATATTTCTGGATGGGATGAAATATGAAATTGGAATCTGACTGGATGGATATTACCATCTAAGACCAGTGGTTGTCTTTAACTCCCTTAGCAATAGCACAAGGAAGTCACATAACTGCACTGCTTATGCAGCAGTAAAGATTTCAGAACTATTTCACCTTGGGAATTCTGACAGAACCAATAATAGCAATAAATGTAATGTCATCAGCTTAATTCCTCAACTTAATTTAGGAAAATAAGAACAATCTGAAATGTATTTTTGATACTGTCGCAAAGCTAACTAAAAAGCAGCATTCCCCAAGTGAGGATGGCTTTCACTTCAGCAGTAATAAATTAATGAACTTATCAGAAGATATCAGTTTGTCTCTGTGAATGGTTAGTCCTCTGACAAATCAACTGTACATTTCGGTGTTCCTCAAGGTTCCGTTTTGGGACCACTATTGTTTTCACTATATATTTTACCTCTTGGGGAAGTCATTCGAAAACATAATGTTAACTTTCACTGCTATGCGGATGAGACACAGCTGTACATTTCAATGAAACATGGTGAAGCCCCAAAATTGCCCTCGCTAGAAACCTGTGTTTCAGACATAAGGAAGTGGATGGCTGCAAATGTTCTACTTTTAAACTCGGACAAAACAGATGCTTGTTCTAGGTCCCAAGAAACAAAGAGATCTTCTGTTGAATCTGACAATTAATCTTGATGGTTGTAAAGTCGTCTCAAATAAAACTGTGAAGGACCTCGGCGTGACTCTGGACCCTGATCTCTCTTTTGACGAACATATCAAGACTGTTTCAAGGACAGCATTTTTCCATCTACGTAACATTGCAAATATCAGAAACTTTCTGTACAAAAATGATGCAGAAAAATTCATCCATGCTTTTGTTACTTCTAGGTTAGACTACTGCAATGCTCTACTTTCCGGCTACCCGGATAAAGCACTAAATACACTTCAGTTAGTGATAAATACGGCTGCTAGAATCCTGACTAGAACCCCAAAATTTGATCATATTACTCCAGTGCTAGCCTCCCTACACTGGCTTCCTGTTATGGCAAGGGCTGATTTCAAGGTTTTACTGCTAACCTACAAAGCATTACATGGGCTTGCTCCTGCCGACCTATCCGATTTGGTCCTGCCGTACATACCTACACGTACGCTACGGTCACAAGACGCAGGCCTCCTAATTGTCCATAGAATTTCTAAGCAAACAGCTGGAGGCAGGGCTTTCTTCTATAGAGCTCCATTTTTATGGAATGGTCTGCCTACCCATGTGAGAGACGCAGACTCGGTCTCAACCTTTAAGTCTTTACTGAAGACTCATCTCTTCAGTGGGTCATATGATTGAGTGTAGTCTGGCCCAGGAGTGTGAAGGTGAACGGAAAGGCTCTGGAGCAACGAACCGCCCTTGCTGTCTCTGCCTGGCTGGTTCCCCTCTCTCCACTGGGATTCTCTGCGTCTAACCCTATTACAGGGGCTGAGTCACTGGCTTACTGGTGCTCTTTCATGCCGTCCCTAGGAGGGGTGCGTCACTTGAGTGGGTTGAGTCACTGACGTGATCTTCCTGTCTGGGTTGGCGCCCCCCCTTGGGTTGTGCCGTGGCGGAGCTCTTTGTGGGCTATACTCTGCCTTGTCTCAGGATGGTAAGTTGGTGGTTGAAGATATCCCTCTAGTGGTGTGGGGGCTTGGCAAAGTGGGTGGGGTTATATCCTTCCTGTTTGGCCCTGTCCGGGAGTATCATTGGATGCGGCCACAGTGTCTCCTGACCCCTCCTGTCTCAGCCTCCAGTATTTATGCTGCAGTAGTTTATGTATCGGGGGGCTAGGGTCAGTTTGTTATATCTGGAGTACTTCTCCTGTCTTATCCGGTGTCCTGTGTGAATTTAAGTATGCTCTCTCTAATTCTCTCTTTCTCTCTTTCTTTCTCTCTCTCGGAGGACCTGAGCCCTAGGACCATGCCTCAGGACTACCTGGCATGATGACTCCTTGCTGTCCCCAGTCCACCTGGCCGTGCTGCTGCTCCAGTTTCAACTGTTCTGCCTGCGGCTATGGAACCATGACCTGTTCATCGGGCGTGCTACCTGTCCCAGACCTGCTGTTTTCAACTCTCTAGAGACAGCAGGAGCGGTAGAGATACTCTTAATGATCGGCTATGAAAAGTCAACTGACATTTACTCCAGAGGTGCTGACTTGCTGCACCCTCTACAACTACTGTGATTATTATTATTTGACCATGCTGGTCATTTATGAACATTTGAACATCTTGGCCATGTTCTGTTATAATCTCCACCCGGCACAGCCAGAAGAGGACTGGCCACCCGTCATAGCCTGGTTCCTCTCTAGGTTTCTTCCTAGGTTTTGGCCTTTCTAGGGAGTTTTTCCTAGCCACCGTGCTTCTACACCTGCATTGCTTGCTGTTTGGTGTTTTAGGCTGGGTTTCTGTACAGCACTTTAAGATATCAGCTGATGTAAGAAGGGCTATATAAATAAATTTGATTTGAAATTTGATCAGGCCACCCATTTAAAAAATTATTCATATTTTTTCCACCACTTCGGTTGATCTTTCCATTTTTCTGTTTTCAGCAATCGTTCATTATTTCATAGACAAATTATGTAGGGAGGAAGATAAATATAAGTTTCCACTGTTATATTTTCAAGGTTAATTAATTTAATCACATAAACCCAATATGAAGATAACATCAGAGTACGCCAGGTTATCTGTGTAGCATCAGATACACCACAAACTATGATCCTTCACCATATGATGAAATATACTGTGTTATAATCCTCGCTGAATACACTGTGCAGTGCAGATGGGAATAGATAACCTCCCAATACACCTCTTCAGAAGAGTTTAGCAGTAAATAGAAATCCAAAATGAAATGGCTTTAAAAAATACTAATCCATTTTAAATGGGTTGTATGGTGGTGATGAATGGAACTGACAACCACGTGAGCTGGCAAACAGAAGCTATTGGGCATGTGTATATCTTGAGTTTGTTGATCTTTCTGTGTTGTTCAATGGAACTGAGAACACATCTGTGAGATGGAAATAGAAACATATTGTGCATGTTTATAACTTAGTACCTTACAGGAGACCATCAACTTTAACTCTTTCATTAAATATTTACTTTACAGTGAGAGTTTTGTTTATGACCTTAATCCTTTGATAAAATCGTGATCTTATCTATTATTCATAAATGCACTGAAGTATTTGATGTGATGTCCAATGCATAGCATAGCAGCAAGACAACTTCATGAGCTACTACCAGTACATTATTCATGGAATCAATGGGGACTAATCCATTCAGTTTAAGGAAACATAGTTTTGCCTATAACTGTTGTTCAACTAAACTGTGCATTTTGATGTATTTTGCACTGATATTTTGCCCTGATAACAGCCACTCAAAAATGTAAAATGCTGATTTGGGTGGTCTAGCTAATCAACAAAACAATGGTAGCGATATAATCATCAATATTATAGCTGATTATGTGGTTATGGGAGCAGTGGTTATCTGGGAGCAGTTCTTATACAATACATTTCATGAATTGAAATACATTTTTCCCACATTCACTGTGGACTGTATATTATTAAAACAAATAGAATGTGAAACCATATGTAAGTTTTGCATTCAATGCAATTCACTGGCGTGGCGTAGTTTCTCTGGACCCCCTGCAAAATCAGACTTGATATGACATGAGCCATCCTCATGCGCTCTCTCCCAGCTGCTTGGATAAAGTTTTTGTGCCTAAAACCAATCACTTCTTTATCTGGGAGCAGTTCTTAAAACAACGGTGCTTACGTCATTCAAACCATCCCATCTACCACTTCGATACACCTTTGTCTCTCACAAGCTGCATTTAAACCCCACTCTCATTCCTCCCCTCTTAGCCTCTGTCCATTATTTTAGTGACACCCTCCAGGGTGAACAACTCATTCAACTCCTGCAGTAGTGGGGATACAAAAAAAATGACGTATTTTGTAACCATCAGTTTCTCAAAGAAAGTGGACCTTTTTTCAGACAGAGAAGGGAAATAGCTGAACGTGGGAACAAGTCTTATTTGCCGAAAAGAGCTTGGATTGAGAAGATGGTTGATCAGATTGTACCCATACACCTACATATTTTCTCTTAAAATGGCAGATAAGAAATTACCAGAGTGTCTTTTCCCCAGTAGGTCTTTCGTTATATGTGGTGAAACCAACACGCACACAAACAAATGCAAACACACACACGTTTCGGCAGCAATTACTTGGTATGGAGTTTGGATTTCCAACATCCCTTTTAACCAACTAAATGTGGACCAATTTGAATCTTGCTGGAATTAAGGAACTGTATGGTACTTACTACCATCTAAAAATGTATTTCAATTCATGAAATGTATTGTATAAGAACTGCTCCCAGATAACCACTGCTCCCATAACCACATAATCAGCTATAATATTGATGATTATATCGCTACCATTGTTTTGTTGATTAGCTAGACCACCCAAATCAGCATTTTACATTTTTGAGTGGCTGTTATCAGGGCAAAATATCAGTGCAAAATACATCAAAATGCACAGTTTAGTTGAACAACAGTTATAGGCAAAACTATGTTTCCTTAAACTTACTACCATCTAATACAATTTGAATGTTACTGCGTCCCATTGTTCTATACCAAGAAGGGGAAATATTGAGCGATTGATTAGTGATAGTGTGTTTGATTCCCTTGGAGAAACTTCCTCTAAAACTTTGGGATTAGCACCTTGGATCTCTCCTTCTAAGAACATCAGAGTACACAATCTGGCTCCTGTTTTATTGATCACCTAATCGTTTAACACTTCTTCCAAGGGCACTAGGCTTATCAGGTTCTGCCTAATATCTATCTTTCCAACACAAAATATGCAATTGAACACCCTACTCTCTGAACTTAGCCAATGTCATGAATGTTCACATTTTTTGTCTCTACAGCACTAGGATCAGGTTCAAGAATTCTCATATCCCTGCTTGTCGTTAAAAACAAGGGTAGCCTAAATTGTCGCTACAATTTCTGTGCGTGTCGACTGAAATCACTCCACTTATCTGAATGGGCTCTTCATATATAAAACAAGCATTTAACTGAACACTAGTTAGAAGCTGCTCCTTTTACATCGAACTCCTTTAGCTTACTGATTTAATTGAAAAAGTGCAAGGGTTTTGTTATGTTTGTTCCTTGTACAATGACGAACTGGGGCATAGGTTTAACTACTTTTAATAAACATACTTCAGCTAGAAATCTCCTTGTGTAGCCATGCAAGGCATACTTCAACTTCCCCACCCTCGCATAGCCTGCTGGGTAATGTAGTCTTAATGTTAACCCATAACAACACATCTTCCTTTAATACTCTATTTGTTTTCACTGTCTAGGTGCCCCTTTTCCTTTCTTTTTTAGCAATTCTCAATAGGACTGTCAGAGCCCCTGAAAGGCTTTTTTGGTTGTTCTGCTGAAGTGCTTACTGAAGCAGTTGGACAGCGTTCGTTGTCAGTCAGGGTGTTCTGACTGAATTGTCCATTTCTAAAGGCATTTGACGCTTCAGCAGTATCATCCTGATGATCCTCAATCCCTTGAGTGAACGGGTGAAGCTTTAGATCCACTCTGTTTTGTCTCAGTTGTGATCCATGTTCTGCTTGGATCTCATAGGATCACGGTGCAACGTCTCTCTGCACTCACCCTTGCTGCATCCAGGTTCCTGTAGTGATGTCTCAGAGTCGTACATGATCTCCAGGTTTCAGTTCAGGTAAGTGTCTTACACTTTTGTTGTGTCGCTGTTTTTGTTTGTCTTTCTGTTTTTCCTTCGAGTTTGACTTTGTGAGCACCTCTGGGTGTTAGCAACTCCTCATGGATGGGTAGGTTGGTTCTGATCCAATGTCCCATCAACAATTGTAACGGTAAAAGTCTGTTCTGCAGTGATGCACTGCGATAGATCATATTTTTTAGGAAATCCTATTTTCTATCGTGTGCCTTTTTCATCAGACCTTTGACAATTTTGACTGAACTTTCTGCAAAGCCGTTGGACCTTGGGTAGTTGAGGCTGGAGGTGTTGTGTCGGAATCTCCAGTCGTTAGCGAATGATCGGGCTCCCGAGTGGAGCAGCGGTCTAAGGCACTGCATCTCAGTACAATATGCGTCACTAGAGTCCCTGGTTCGAATCCAGGCTGTATCACATCTGGCCATGATTGGGAGCCCCATAGGGCGGCACACAATTGGTCCAGCGTCGTCCGGGTTTGACCGAGGTAGGCCGTCATTGTAAATAAGAATTTGTTCTTCACTGACTTGCCTAGTTAAATAAAGGTTAAATAAATAAATAAAATAAAACATTGGAATTTGGAACTTGAGAACTGCGGGTTATTGTCGGAGTAGAGTTCAGACACAACCCCATGTCTTGCGAACACTGATTACAGGTAGGTGATTACAGCTTTGCTGGAGGTAGTTGGCAGTGCTGCTACTTCAGGTAGTTTGAGTAGTAATCGGTAACAACAATGTGACTTTTGCCATTGCAGTCAAAAAGGTCAACTCCAACTTTGTTGTGGGTCGGTTGGGTACTGGATGAGGCATTAGCCACTCTGCTTGCTGCTTTGGCCTGTAGATAAAACACAGTTCACATGAAGCAGTGGTCTGGGTAATTTCCTGGTTCATTCTTGGCCAGTACATTACTTCTTGTGCCCGTCGTTTGCATTTCTCCTCACCCAAGTGGCACTTGTGTATTTTCTGTAGTATTTATTTGCGTAGTGTCATGGGAATGGGAATGACAATCTTGTTGCCTCACAATGGTGAGCTCTACTCTGCACATCCAGTAATCCTGTATTCTCCTTGGACGGTTATTTTTCTGTTCAGGCCATCCTATCAGCAGAAGAACTTCTCCCAGGCCAAACTGTGACCCATCTGCAGAAATCCTTGTGCTTTTCTCTGGATCATAGAACCTGAGCACTGGCTCTTCTGTGATTGTTGTCTTCAGGTTTTTGAAGCAGTTGTCCTGCTTATGGGATCATTTCCATTAGATTTTTTGTTCCAGAAGACATCTGAGTGGAGCGGACTGTGTTGACAGTTCAGGTATGAACTATGCAAGATAGGTGATCATACCCATGAAGCGTCTGACGTCATCCTTGTTCTTCAGGCGTTCCATGTTGATGATGGCTGATGTTTTCCTCGGGTCTGGTTTGACTCCATCCTCTGAAAGTACGTCTCCCACGAAGGTAAGTGTTTTCAAACCAAACTCACATTTGTCCTTGTTTAGTTTCAGGTTGACTTTCCGTGTTAGGTCCAGCACGTCTCACTCTCGCATCGTGTTCTTTTGTGGACCCCCAGACGATGATGTCATCCATGGAATGTGCTCGAAGATCATGTGGATTGTCTTGTGGTAGACCTCTGGCACTGAGAGAATCCAATATGGTAGACAAATATACCTGTCCTCCGGTGTGTTGAATGTGTGTAGCCTTGAGCTTGCATCATCTAGCTTAATTTGCCAGAATCCTGGTGAGGCATCAAGCTTACTGAACCACTTTGCTCCAGAAAATTGCGACATTGTCTTCTCTGGTTGGCAACTTTAAATGCTCTCGCTTCATAGCTTTGTTGAGATCTAACGGGTCTAGACATATCCTGCGATCGCTGTTATTTTTCACCACAATAACCAGTGAGCTCACCCAATCTGTAGGTTCATCCATTTTTGTGACGACGTCCATCTTTTCCATGAGTCCGAGTTCCTCCTTGAGCTTTTTCCTCAGTGCAAATGTAACTTTTCAGCACGCATGCACAACTGGAGTTTTGTCATCGGTACATATTTTGTGTTCTCCAGGTAAACAACCAAGACTCTCAAACACGTCCTCGTACTCAGTCAGTAGTGATTCTTGTTCGTTTTTAGTCTGATGTGACTACATACACTCTTTTCACCAAATTGAGCTTTCACATGCACTTGATTCCTAGAATAGGCTGTACACTCTTTTCCACAATCAGCAGCTGTGCTTTGAGCTGTTTTCCTTTGTGCTGTGAAGTTACTATGCAGCTTCCTTTGACTGGTACGTTCTCCCCAGTATAACCAGTAACCTTGATTTTCACAGGGTGTATTTTGCTCTTCACTTTCATTGTTTTGTAGTCATCCAGCAACAACAGGTTTACCTGAGCTCCAGTATCGAGCTTGAATGGTATTATAGTTTCATTCACAGTCAATGGCACAATCCTATTAGCTTTTACTGCATTGCATATTTCCACAGAATCAACAAAGAATTCTTCAGTCTCCTCTTTGACTCTGTGAGCATTTTTATTTGCAGCCTCAGCTTTGCAGCATTTTGAGAAATTATAAATACACGATTTGCCATATGCAGGGCAATTATTTTGCTTGTGGAAAACTCTACATTTTCCACGTCGTGTTTTGATTTTTCTCTTTTGCTTGTTTTTGTAAAGCGTTTTGTGTGTTGCTCCTCTCTTTTTATTGCATGCACTGACGTCTCATCCCTGCGCAGCTCTTTAGCTTGTGCTCTGGTGGTTTCAGCTGCTCAACACATATTCACTGCTTTATCCAAAGTTAAATCTTGCTCACACAGCAATCTCCCCTTGAGTACATTATCAAGAATGCCACTTTCACAAGTAGCCTAGTAACTGAAAAGGTTGCAAGATCGAATCCCCGAGCTGACAAGGTAAAAATCTGTCATTCTGCACCTGAACAAGGCAGTTAAACCCACTGTCCCTAGGCCGTCATTGAAAATAAGAATTTGTTCTTAACTGACTTGCCTAGTTAAATAAACGTTTTAAAAAATCTTTCAGATTTTCAAATTCACACGTTTTGCTCAGTGTGTTCAGCTCAGCCAAATACTGGTCAAAACTGACTCCCTGTTTCTGATCATGAGAGACGTCCTGGCTTGGTACAAAGCAATAAATGTCAAGTTTACCTCGTCTAGCTGAAAGCTATTGTAAATGTCCAATACATCCTCTCCAATAACATACAGACAAATGGAAGCTTTCAATTTGTCATCATCTCCCCCTGCTCCACTGGCTGCTAGGTAGATATTGAATCTTTGCTTGAAACCTTTCCAATTGTCAGCTAGATCGCCTGTTAACTGCATAGGAGTAGGAGGCCTAAGCCTAACCATGACGGGAAACATTAGGGGAACAGCTACAGTTTCAATTTCTCTTACTTCGGTAGGTTGCTCATCAACTTGCTATTGAATCTTTGCTTGAAACCTCTACAATTGTCAGCTAGATCGCCTGTTAACTGCATAGGAGTAGGAGGCCTAAGCCTACCCATGACGGGAAACATTAGGGGAACAGCTACAGTTTCAATTTCTGTTACTTCGGTAGGTTGCTCATCAACTTGCTCGTCAACAGATTCTAATACAGCCCGCTCTCGCTGCTGTCACTCTCGCTGCTGCGGCTCGTTGGCATCACTCTTGCATGCTAGCATCTTCGATTACTCACGTCACTTGACTTGTGGTAGAATGTTCAATTTTCATTGCGGAAATTTGCAGAGGTACTCCTTTTCTCTGTCTCGTCATAGCAACTACCAATCTGACACCATGTTATGTTTGTTCCTTGTATAATGACAAACCGAGGCATAGATTTAACTATTTTTAATTAGCATACTTCAGCTAGCAATCTCCTTGTGTAGCCATGCAAGGCATACTACAATTCCCCCAACCTTGCATAGCCTGCTGGGTAACATAGTCTTAATGTTATTAAACATAACAACACAGGTTTAATGAAAACTGTCAAGAGTAAAGAAATGTATACTTATAAATGGGCTCAGCTAAATACTACTGAATGGTGGGTGAGGATGCAAATCAATGATGGTGATAAAAAAAACTTGTGAAATGGGACTTGACGTGATTGCTAAAGCGGTATCTGAAAGAAACTGCATCCAGCACACCTTTTGATCTTTTTTTTTGAGTAAGAGAATATACAATGGAACAGATACTAATGTTTTTTATGCATTACTTCTATGTTCAAAGGCGTTTTTGTGATGTTTGCACTGTTTGTTCTACATGCATATAATTCTAGTTATACACAGACCGTAGCGATTACACAGTAATCTTGGTTAGTCGCAGTGGAGGCAGAATGCCGGTGAGTGTGCGGAGGTAAAGTATGTTGGGTCAAGGCTATGCATTTACTGTGGTAATCCTTGTGCATGTATCAGATGCAGTTCCAAGTACAAAGAGAATGGTAATGACTAAAGTGACTACCCGATGGAACAAGGCCTCACAGAAATATGTACAGATGTATGATCCTAATTTGACCTATATTTTCACAGAAAGTTAATACTGCAGCATTAGGATTTGAACGTTTTGTCCCTCATGTTGCTTAATTGGTGGTTAGGCTATTAGCTGGCCAAAAGTAGGCTACATGGAAAAGTGCAATACTGTTAACATAACCATGTGTTTTCATTGAACCTATTCACATCCCTTTTTCCACATTTTGTTGCGTTACAGACTGAATTTAAAATGGATTACGTACAGATTGTTTGTCTCTGGTTACATACAATACCCCATAATGTCGAAGTGGAATGATGTGTTTAGAAATTTTTACTAATTAATACAAAATTCACAACTGAAATGTCTTCAGTCAATAAGTATTCAACCCCATCGTTGTGGCAAGCCTAAATATGTTGAGAAGTAAAAATGTGCTTAAACAATCACAAAAAGTTGCATGGACTCACTCTGCATGCAATAATAGTGTTTAACATAATTTTGAAATGACTACCTTATCTCTGTATTATCTGTAAGGTCCCTCAGTTGAGCAGTGAATTTCAAACACAGATTCAACCACAAACCCAGAGCGGTTTTCTATTGCCTCGCAAAGAAGGGCACCTATTGGTAGATGGGTGAAAATAAAACAGAGCAGACATTGAATATCCCTTTGAGCATGTTGAAGTTATTAATTACACTTTGGATGGTGTATCAATACACCCAGTCAGTACAAAGATACAGGCGTCCTTCCTAACTCAGTTGCCGGAGAGGAAGGAAACCGCTCAGGGATTTCACCATGAGGCCAATGGTGACTTTAAAACAATTACAGAGTTTAATGGCTGTGATAGGAGATAACTGCGGATGGATCAACAACATTGTAGTTACTCCACAAAACTAACCTAAATGACAGAGTGAAAAGAAGGAAGCCTGTACAGAATACAAATATTCTAAAACATGCATCCTGTTTTCAGTAAGGCACTAAAGTAAAACTGTAATAAATGTGGCAAAGAAATTAACTTTATGTCCTGAATACAAACCGTATGTTTGGGGCAAATCCAACGTAACACATCATTGAATACCACTCTTCATATTTTCAAGCATGGTGGTGGCTGCATCATGTTATGGGTATGCTTGTCATCGGCAAGGACTAGGGAGTTTTTCAAGATGAGAAGAAACAGAATCGAGCTAAACACAGACAAAATCCTAGAGGAAAACCTGATTCAGTCTGCTTTCCAACAGACACTGGAAGACAAATTCACCTTTCAGCAAGACAATTATCTAAATCACAAGGCCAAATATACACTTGAGTTGCTTACCAAGACGACATTGAATGTTCCTGAGTGGCCTAGTTACAGTTTTGACTTAAATCAGCATGAATATCTATGGCAAGACTTAAAATGGCTGTCTAGCAATGATCAGCAACCAACTTGACAGAAATGAATACTTTTTTAACAGATATTTTGCTAATATTTTACAATCCATGTGTGCAAAGCCCTTAGAGACTTACCCAGAAAGACTCACAGCTGTAATTGCTGCTAAAAGTGATTCTAACATGTATTGACTCAGGGGTGTGAATACGTACTGTATGCAAATGTATTTCATTTTCAAAAAAAGTGCAACATTTTCTAAAAACATGTTTTCACCTTGTCATTATGGGGTACTGTGTGGAGATGGGTGATAATTATTTTTGGAATCCATTTTGAATTCAGGCTGTAACACAAAAAAAAATGTGGAACACGTCAAAGGTTATGAATACTTTCTGAAGGCACTGTAGGTAAATCAGCAAAGAAAGTCTGATCAAATTAAGATCCTACATCTTTATATAAGTGGCTTAAATGTACAGATTTTGTCTGCAATATTACCTGACTACAGTATTGACATAGACACATGGCCATGTACTGTAGATATGCGATCAAATCGTATTTCATTACCAAGAAAGTTTACTGTGTAGGCAAAAATCCTCACCATGAGCTACATGCATTTTTGCCCAACATGTCCGCTTTGATGACGAGTTCAGTTGTAGGCACAACAATTATTTAACGAATGCAATTGTATGGCAATAGAAAGTGAACAAATGTCGTAGCACCTGTTCTGCATTCCATTATTTATGATATTCAGCAGCTATTCATTTTCCTTTATTACAGCTTACATTGCGGGGTCTTGGTATGCCATTTCAAGAGACTACATCCAGGGACAGCAAAAGTCAACCTTTCCCCCTTTGAAAGGAAATGTTTTACTTATGAGCTGAGCACGAGGGAAATTTCTGTCTGACATAAAACCGTCTGGAAAATGTAAATAACTGTTAGGTAGCATTTCAAAAGAGATACAGCAGTCAGTCTATGGTGTCATACTGTCTTTGATTTATTGTTATTTGACGGATATTACAGTCATAACAATGTTTTGTTTTTTTGACATGCAATGCCATTATGCTTTCACTATTTATTCCACAACCATTTCTTGGTCTTAAACAAATTTAATTTCCAGCAAACGGCTAGAGTGATTTTCAAAGCCTTTTGCCAAATGCTTAAGATTCACAAAATTCCAGCCTTTGAACCGTGACTGATGTTTTAAACCAGAAATTAGTTAGAAAGTTCAAATCTCCACTCTGAGTAAACCTATCCCTGCCGTCCATCACTAAGCATCCTCCACTTGCTTTTCTCTCTGTCTCCTCTCATACTGATCCATGACAGTACATGAAGCCATTGAGGTCATCTTGGCCTGTCATGCAACGTTATGCTTTGTTGATAAGGAGTCTCCAGCAGGGGAAATGTACCCTCCATTCCCTGCTCTCTTTCTGCATTGATCCAGCCAAAGATGGCATGATGATGAAGTGGCTCGTTAGGCGCTGGAGGAATTAGGTGCGAGTGTGGCAGACATGAGACAGCGATGTCTTCCCTGAAGGTTGTCGTTATGGCTTCCTGGTGTGTCACCTGGGCTCTCTAGAGGGGAGGAGCCAGCAGGAAGATACACAGCTGGGCTGTCTATGTGTTTGTGTGCATAGATGTCTGTGTGTGTGTGGGTGCTATACCAAGTATATTTTCCTTTCAGCTCATACAATAGCATCGTTTTTTTTTACCTCTTACATAAAAATATAAAAAAATATGGTAGTCACTCCTCTGATTTAGTTGCTGGGCCTTGGAGGGAAAACACATTCTTCCTATCCTGTTCCATTTTACCACTGTAAATAAGGTTATAGGGGTCTAGTGGGCCCAGACTATCGAGTCTATTCCATACCTACCTACTATAAGATAAATACAAGCGCAGGTTATATGGAGGCTACCTCACCACGGTAAGCAAACCACCATATGGAGGACAGAGCCTACTGAAATAACTCACACACAACTAAACATCTTCCATTATATCTGAACACTGTTATTACCTCACAATTTCTCACTAAATAACACCAGTTGGAAAAAGGACTGCAGAATAGCGGTAATATGTGCCCTCACCCTGTACCTGGGGTACATGGCTAACAAAAAGTAGTGCTTATTTTAATGAATCCCAAAGAAATGCATTTGAAATTAACAACTAATCCATTGGTACTACTACTGACTACTACTTCCCATACGGAAAAAATTATCCATTGGAATATATTTCAATAAAATAGAAATATACACTGAGTGTACAAAACAGTGCTCTTTCAATGACAGACTGACAGGTGAATCCAAGTGAAAGCAATGATCCTTATTGATGCCACTTCATAAATTCACTTCAATCAGTGTAGATGAAGGGGAGGAGACAGGTTAAATAATGATTTTAAAGACTGAGATAATTGAGAGATTGATTGTGTATGTGTGTCATTCAGAGGGTGAATGGGCAAGACAAAATATTGAATTGCCTTTGAACGGGGTATGGTAGTAGGTGCCAGGCGCACCAGTTTGAGTGTGTCAAGAACTGCAACGCTTCTGGGGTTTTCACGCTCAACAGTTTCCTGTGTGTATCAAGAATGGTCCACCACCCAAAGGATATCCAGCCAACTTGACACAAATGTTGGAAGCATTGGAGTCAACATAGACCAGCATCCCTGTGGAACTCTTTCTACAACTTGTAGAGTCCATGCCCCAACGAATTGAGGCTGTTCTGAGGCCAAAAGGGGGTGCAACTCAATATTAGGAAGGTGTTCCTAATGTTTTGTACATTCAGTGTATTCAAATATATTGGGAAAATGTATTTACCAAATGTAATTGTAAAATATGTGTAAAAGACACACTCAAAACTCACACCCTTCTCTAGCCTGATGATAATGTTGAGTTTCATTGATCTCTGGTACCTTAGCATCAGGCGTTTTGCATGCAAAAGTTGGATCTTTGAGTTCTAGTTGAAAATAAATTCTGCAGCTATTGAGGTTTAGCCTAACTGCCACTTATGAAACATAATACAAAATAAATGAGACACTTGAACTTAGAACATGTGTAGATATATGTTAAAATATTATTAAATATATTTTTAAAATCACGAGCTGTCAATCACAATTTCAAATGTTCCAGAGCCCCCAGGCCCGCCTCCAACTGACAGAGCAGCCGTTACAATTACAAACTTTCTTCAGAAGATGGAGAAGAGCAGCTGTCAACACAGAAAAGCTTTCATGCGGATAGTGTCATTTTATTTAATTATACATTCATAACATTGAATTTAAACATGATTTTGACCTGGTGGTTGACAGAGGAAGAAGATAATTTCTTCAACTCCAAACAAGAGTTTTCATTGAGCTTGCTAACACAACTAGCTTCCTTCTTTAGTGAAAATTAGAGCACACTAGTGCAGTCCACTAGTGATGGACTACGAAAAGGAAAGAGCCAGTTTCGATAAGGGATGATCGCTCTGGGTACACAGATAGAGGCACAATGACGAACAGGACACAGACTCAAGTTCAACCCTTTATTGCCTCAGACACACATGGCTTCATAGTGTAGTTGAATTAATGGTTTTCTGAGAAATAAGATGGCATTTACGCATTCTCTACACCAGGGAGTGTTTGGAGTTCTTGCAGTCCAGTTTTGGAAAAACTCCCTATAGGCTGTCTCATCGTTGTCGGTGATCAGTTGATCACTGTTGTGTCATCAGCAAACTTAATGTCTGGCCGTGCAGTCATGAGTGAACAGGGAGTACAGGAGGGGACTGAGCACACACTCGTGGCTTCCGTTTTGGGGTATGTGCGTACGGTCACTGTGGGGACGACGTCATCGATGCACTTATTGATGAAGCCAATGACTGATGTGGTGTACTCCTCAATGCCATTGGAAGAATCCCGGAACATATTCCAGTCTGTGCTAGCAAAACAGTCCTGTAACTTAGCATCTGCTTCATCTGACCACTTTTTTTAATAGCCGAGTCACTGGTGCTTCCTGCTTCAATTTTTGCTTGAATCAGGAGGATAGAATTATGGTCAGATTTGCCAAATGGAGGTCGAGGGAGAGCTTTGTACGCGTCTCTTACCACAGGGTAACTGTCAATTTGTGAGTTTGAAATGGACACTTGAGGTGAAGGAATCAGCATTGTAAGTATCAATTTGATGTTCAGACATTATTTTCCAATACAGACGTTAAGTGCACAGAGGTAATTTGTACATTATATTTTGTGTTTCAGATGAAACCTTCAAGTGACTCCCATGATACAATTATTATTATTTTAAAAAGTCACCTTTATTTAACAAGGCAAGTCAGTTAAGAACAAATTCTTATTTACAATGACGGCCTAGGAACAGTGGGTTAGCTGCCTTGTTCAGGGGCAGAACGACAGATTTTTACCTTGTCAGCTCGGGGATTCGATCTAGCAACCTTTCGGTTACTGGCCCAATGTTCTAACCACAAGGCTACCTGCCACCCCAACTCAACAATGGACCAACTTATTGGAGCAAAAAATGAAGATTATTGAAAGCACTCTTTCAGTTCATTCATTCAAACTTTCCAAAGTATGCCAAAGCATGTTTTTGTGATTTAGTCCTGAACTTGGCAGTTTAATGCATTTTAATGTAGCCTAGCTACAGTATACTGTATAAGTTCAAAAGCAAAATGTTCCATTCATGAAAATACATGGCAACATATTTTACTATCTACCACAGCATGCTGTCAAAATGTATTTTCACACCATATATCTAAATATACAGTATAAACATATACACAACCGTTCAAAAGTGGTGCACAACTGAGCAAGAGGACAAGTACATTAGTGTCTAGTTTGAGAAACAGACGCCTCACAAGTCCTCAACTGGCAGCTTCATTAAATAGTACCCGCAAAACACCAGTCTCAACGTCAGTGAAGAGGCGACTCCGGGATGCTGGCCTTCTAGGCAGAGTTCCTCTGTCCAGTGTTTGTGTTCTTTTGCCCATCTTAATCTTTTATTTTTATTGGCCAGTCTGAGATATGGCTTTAACTTTGCAACTCTACTTAGAAGGCCAGCATCCCGGAGTCGCCTCTTTGTCGGGTTCCCCTGCCTCAGCTGGCTCGACAGGCTGCCATGCTTCAGCGGGTTCGATAGGCTCCCATGCCTCATCTGGGTGAACAGGTTCCCGTGCCTCAGCTGGGTGAACAGGTTCCCGTGCCTCGACCGAGGCAACCGGGGAGGTCTCAGCTGGCTCATCAGGCTCTCATGCCTCAGCTGGTTCGTCAGGTTTCTGCGCCTCAGCGGAGGCGACCGGTCCGCTCCTGATCCCCGGGATCGTCCCTGTGGTTGGCATCCTGCGGCTGGAGCCGAACACGCTGGGGAGGGGGTACTGTCACGCATGCTCGCTCTCCGGTGCTCTAGGTCGCCATGCTCCCACGCCTCAGCTGGATCAACAGGTTCCTGCGCCTTAGCACAGGTGACCGGTCCGCTCCTGATCCCCGGGATCGTCCTCTTGGTCGGCGTCCTGCGGCTGGAGCCATGCGTCGGGGAAGGGGGTACTGTCACGTGTACTCCCTCTCCGGCCTCTAGGTCACCAGGCTGCTCGTTATGGCGCACAGCTGTCACCATCATTCCATGCATCAGCGCATTATGACACTCACCTGGACTCCATCACCTCCTTGATTACCTGCCCTATATACAGTATGTCACTCCCTTTGGTTCCTTCCCCAGGCGTCATTGTTTCTGTTTCATGTGTGTGCGTTGTTCGTGTGTCTTGTTTTGTGTTATGTTTTCCTTTATTTATTAAAGGATTCACTCCCTGAACTTGCTTCCCGACTCTCAGCGCACACGTTAAAATATTTTAGATTCTTCAAAGTAGCCACCCTTTGCCTTGAAGACAGCTTTGCACACTCTTGGCATTCTCTCAACCAGCTTCATGAGGAATGCTTTTCTAACAGTCATGCTGAGCACTCGTTGGCTGATTTTTCCTTCACTCTGTGGTCCAACTCATCCCAAACCATCTCAATTGGGTTGAGGTCGGGTGATTGTGGAGGCCAGGTCATCTGATGCAGCACTCCATCACTCTCCTAGGTCAAATAGCCCTTACATAGACTGGAGATGTGTTTTGGGTCATTGTCCTGTTGAAAAACAAATTATAGTCCCACTAAGCGCAAACCAGATGGGATGGCGTATTGCTGCAGAATGCTGTGGTAGCCATGCTGGTTAAGTGTGCCTTGAATTCTAAATAAATCACTGACAGTGTTACCAGCAAATCACCATCACACCTCCTCCTCCCATGCTTCATGGCGGGAACCACACATGCAGAGATCAACCGTTGACCTACTCTGCATGTCACAAAGACACGGCAGTTGGAACCAAAGAAATCGCGAATTTGGACTCATCAGACCAAATGACAGATTTCCACTGGACTAATGTCCATTGCTTGTGTTTCTTGGCCCAAGCAAAACTCTTCTTCTTCTTATTGGTGTCCTTTAGTAGTGGTTTCTTTGCAGCAATTCGACCATGAATGCCTGATTCACGCAGTCTCCACGGAACAGTCTGTTACTTGAACTCTGTGAAGCAATTATTTGGGCTGAAATTTCTGAGGCTGGTAACTCTAATGAACTTATCCTCTGCAGCAGAGGTAACTCTGGGTCTTGCTTTCCTGTGGAGGTCCTCATGAGAGCAAGTTTCATCATAGCGCTTGATGGTTTTTGCGTCTGCACTTGAAGAAACATTTTCAGACTGACTGAACTTCATGTCTTAAAGTAATGATGGACTGTCATTTCTTTTCTTATTTGAGCTGTTCTTGCCATAATATGAACTTGGTCTTTCACCAAATAGGGCAATCTTCTGTATACCAATGCTACCTTGTCACAACACAACTGATTGGCTCAAACGCATTAAGAAGGAAAGAAATTCCACAAATATACTTTTAACAAGGCACACCTGTTAATTGAAATGCATTCCAGGTGACTACCTCATGAAGCTGGTTGAGAGAATGCCAAGAGCGTGCCAAGTTGTCATCAAGGCAAAGGGTGGCTACTTTGAAGAATCTCAAATTTAAAATATCTATTTTTGGTTACTACATGATTCCATATGTGTTATTTCATAGTTTGTCATCACTATTATTCTACCATGTAGAAAATAGTAAAAATAAACAAAAACCCATGAATGAGTAGGTGTATCCAATCTTTTGACTGGTACTGTATATTTCAATATATGTACAATAAAGCTTACACATATTTCAATATCTTTAATTTACATATAGGTAAATACTGTATATGTACAGGACCAGTCGAAAGTTTGGACACCTACTCATACAGAGGCGTTATGCTTTATATGCTCTTTGGAGCAACCTTTAAGAGACCTAAGAAGACGCAGACATAACATCTATTGACATAAATCCTCCCCCATACTCTCAAAACTGTGTCCTGTCTCTTTTCATGTAAAAAAACTAAGAGGACATGATGTCGCGAACTGGAAAATAAATAGACACCAACAATCTATTAAATGGCTGCCTACTATTAAACCAGCACTTGATGGAAAACAGATTGATAAAATAGTTTCTGGTTCTGCTTGTTTTACTGCTCAAAGGCCTGAACGTCTAAACGGATTGTGCTATCAATCACTCTGGGAATAAGTTAACCAGCTAGCATCCTGACCAAATTCATTGTTTCAGAGTATTGCTTAAACTTTGATCATGAACATATCGATCCATCTTTGATATCTCTTAGACACTGCATGGCTGTGGCTCTTGATAATATGCCAACAAACAGACAGCCAGACAGGCAAAGCCTCCATAATGTACTAGAAACCTTGGATGCTCAGACAGAGGGCTCGGAGTGGCCTACATAGCCTGCTCGCTCCGACACCCTGTCTTCTGATGCCAGCCCAAAAGGCAGACAGGGGAGGAGCAGCTCAAACCCTCAGCAGATGGTTCAAATCCATATTGCATAGAGCACAAGCTGCCCATGACTGATACAGACCGGACCAAGAGCAGGAGCTTTGCTTCACATTACATTTTGCATTGCGTGGCCAATCTGCACTTCACGCCATCTGAACCCGTCTTAAACTGTCACTTTCGCTAAACCATAGGCCACATGGCCATGGGTTTAGGTACAGAGTGGCCTAGATGGAGGATTTGAACATTGGAAGGTGTTTACATGTTGATCAAATACGAAGTGGCTATGAATGCGGTTGTTGCTGGGGAAAGGTCTGACAACAAAATGGAGAGTTCATTCATTCAGTCTAAATTGTCATCGCCATCTCGTATTGTCTACCAGGCACGATGTTCAGCAGTACTCTTGCATTCATCTCACAACATCGTGTGAACTGCATGGAAGGTGTGTGAACTGCATGGAAGGTGATAACACCTACAGTATCACACTGAATCAATCAGGATGCACAGAAAGTAGTATGCTGCTTCAGGTTTGAAACAAAACTCTTATTCAGCTCCTGAAAAGAAGATTCTGACCCCTTTTCACAGCCAGGTACATTCAGTATACAAACAGTTAAAACCTTGGAATTACTTTATAATAATTATTACATTGCAATTGTTGAAGCCATTATGTGCTTTTTGTGTTTTCTACAGCCATAAGCATATCAGCATAACGACATAGGTCTACCGTAGAGTGTCTGCTTGACTGATTGAAATACTACACAGTATGAGAACATTGTACAGGACAAAGTAATGAGTATTTATTGGCTATGGAACAAACCTTATATTCATATCTACCTACTAATCCTATATATTGTACTAGGCATAAAATATAGCCCTTCTAAACCAAAATACTAATGTGTTGATATTATCTGGTGAACTATGCAGCACCGCCCCAACCCCTCCCTAGCTCCCCATCAATTCCATAAGGAGTGGAAATTTCTCAGAAATTCATGCGATCTTCCCATCAACCATTAAATGTGTGATAAAAATACATATTCAGTACACACACTGTGGTGGCGCGCACCACGGATGTGTTTCAAAAACCCAGCACACACACACTGAGCAGTTATTACAGGAGGAGTTTCCTGGGGGAGGTCACACATGTAGCAAAGATAACAAGCTCTGCTTACTGTCCCAACCACTAATAATGCATAAACCTCAGCCTGTCTACCACTGCTACTGATACCAGACATGGGCCTTTCATGGCAGGCTTTAGGGGGAAGAAAAAGACTGCAATTCTTGTTTGACAAGGGAGCAGCACTAACTGTAGAGGCTCTGCAGCATCTCTTCATCACATCCATATTGTATTACTCGCAATAACTGGAAAGAGGAAGATGCTATATTTCCTCCACTCTCTCAATATGCTAAATGCGTACCACTTCCCACAACCTTGACCTGTTTTTTTTTTTGCTTTCTGGCTGGTTCTTTCACAAGAATGAGGTAAGTTAGGTGGGATGATGTTCAATTAGGGAAAAAATGCAGTCGGGAGCAATAAATCCGGTAACAAGGTCAGCTCAAGGTTAGCGTCCAGCACAGCAGACTCATATATCACAGTCAGAGGCTATGTTCCTCAATCCTGTCCAACCCAAACACCTTCGCCGACCTGATCCCTGACAATGCTGTCGGTAAATACAGTCTTAATGACATAGTGAAACCACCTGATAACCCCAGACATATTTCATCGGACCTGATCGATCCGCTTCCAGGACTCTTCCGTTACCCCCTTCTCTTCTTGTATATTCCACCAGATTTAAAGACATACTTATCTTTTCTTCCCTATCGGTCACACTACCAGAATACGTTTGATTCTGTGCAGGAGGAACACTTCAAAATGATCAAAGATAAAATTGCCATCTGCATTTATGAGTGAGGTAGGTCAGTAGTAGCAAGTACCAGAGGCTGACTGAGGACACAGCTGGGAAAGGGAAAGCTCATCCTTTATAGGGGTTAGCTGAGCTATAAGGGTTAGTTGAGCTGTAGGGGTTAGCCGGGCTATAGGGGTTAGCCGGGCTATAGGGGTTAGCCGGGCTATAGGGGTTAGCCGGGCTATAGGGGTTAGCTTGGGCTATAGGGGTTAGCTGGGCTATAGGGGTTAGCCGGGCTATAGGGGTTAGCCGGGCTATAGGGGTTAGCACGGCTAGGGGTTAGCTGGGCTATAGGGGGTTAGCCGGGCTATAGGGCTAGCCGGGCTAATAGGGGCTAGCCGGCTATAGGGCTAGCCGGTTATAGGGTTAGCTGGGCTATAAGGGCTATAGCTGGGCTATAGGGGCTAGCCGGGCTATAGGGGCTAGCCGGGCTTAGGGGTAGCCGGGCTATAGGGCTTAGCCTTCAGGGCTATTAGGGCTAGCCGGGCATATAGGGGCTAGCCGGGCTATAGGGCTAGCCGGGCTATAGGGTTAGCTCGGTCTATAGCGGGTTAGCCGGGCTATAGGGGCTAGCCGGGCTATAGGGGCTAGCCGGGCTATAGGGGTTAGCCGGGCTATAGGGGCTAGCCAGGCTATAGGGGCTAGCCGGGCATCCTCTACCCTCCAGACACATCCAAGTCGTGGTCAGTGTCTCCCAGACTAATTGAAATGGATATCGCTTCCTTCGCATACGTCTCCTGTCACTCTAATAGTCAGAAGAACTGTCGTCCGATCAGTTCAGGCACCAGAGCCCCATTTAACTGATACATGAAACAGTTCCCTTTTTACATGGTTATTACAGTGGCAGGCAGATGGGGGGAGGTGGGTTGTGCAAGGTGCCCAAGACAGAATTTTACATTTGAAAGCTTAGAAGCAGAAAGATGGTCACTGCCCTCCTATATACACAACTCCCCAGTGTATTAGACGATCGAAAACGCAGGTCCAGCTGTGAGCAAAGTATGTGAGCGGAGTTGAGTGCATCGCTCCGGCTCTCGGTGTCGTTTCAAACCCCTCGTCTAAAAAACACTACTCGCTCACAGGAAAAAAACTGCTAATCCAAATTCACTCCATTCATTAAAATCACCATTTAACCAACACCCATCTCATTTTGTGACTACCTGGACCTCCCATTTGGTTTTGAAGTATTGAAATCAAACCATGTGATTTTAATAAACAAAATAAAAAGGTGACCGTAGGAAGCGCTCAACATTTCAAAAAGGCTACATCTCTTATTAAACACAATATAAACACTCTAAATAGTCTGGAGCAAGACAGGTAACTTAAGAAGGAATGAAAAATAATTATTTAGACTATATTATTAGCCTATTATTTCAATTATTTCAAGGCTATAGCCTACAAATACATTTATTGTGAAGCGTTTGCAAGTGCGACACACTAGGCTGGAAAGGAAATGAAGCACCCAGCATTTAAAAACATTTAATTGTATTAAATCATTATAGTCTATAAATTGTGAATATGCTGTGACATAGAATTACATAAAAATGACACAAATGCCCTATTATGCTCAGTCTAACGTGCCTTTGACTTCACTTGTAGTAACACGAGTTTGGCCAGAGACTGGCTTCAAGCTCATGAAATGGTACCTGGAGAGAAGGCCAGCAGCGGAGAATACCCTCTCCGCACTTGCAGAGCCACTGGGGATGCTAAACACCCTTCGGGCCACTCTTGCCAGGCTGGGCAGGGATGCAGAGTTGTTTTTTGTTTTTTTCTATAGAGAGGCAAAATATGCCAGGCCTATTGGGCCAAAATCAATGGTAGCCTACTGAATAGATAATCGAACGAAAATGAATAAAACTTTTAAGATCCTTGAGCTCATGAAGTAAGCGCTACTGGAGTGGTACTGGAGTGAAATTGAAGCGGGCGAGAAGGCCGAAGCTTTGGGAAACTCACTCAGCACTCCAGTCAAATTGGGCACGCTCCGCTCAGATACTCTGGCTGTGAGGTATCTAACTACTTAATCAATGCTACAGGAGCAGAACCATTCCAGTGATCACTCTCCTGCACCAGGGAAAGACTTAAGGGAACTGAAGGTCTGTGGGGCTTATTGCCTTGAAGCAGAGACAGAGGGACCAGAGATACTGGTTTCTTTGTATATCATTGCACACATGTTGATTGTAGACAGGAAGGTTGAGGGGAAAATTAAGATTATCAATACGTGTTTGATTTACTTTAAGGCAACCCTATCTTTCTGTTCCGTATAAAACTTCAAAATGGTTAATCAATTCTCTATAAGGTAGTAAGTGGTGGGCACCAATACAGAACGTGGGTATCAATATCAGTTGCGTTTTGATAAATCATTTGAAAACTGTTCTAACAGTTGCCAGGAATTGCAACACTTCCTTCATGCAGCCCCATTCTGCCATCTTTCAGATACTCATATTTTCTAGGCCAGACCCTAGAGTAGGCCATCCTCCTGATACAAGACTAGCATCTGTAATGGTTATCACTTTCATCTTAATACCCTCAGGCTTGTTATAAATGCGCTCTTTATATAAGAGTCAGAGGTACATTATAGATAAATAAACCATTAAAATGCTATTGTAATACCCTTGTTTGAACTAGGTATTGAGTTTATTCTTGTTAAAACCAAGTATTGAGTTTATTTGTTATAATTAATTGGTATTATATTTAAAAGGTGATTGAATTGCTCCTAAATTGTAATGTTGTTAATGCATTTCTTTTTGAATAAATATTTATTTAATGTATAAGTGAATAGTTAGGTTTACTTTTAAGTTTAAGTTTTGACCAATAAGGTCGCTTGTTAAGCTGTGGCCAATGGGAGTTGACCAGGTTAATGGGAGGCCTGGGGAAAAAAGAGAGGGAGAGAGATGTTGAGAAAAGGATGGATTTTTACATACAGGACCGTTGGTGAAGAAAAATTATAAATGAAGATGACAAAACTAGAACAAAACCCATACCTACTAAGACATGAAGGGAAATACCGATTTTATTTTATAAGAGTTGTTATAATTTTGTTAAGACTTAGTAAAGACTGAAGCTACCGTCTCATCGTGGAGGTATTTGCCAGCCTTGAGGTTAGCCTAGCATCGTGTGACACCGAGAGAGAATTGCTTGGGAAAGCTTAACGAGTTCATGTTCCCATGGGATATCAGTTACTGCTAAGGAGTACTGTCTGAATTGATAGCTGTGCTTGCTGTGGACCTTGTGAGGAAACCTGCAAGGAACTGCCATACTTCGCTGAAGGAATATCTACAAGTAGTGAGTAACCACAACGTGAGGTGCTTCTGGACTTTATGTGTGTTGTCATTTTTTTTGTTGCTCCAACACGCGCCAACGGGTTATTAAGCAAGCTTTAAATAATTTGGACATGGGTTGTGCACGACTCATTGGAGTTTATTTTTATTTTTTTATTTTGATGTTGTGCTATGTTAATATGTAATAACACACATATTGAACCTTATGTATGTTGCCCCGGTGGAGTCATTTAACTTCTTTGGGGTAGGGGACAGTATTTTCACGTCCGGATGAAAGGCATGCCCAGAGTAAACGGCCTACTACAAAGACATAAACGTTAGAATATGCATATTATTAGTATATTTGGATAGAAAACACTCTGAAGTTTCTAAAACTGTTTGAATGATGTCTGTGAGTATAACAGAACTCATATGGCAGGCAAAAACCTGTGAAACAATCCAACAAGGAAGTAGGAAATCTGAGGTTGGTCGATTTTCAACTCAGCTCCTATTGAAGATACAGTGGGATATTGGTAATGTTGCACTTCCTAAGGCTTCCACTAGATGTCAACAGTCTTTAGAACCTTGTCTGATGATTCTACTGTRAAGTGGGGGGAAATGAGAGGGGATTGAGTAAGGTCTATCATGACCTGAACATGCGCTGACCATGTGCGTTCATGTGAGACCGAGCTCTGTTCCATCGCACTTCTGAAGACAAATTAATTCTCCGGTTGGAACATTATTGAAGAATTATGTTAAAAACATTCTAAAGATTGATTCAATACTTTGTTTGTCATGTTTTTACAGACTGTAATATAACTTTTTTAACTTTTCATCCGTACTTTCCGCTGGACTTGCCCGCGCGTCGTGAGTTTGGAAAGTGTACTGAACGCTAGAACAACAAGGAGGAATTTGGACATAAATGATGGACATTATCGAACAAAACAWAYWTTTWTTGTKGAASTGGGATTCCTGGGAGTGCATTCTGATGAAGATCATCAAAGGTAAGTKAATGTTTATAATGTTATTTCTGACTTCTGTTGACTGCAAAATATGGCAGATATATTTGTGTCTTGATTGGGCTCTGAGCGCCGACTCAGATTATTGTATGGTTTGCTTTTTCCGTAAAGCTTTTTTGAAATCTGACACAGTGGTTGCATTAAGGAGAAGTGCATCTAAAATTCAATGCATAACAGTTGTATCTTTTAGCAATGTTTATTATGAGTATTCCTGTAAATTGATGTGGCTCTCTGCAAAATCAAAGGATGTTATGGAACTTCTGAGCGTAAGGCGCCAGTGTAAACTCAGATTTTTGGGTATAAAAATGAACTTTACCGAACAAAACATACATGTATTGTGTAACATGAAGTCATATGAGTGTCATCTGATGAAGATCATCAAAGGTTAGTGATTAATTTTATCTATATTTCTGCTTTTTGTGAATCCTCTCTTTGGCTGGAAAAATGGCTGTGTTATTCTGTGAATAGGCACTCACCTAACATAATCGTTTGGTTTGCTTTCGTCGTAAAGCCTTTTTGAAATCGGACACTGTGGCTGGATTTACAACAAGTGTATCTTTAAAATGGTGTAAAATACATGTATGTTTGAGGAATTTTAATTATGGGATTTCTGTTGTTTTGAATTTGGTGCCCTGCAGTTTCACTGGCTGTTGAAGAGGTGGGACGCTACCGTCTCACGTACCCTAGAGAGGTTAATGTTTCAATCTAATTTAATGCATGGGATAGCCTATCCTGATACAATAACATAAACCTATAATCATTTAATCGAAGTTAATACCCTATTGTCATCACCCTAGACAGTTTACAGTAGGAATTCTTATTGGAGATGTCCTTCTCACCTAACATCCCATGCTGTTGAGATACTCTACATAAGTTAATATTGTGAGAGTCATATTCGAGCCTGGTGAGAGGGTTACACTATAAACCCTATTTTACTATAAACCCTGTCTGTTAGCTCTGTTAGTCATCTTGAATCAAAGATAAAGAGAGAAATACAATCACCGGGGCAATTTTCTTCAGGAAACTGTGTATGAAAAGTGTTCTGACTGAAACATCCTGGTTTCAACTGCTCAGGCAAGGAACTTGATGAGCAGGGACCTTGTACAGTTGAACATCAGGCACAATGGGACTCAGGCGTACATGCATGCGCTCACTAGCACGCACGCACGCACGCACGCACGCACGCACACACACACACACACACACACACACACACACACACACACACACACACACACACACACACACACANCACACACACACACACACACACACACACACACACACACACACACACACACACACACATTCCTCAGTCAAACTGTTTCTGACAGTGTCATGACAGCATTTCTTCTTAACTGCGGGTATACATCCACAGGATGACAGCAGCTGGATGGAGAGACCTGCCAGGACTCATGGAGTCGGGATCCCTGTCTAGCCTTCCACTGAGACCTCCCTTCCCACACAAGTAGGGGTCGCCAAGATAAATAACCAGCATTAAAGAAAGACAGGAAAGCGTGAGAGAGAGAGCGAGAGAGAGAGAAGGAGAAAGATCGGGCTACCACCAGAGAATGTCCCCAGGCCCCTTTTGGGAATGCGATTAATCACAAACTTCCTTTACGCTCATTTACTTGCATCTCTGAATGCAACATTGTGCGAGTTATTGATTTAATGGTAAGGAATCTAAATTCCTTTAATGATTGTCACTACGTTTTTGCTGTGAGACATATCTGCAGCATATAACTAATAGCTTAATATCTTTTAATTAAATGAGTGCTCAGTGAATGAGTAACCCTGCTGGCAAGAGATGTGAAAGTGAATGCCAAGCGCAAGATCACCTAAAACTGTTGACTAACATTGACTAGCACCAAACCATGGTGGCGTGTTAATCTTTATCTGACTGTTCATGTAGAGACAGAAAATAATCCAGCTCTTATATAATATATTTTTCTTTGACATCCTTAAGACCTGTCCTCCATCCATGTCCTGCCCTCCTGATTAAATTACACACTGCATTAATCAATGTAAATAACTATGAAGGATGATTCCATCTGCTTGGCATTTAATTACAGACCCAGGGCTAACTGGTGACGGCTGGAGAGAAAAAAAATGTGATCCCATGACATGACGATGACCGCTTGGGAGAAACATTGTCCGAAAAAACACTTCCTCACTTAAATGTATTTACATCTTTAACTGGAGAGAGGCTAGGCTGACGTTACGAGCCTGACCTGTGAGAAAAAGGAACTGTTAAATTTCCCTTTGCCCTTGTCGCCCAAAACAGCAAACGGGTCAATAACCCATCATTAGAGGAGCTTCACACTCGGCTGGTTGCAAATTGTTTGCCTGAAGGTCCATTTAAGGGATTAAGGAAAAGGAGTNTGCCTGAAGGTCCATTTGAGGGATTAAGGAAAAGGAGTAATGCCATTGCTGGGAGATGAGACAACATTGCTCATCTTCTCTACCTACTAAAACACCACAGAGTGGGTGATTTCAGAATTGGGGGCTCGTTCCGTTGGGCCAAAGAGAGGTGCCGTGACAGGACATAATCCTGTCATCGGGGGCGACGAGGGGGAAGACAGCAGAGGATACATTTGCTTGGATCAACGTCCCTAGAAGGACTCCCTCCACTGAGCAGCAAAGAGGAACCCCCCAGTATAATATAAGACTTTAGGGTGCAGAATTCCACCTTGCAAATTCAAATAATCCCCAAAGTCTCCTTTGGAAATGTGAGCCTTAATCCGGCCCTTGAGTTATAAATGGGAATGTTGAAAATCTGCTTGCAAGTGGACACTTTCTTCCCACTGATGTGAGCCCTTTTTGTAGTGAAAAGGATATCTTATACAAAAAATCTGTGAATGTGTCCATATAAGAATTACACATAAAGCTATCCTAAAATATTTTTATATCACATGATCTCTTCTATTCTTTTAAAAGGGACAGAATTAGGGCAGAATCATTGTTGTCAGGGATAAAAAAAAAACGTGTCTACTCAGTCTCTTAGATCTTCTACATTGTTCAATTGCATTTCAGCATCATGCAACTGACATAACGTAGCAATTTGTATTGTTATTATAGGTAGGTATGTTTGTGTTGTGACACAGCATAAAGGGGCATGGTTCGCCAGTCTATGGTGTACAGTGTCAATCGATTTAATTTGTCTCTTAAGCAACCAGATGTGACCTTCTATCCTCACTAGGACACAAGCGCAGTGCATATAGAATCATGAGAATCGCAATACATATCATATCGACACCTAAGTATCGTGATAATATCGTATCGTGATGTCCCTGGCATTTCCCAGCCCTAATCTCATATGCTACGAGAATGTAGATAGCCATGACATTTGTTTTAACAGAGGGCCCTATTACTGCTCACAGTGGGCCATAAACGGAGGGACTGCCATCCCATTTACAGTGCAAACGTGCCTTGAAAAATGACAGACTTATGCTACGCAAGTAACCAAGGAATCAAATCCACACCATTGTTTTCTGTAAACACTGTCATTGTGTCATCTTTCTTCTGGAAAACACCTGTTGTGTTGTTGTGATATTTGTTTGCCGTCCCACTTTATTAGAGAAATTGCCCTTTGTGTGTGTTAAAGTTATATTTAGAAACAAAATCTGTTTTTGAGCCTAAAATTATTTGTTCTACATACACCCAGCAGCCACATAATGGAGTCTGAGCTGCCATAGAATCACTAAGCCAAACTATTCCTACCTTCTTGTGGAGGGTTAATAACCCTTCTAGACGTGAAGAATAGAAGTCAGAAAGATGATGTGAAGAAAAAAATGGAGGGGAAAGAAGCACAAATATTTCATTCAAGATCGAACACCCAAAAGGATAGAAAAGAAAAAGAATGTCAGTCAATACGGCTTTAATACTGCAGCACATCCCAGGGGGGAGCTCTCCTGATTTGCCGATATGGTTTTATTATCTCTTTGAGGCCTGAACAAGGTGCTGGCTGGCTGGTTGGCTGGCGGTAGCAGGCGGTGGCATGGCTAGCTGCTGGGACTAATGGAATTCAAACACCGGGGCCTCATCTCTCAGGTTTTGATGGCTGGCTGACAGGCCTTGATGGATGGCCGGGGCTGAAGGCACAGTGACAGTTGTGCTCTCTTGATGAATTGTGAAACGAGGCAGACACACAAAAAAGCTGTGGGCAGCCTCGGACCAGACAGGTCGCCACTGGTGGACTGGTGAGTTTCTGTACAACAGCGAGCAGCAAGCCGACCCCCCCCCCCCCCCTCCATCCATCTTCCCTTGACTTGTTGCCCCGGTAATGTTCGGGCACTACAGACGAAGGACATCATCCTCAATACTTAGGAAGCGGGCCAGTTTGGAAGTGTTTTAATGATGGATTGAAAGCATCCGTCAAAGGGACATAGCTACGTACAGCTCATGCCACGAAGCCCCACTAACTGCCGACGGGAGCGTAATAGATAAATATTGTCTGCATGCGTTAAGACGAATTACAGGACAATAGGATCTGTGCTATAGACATCTTCAGCGTTAAAATGGCACTGCATAATAACCGTTTTAAATTGGCATCTGGGGGTCGAGGAGCGGCTGGCGAACAGGCAGCCCAGTCAAACTAATAGGACGAGAGTCCCTGACCTGGAAAAGTCTTTCAGCCAACCATGTCTCATCTGTTAATGTTCTGAAAGGACATCGGCGGGCGGAGAGTCAACGGGCGGTGGGCCACCAGAGAACGCCTCAGCAATCAATAATCGGCAAACACTCCCATCAGACATCATACTCATAAAAAAGGCATAATTTAACAATCTGACAGCTTTGCTTTTATTAGCCGTTCTGAACAGATGGTGGCAGGCCGCGCATTTCATCCTCACCGTGCCCAGACAGTTTTCAGTGAGACTGAGGACAGAGGATTAATAGAACTAAGCAGGCAAGAGCTGCCTTTGTATCTCATAATGGATTACTTTGAGGCTAATAAGGCATCTTTCTCTGTATTTGTGCACACCTCCGGGTGATTGTGTGACCTGTAATTGGGTCCTAGATATGCCCCAAAAGGAGCATGAGGAGACAGTGTGGCTAGCTCTGTGGCTAGCTCTCTTTGTGTGTTGTTTACCTAGCGTTTGGAACTCTTCACTCTTCTGCAGCTGTTCACATTCAATTCCCCCCTCATGAACCTTTTCTTTCAATCTTTCATTCCATCTCTTATTTATTATCTATTATTCATGCCGGCTTGAAATTATTTCAGAGTTTGTTTTGTTTGTTTTGAACTGCTGCTCTTTAATTATTTGTTACTTTTATCTCTTTCTTTTTGGGGGTATTTTCTTAAAACTGCATTGTTGGTTAAGGGCTTGTAAGTAAGCATTTCACTGTAAGGTCTACTACACCTGTTGTATTCGGTGCATGTGACAAATATGATTTGATTTGATTTGATTAGACACTAAGACCTCCGTAGTTACATAGTAGAATTTATTAAAACTTCCAGTATAAGAACTACAAGAACGTATTGAATTATTACCCTTGATATGTAATGGATTTGGAATGGATTTATCGCAACTTACAAGTAAAATCAGCCTGTGTTTCTACTGACCTGACATTTAATGACCCACCTCAAGATTTGGACAGTTGCCTTGATTTGTCAGAAAACAGTATTGACTACTTCCGTTCTATTACTTTAGTTTTTAAATTAAGATGCTCTTGAACTTGAATGTGCAGCAGGTCATTTTATTTGATTCATATAACAAATATATACAGTATATATCTTTTTTTGTGTATTTCATATGATGTCTAGTTTTGTGGTCTTCGGGATTACGGATAAATAACTGTATGAATAAACATACTGTTTTCCATCCATGTGTCTCGTTGTGACAGCTGTTTGATCTGATGGGATGGGAGACAATTATGTATTGAGTCTCTCTCTCTCTTTATAATAACATCTGACGTATTGCCACACAGCGGTAGCCCTATGTATCCAATAAGGTGATAAATTATGAACAAACATGGCAACAGAGGAGGTCTTGCGCAGCCACATGCAACCAATCAATGGGATGAAGCCAAAGCTGGGTTCAAATACATGTGCATTTGACTATCTGGTACTGTATGTAAAATAGTTTTTTCTTTGTATTTTAGTATTTTCAAATACACAGCCTATATCAAGTAGTTTTATTTGAGTACTTGAATGGTTATTTGTAAAAACCGAATAGTCTACCATATTGTATTTGAGAGTATTTTCAAATACTTATTTCAAATACTATTTTCATTTGCTTGGGTTAAATGCATGGGAGTGTATTTGAGTCTGTGTATTGGAGTATTTTCAAATACTTTCCAAGTGTATTTCCAAAAACATTAAAATATTAAATTACTTGTCTTTTCAAATAAAATATATCTGAATACTTACTTTGAATATATGTCAAAGTAATTGAGATATTTGAACTCATATTTGAACACAGGTCTCGATAAAGCATGGGTATTTTTACCCGCAAAATAGAATCAATCAAAGCATTAATGTTGATGTCACAATCAGGCTCTTTTTTTGACCTCATAAAATAACATTGTTATGTGTCATCAGAAAACCTGATTAACCGCTCCAAGCCTGGAAGGAAGAGATGAAGAGTGGCATATGAAATAGGTAATCTCAAGTTTGAAAAATGCATATGAAATGCCTGCACAACCACAATCATCAACCACACACTCAATTATCAAAGCTATAACATCAACAAACTAAGTATGATGGAATATACTGTGCCACATCAGAATGTACTCAGATCATATAGAAGTGGATGGTTATGCTGATGTTACCTCGTTGTTTATGCAGGCATTGTCTGTGCCATCAGCAAGTAAAGTCTTCAAACTGACGTGTCGCCTGAAATATCCTGCGATTGTCCTAATATGGATAACGTACAAGGATTGAGCTGTTTCTTCCACCTAACGTAATGTTCTTACTGAACGTACATTACCTCACCCCCCGCCTGGGTGTCCCATTCTGCTGCTTTCACCTTGAGGTTACACACAGCTTTCCTTGCCCACGACAAAGTATCGCACCAACCTGCAGTCAGCATCAGTCACTCAGAGGCTGGGTCAGATTAAAAGAGGCAGAAAATGACATCATAAAAAAAATCATGTTTACAACTTGGGGTCAAGTGTCATCATTATATAGCTTTGTTTCCTCGACTCTCTTGAATTGTTCACCTCTATCTGAAATATCAAGGCTCTGAATCTTGTTTGCTGTCGGTTATGTCTTAAAAGGCACTCGACTTACTTGAGTAAAGAGAGGTCGAGGCGAGATAACTCGCTCCAATACGGGGCTAATGCAAATTTTATGCATAGGGAATACAGCTTTTTGGACGACAGTTCAATTATTGTGGTTGATGGTATGGAGGCGCAACTCTTCATCTGCATGCCAACGAGACGATATTAACTCTGATGGCCATACCTCAGATGTCAGGGCCTGGGCAAAAAAGCTTTGGGAAATATATTCATAATGTATTTCAAGCCACCCATACGGCCTGTTGGCCTGTCCTAATACACCACTATGCCATCTGATCGATGACAAGGGAGAGAGAACCACATCAGTGGTGGGGAGGACTAACGGAGAGGCTGATAGGATGATATGAGAATGATATCTTTATAAGAGGATTTGTTAGATTAGGTTTCTCACTGACACAGAGCGGTAAGGACGAGGGAATACCGCAATGACACATGACCCGGACGGTATGACATTACTGAGCATGGATCATCTGGCCTCAAAGCCTCAAAGACCCAGAGGGCAGGGATGAAGACATTAATACCCAAGGGCACAGGAGAGCGCATTGGAGGTTCTGATGAGTCATTGGTTGGGATGTGGGTTCAATGTCGGCTGTCTTATGATGGATACAGTCAATGGTGAAGGTGCATAAAGATGGAGGAATTCAGATATGACGATAGCACTACTCAGAGGTTTTAAACTACGGCCAATAAATCAGCACAATCTACTTTTAGGTTTTTCCAAATTGCCGCTGTCTTGGAGCTAGAATTGGGATCAAGTGTACTGTGCTAATGCAGATACAAAAACAGACTAATGGAGAGCACACTGTACAATACGGCGAATTTAGCAAAGGAGGCATTTGTGTTAAGTACATGGGGGCTGCCATCTTTATGCATGTTCGCAATTAGGGAGTTTGATTAAGCTGAACCGTGGGCACCGGGCTATGGCCTGTGACGTGACCGGGGGAAGAGCGCCCTCCTCAAATCGAACAGTAATTTGCATTGCCCGGTCATATCAACAAGGCAGCGTGGTGCATCTTTCAGAAACACAGGTATTTTCCATAAAGTATATGTTCGAATTTTCAAACCAGTTTTCCTTGATAAAGCACATGTGTTTTTATCAGGAGAGCAAACACTTTTCCTGTGAAAACTCTGAATTTTAAGTTATTACTACACGTGTTTGAGATATGCACTTTGTTTTGAGCTGACTTCGCCATTGGCATTAAACGGGGCACCGGGCTCACACCCAGGAGGCAGCCGGGTTTCAAAATGAATGTAATCGCTTTTCACCCGGTAAAAACTTTGCCTATCCAGTGAACCGGGCCAGCTTAATCAAATCCCATCAGTGTTACCCACCCGCGCACACACACAATAAAGATGCAGAGATACGCATGCAATACATGTACGCACACACACACACACACACACTGTGAAGCACGTACACACACACACACACACACATACACACACACTTCCTGGGTTTTGTGAACAGGCTGCTTAGCATTAGGAGGCAGTTTAAAGCTAATTCTCCCCAGATTTAAAGTTGGAAGATAAAATTAAGAGGGGGATGTTTAGTTCCGACCTAATATGTAATGCCTAAAATGCTTTCCTTTTCTCCACAACCTGACGCCTTCTTTACATATTCCCCGAAAATTCAATTTCCCCAACATTGTACAAAAGAGAAAATACTTAAGCAACGTGTATGTGATCCTATAGACAATTAGAGGCAGCCCCAGTCACTCAGTCAGTCAGGTATTCAAGAGTTTGTGTTTGCTAACGGAAACACAGTGTGGAATTCAAACCGCAGCCTGGCTAAATCCCACAAACAATGTGAATTGTACCCCAGAGGGATCAATTAAAAACCATGATGCATAATCTGTCAAAAGGAGAAAATAACTCTGGATATTCATGAAGAGAAAAGGGAGAGAGTGAGAGAAAGGGGGGGGGGGGGGGGGTTGCTGTCGCTCCCTCTTTCAATGGAGAGACCCCAAGAAAATGGCACCTTAGCGGAATGCTAAGCAGGGAAGAACAAACAAACAGCACTCTGACTGATATAAACACCAGTCGACACTTTCCTCCAAAACGGAGCGCTGGATTTGCATATCTGCAGCCTTGGGTTGTTTGGACGGCTAGACAGATGTGGATGACAAGAGGAAACAGTGGAGATGTTGGATGTAGATCACTCCCCAAAGGCAGAGTTGGTTGATGTATTTACTATATTTATATTTCCCACCAATTAATTTTCCTTGACAACTGACCCCTTCAAACTGCTTATTGTTTGTACTGTGACTCAACGGATGGTTGCCAGCTACTGGTTTGTCTTTTGAGGGTCCATCATTCAGGAATGAGCACCAACTCAATGATTTATGGCTAATGTTGTATCAGGGGACTTAAACGTACACTACAGACAGAAGTTAGTTTCTAGTTGTTTCATCTTAAATTTAGACTGTATGATTTGTGTACACATACTTCACAATATGCATACATTACTTAACTAACTAAACCTGTTTTTAAATGTAAACAAATAGCCTTTCCTCATGAGCATGGTGGTGTGCCCCTTTCTATTCAATATGGTCCAATTTTGGGGACACCTTTTGGCTCGTGAGCACCCCTAAAGCCGAGAAGTTATGGAGTGCCTTTAAGATAACCAAACAAATTCCTGATTGAGTGTAATGTCCCTTTAAGAATGTTAAATTATGTGGCTTACCAATATCAATCTCAGTTGTCCATATGCATGCCTACATTTAATGTAAATTGCATTAATATGAATGTATCATATTGATATAATAAAAATTTACTTCTGCAACTATTCGCTGATATCATAACTGTTTAATTTACAGTCAATAAGACACCCCAGTGTCTGCAGACTCTGCATTGTTGCTGTGTCATCTCAGACAAGATACACAGCCCAACTCTATTAAGTCTTCTAGTCTTTTACACAATTCAGGCTGTTATTGGTCCTGAGGAAGTGTGTGTCTAATGCTATTCTGAGTTTCCAGGCCAACCACCTCGGGCATGCACTGTTTTGCATGCAGTGACGCATGTTGTTTCGCCCGAGCTCAGTCGCACTGAATTGAAGCTATTCTCACTTCTCTAATTGGCTGTAATGAAATTGCCAGAGACAATCTTGAGAGCCGAGTCAATTGATAGAGGGAATTATGAAAATTAAAAAGGATACAAAAATGGAAGACTCTTGATGACATTCCTTCTATCTCAATGGAAAAGGGGACTGAGGCTTTGCATACTAGATGTGTCTGACAACTTCCTAATATGGATGTTGTAACATTGGATTTAGTTTGTAAGATCATGTCTAAATATTCTATCTCAAATGCTTTACCCATTGTAATTAGATAGTCATTGTCTCCAATGTTGTTGGTCCCAATCTCAGCACGATTACTAAACCCACCCCTGTGCACCTGGAAATTTGACTTTAACATCTACAGTGATCCACTGCAACACATACTCAATCAATGATTCTATGGGGTTTCTCAGTCTAATTCAGTCAATTCTGAAATGTACTAACTGATTAGATAACGAGCTGTGATTGTGTGGTAGCAGATGAGGGGTGGATGGAGTGCATGGGGTGGATGGACTGGATGGGCTGCATGGGGTGGATGTGTGTTTGTGTCTAAAATTATAATAGGGATGCTGTAGCTTGGTTATGTAGGCTTTAGCATGATGTGGAGGCCAATCTGAATGGGAATCAAAAACGAATAGGGCCCTCTGCTGTTGGAATGAATATGCAATCTCTTACCATGGAGATATTTGACTAATATGAAGGTGACCCATTTCAAGAGTGTGTGCAGCTATAAAAACAGCAATGAGTAAAATACTGTGTATATCTTGATTGACGGCAGCCACACATTGAAATGACATAACACACACTTATTCCTCAAAACTGTGCATACAAATACCATTGTTCGAAAGGAAAATACAAAAGCAACAGCAACAACAATGGATACAACCATTGTTCATGTGCGGAGCTGCATTTCAAAGTCTCTTTCAGGCCTTTAAAAACCATTCTGACTACTGCACTTCTGCTATTGAAAACGTGTTACGTTGTCGATAATCTTATTTTTATCAACAGTGTAAAGATAGAAACCAATATGTTCCTATACTCCACAGCTTCACCGTGTGCGGTGAAGCAGCCTGGTGCATCTTCAATCATTAATGTTTTTATCTTTTTATTCTACCAGTTGTCCCATTGAGGACAAAATATATATTTTTTAAAGGAACACCTGCCAGTATCCCCATTTCACTTCCCATTCAGCGACAGTAAGGTGGGAGAACAAGGTCAAGACAAACTGTCACGGGCCCCGGCGCTGCACGTACGTATGGCTTCTGACATCTGTGGGAGGGAGCGGTCGGCGGGCACAGTTGGCCCTCATTGGCACACACCACGGCCAGCTGTGTGCACCCGAAGATCTGCCATGTCCCCCCGGAACGCCCCCACCACCACACAGAGGCGGTGGAATTCCAAAGCGGCTCCGAACTGTCACCTCATCACAATATCACGGGCCCAAAACACAAGCTGTTCCTGGCCAACACCTGTTCCTCTCCCAACGCAGGGGACAGCGATGGGGAGAATCATTGCCGTGCAATATTGATAGTACTGAAGAGGATAACTAAAGTTTAAAGGCTCATGCTGCTTTTACCCTGACCCAGCTTAAGGATGGCATTTCCATGAAAAAGGACCCATGAGCACCATCAAATTGGGTGTCTAATGAAAGCTAAGAGTCTATATTTTGGAGGAATTAAGGCATATATACATTTTTCAACCATTTTCCATCAGGCATAAGTAAAGGCTTTAATTTATGGATAAACAGACGGAAAAGTCTTCTTACCAGAAAAAGTCTTAAAAGGTATCAGAAATACAGTTGAAGTCGGAAGTTTACATACACTTAGGTTGGAGTCATTAAAACTCCTTTTTCAACCACTCCACAAATTTCTTGTTAACAAACTATAGTTTTGGCAAGTCGGTTAGGACATCTACTTGGTGCATGACACAAGAAATTTTTCAAACAATTATTTAGGGACAGATTATTTCAATTATAATTCACTGTATCACAATTCCAGTGAGTCAGAAGTTTACATACACTAAGTTGACTGTGCCTTTAAACAGCTTGGAACTGAGTTTAAATGTATTTGGCTAAGGTGTATGTAAACTTCTGACTTCAACAGTACATCAAAACACAATAATTTTGAAGTAAAGACCCCTGCCAACTAATATCAACACTCATATTTATAATAGTTTTGGAGAAATTGTTTACCTTCTGTAAGTTTAAGAAATATTGCCTTGTGCCTTGTAATTCCGTTACCAAAACCCCTCATGAGGAGGTAGGATAATTAAAGTTCAAAGAAGTAACAAGTAATGGTAGACCTACCAATTGCTTATTGTGATTTTACTGATATCAATTTTGTTTAAGAATTATTAAGTGATTAAAACTCGTAATTCCGTTCCAATTTTTTTTTTTTACTGAATTGGCTACAGTGGGAAATTATAGTAGCTACTACTGTCCTCCCTTCCACTGGCATACTGTTATGTTCAGCTCATAACTGTTTTCTTTGTACTTCTATTGTCTGGTGGTCAAACCAAGAGTGTTAAAACAGTCTGAGTCTGGACAACCCCTCCCTCTCTCTCTCTCTCTCTCACTCTCCAGTTAATGTCCCCTCTCCCAGCTCTTACAGACACTTACCCATGAGCCCCCCCTCTCTCCATTTACTTTAACCAGCATCTTCACCCACTGAACACCAACCAAAATGGATGTTGACCTTTGGTCAGTCCACCCTGGCCTTGATGTTAACGTCCACAGATGGATGGACTGGACCAAATCTGAACCTATCATAGATGTAAGTTTGGATAGCACAGTACAGTACAGTGAGTAGAGCACAGTACAATACAGTAGTACAGTACAGTAAAGAAAAGTTGAATATAGTACAGTAAAGTATATTGTACTGTACTCTACTGAACTATGCTCTTCTGAACTCGATCCTGCTGTATTGCACTACACTGTAGCCTACTGTGCTCTCCTGTGCTGCACTGTGATGTCCAAACTTGTGAAACATGAGGAGAATGACATTCTAATCCATAATAAATGCATTTCTGTGAGGTACAGATCAGTGACTCATGATGTAATTCCGTTACTGTAATTCTGTTACTGGGTGTAAATCCACTTCACTTACTGGAGTTCAATAAACAAAATATTTGTTTTCTAACTCAAGGTGTTATGTCATAGCTGACACCCCAGTCTTTCTGCGGACATCACTGAATGTTAATTAGTTTTTGTCAAACGTGGTCACATAAAAACCTGAAGAGATTAGACCGGAATTCCGTTACTAAAGTTTGCATCTACACAGCTCCTCGACTAAATTGGTTTTGGGACATTTTTCAGTGGCAATTGCTAAAAGTAGTTATTGTGTATAGAGTTGTATGGTTTGTTAAACCTTGAAATCAATGTTTTTTGTTTTGCATAAATTTGTAAGTGAAAAGACTGAGTCAAAGCGTAGTTCCATTACTGTGGAATTTGCCCAGGACTCACTCGGGTCTCTGGGCTTGTACTCAAATGTTTAACATTAGATAATGGTGCCAATACAGATATTAAAGATGCATTTGCATTATGTCAATCAATATTAAATAAGTAATCTACCCATTAAAGAGCATGCCAAGATAGTGTTGTGGTAATGACTGGCTTTTGTTGAATTCTGAAAATGGCAAGGTATTATGTGACAGACAGTTTGTGCTAAAACAATGAAAAACTGTTTCTGTAAATACACAAAGGTTAGCTGCTGACTCATTGCTAATGCTGAAAGTATTACAATATACAATTAATATGATTGAGTAACCGGTGGTGAAGAAAGAATTTTGTTGATTGAATGGTTTATAAAACCCTATGACATTTCAAGGCAACAGTACTATTTCAGACCTATACAAAGTAAAGCAGCAACCAGAAAGATACAGTTAAAAACCTTATCCCGCACAGCAGAAAAGCATGTTTGAATCAATATGCAGTTATTTCATTTCATTACAATATAGTTTTTTGGTTCAGTACATGAATCCAAAAATGGTTTTAGCTTTTCTTACAGTACAAGAAGAATGTTTTCGACGTAGGTCAAAACTAGGTTAGACTGAATAGAGAATGTGCTAAACCTACTCCTTTTAAATGACAAAGCACATTTGAAAAATATTGTGGTGGCATCTACAATGCATTGAGGGAATGTAGTGGGTACTTTTCTGGAGATTTTATTTCAAGGACGCTAGTTTAGAGTGATGGGCGATGACTGTGTGATGTGATATTATCTGTCTTCTTTTCTTCATAATGCACCTTTGCCTTCTTCGCCATCGATTGCGGCCAAAGGAGGTTGTCATTAAATCAATTCTTCCCAGAAGATAAATTATTTGTGTATGAACGGTCCTTGCCCCTACTATCACTGGCAGCAGTACCAATGAAATGAATAAGGGGGAACCAACAGAGTCGAAAATACATTCTAATACGAAGAAACACGCTTTATGTCTTCATAATTGTTACAACCAAGTCCTGTACTGGGAAAAACTGCTATTTGTCACTGAAGAAGAGAATATCAAGAGCACTGGTGATATTCCAACTCTGAACTCTTGTGTGTGAGATTGTGGGGATGTGACAGAATCTTAATCGCAAGCGCCTTTCATTTGATTTCCTTTTATATGGTCACTAGAGATGAGGCATCTGGGTGAGTGACGGAGACAGTGTCGCCAAGCCTCTCAACCTGTCTATTCGTGGTGGCTTCGAGTGGGTGCCACCCAGTGATCATATGCTTTTAACCGATGACACATGGAATATAATTTATCATGGCTTCTGGCAAAGGAGAGATGGAAAGATGAATTTAACCCTGATCAATGACTCTCTACTTTTCCATCTAGCTGTAAGTCTCTCTTCTGTCATCTGTTCATTTGTGTGCACATAACAGGCAATTTGAGAGTGAATAATGACATGCCAACTAAAATGATATACTGGACAATACTTATATACAGTATGGAAATATTTGAGTGGGTTAAAAAAATAAGTGTTTGTGTGACTCATTTAAGGAAATGCATGCAAATGCCTGCAAAATGTCTCAAAATAGATTTTTTCATTTAGTTGTCGTGCAAAGGTGTCAATATCCCACCTTTCAATATTTCAATTATCTGTTACACTTCACTATATCATGAACATGAAGATGTTTTAAGACCTATCGGTGCGTGTCATCATAGAAATGGAATCATCATAGATTCTAATCATTGAATTAATGGGCTGCACGTTGCGTTACAATACTGTTTTGAACGTTCATTTTAGGACCTGTCTCTTATACACATCTAGATGTGTATAAGAGACAGTCACTATATCATGAACATGAAGATGTTTTAAGACCTATCGGTGCGTGTCATCATAGAAATGGAATCATCATAGATTCTAATCATTGAATTAATGGGCTGCACGTTGCGTTACAATACTGTTTTGAACGTTCATTTTAGGACTGATGCCCAACCGAGAATTCTACTCAATGCATTCTCAGTAGGCGCTGATGAAGATTTTGTCTAAAGTGCTTTACTATGGCTTGGAAACATGATGACATTTCAAAAGGAGGGAAATAATTAGCAGGAAAACATTTAGTCATCATTTTGATGTCGCCACATTTACTTTAGTTGCAGTATAGCGTTAGATTGAAGGGAGACCTCCAGACTTTAGCTCACTAATGTTAGCATTGCTAGATATTTGTGACAAACTTTGCTAGCGAATGACAACATTGCCATCTTTCTAAAGTACATTTGACAACATGATGATGGCAAAGTTGTTTCCTACTAAATATGTGCCTACTTTAGCAATGTCATCGTATCCCCAAGCCCCTATAGTGTAATTTCAGATGAAACAGTCATTAGCCCCCGTTCTACTTTTGAACATCAATATGGCTGCGGCGTCTGTTGAACGTTGATAACAATGGCAACGATGTGACCGAGTGACGGAGGTGCAACCTATGAACAGTCAGTGATTGACCGTGTGATGGAGGTGCAACCTATGAACAGTCAGTGATGACCCGATCGTGTTCACTAATTGATGCAGTGCAAACCTATGAACAGTCAGGATTGACCGTTGATTGGAGGTCAACCTGATACAGTCAGTGATGACCGTGTGATGGAGGTGCAACCTATGACAAGTCCCAGTGATTGACCGTGTGATGGAGGTGCAACCTATGAACAGTCAGTGATTGACCGTGTGATGGAGGTGCAACCTATGAACAGTCAGTGATTCTATTTCTATGGGTTTCATGTCCATTCATGACCCCTCAATTCAGATGACCGTTGTCATGACAGAGGTAGCGGTTTGCATTATGACTGTGCTCACATAACAAAGCTGGATAGCAACCTCAAATATAACAATGAACTCCACCAACTCCAGCTCAGTACCATCAAATCAAAAATGGTTATTGAGTTCAGCGCACGTTGGACACATTCAAATTGAACATACATCTCAATTGAACTGCATCAACCCTGCAATGATCAAATGTTGATAGGTTGCGACTGACTTGTGTGCTCCTGAATCATCTCATAAGGTGTTTTTGGAGCAATGGGGTGATGACGATAAAGAACCAGCTTCATTCAGTAGAAGTCTTCTGCCACCATGTGGGGGAAGACACACATACACGCTCACAGTCACACTATGCAGACCTGCACACAATGCTATTACAGTACACAGACGGGAGAGAAAAAGAATCACATTTTGTGGAATCATTGTACCAATTCAACCTTTTCAACTTTTAATACTGCCAGTGTTAAGAAACAGCTAAAGGACCCCGGCACAGTGTGTCTAGGGTCACTCTGTCTCACGGTGGGTAGAACAATAGAAGACAATGTGAGTGTATAGCACCTTTTGTCTCGCACATAAGTTCAGATGGTACAGCCGAGGTACAATTCACCCCCTGACATTCCAACTTTTTAATTAGTACGTCCCGGGGGCCCCCTTATCAGTGATGGACTATTCTCTTAATGAGCTGTTATTAAGCTGTTTCACTCCGGGCTGATAGTCTCCCAGCCACCTATGGCACAGGCTGATTAGAACCAACCTCGACTAATTCCTATTCCCTTTTCCCCCGGTGAACTCGAGCTCCTTCCCAACCATTATTTGACATTTAACTCAGGCTGAAAAACTGTGCCGAGGTAGTCATAACAACAAAATAGAGGAAAAAATGAAGTAAGAAGTGTAAAGGCTTTTTGTGTGTTTCGTGGTAAAAGTTACTGCTCTTCTAATGAGGGGGGGAATTGATCTGTATCAGTCCCATAGCTCGTCAGACTCACTCCTGGGTGGAATAATGATCTAGTGTAGTAATGTAATCAAAGGGAGTGGACATGAAAAAAATCATCAAATAAATGTGTTTTCGGTCAGAGAAGGTAATCTAAAAGGTAGAATCAACCTTGAGTAACTGTATGGATAGGACATGTGTGGATAGGACAATAACTTGAGGTGCACAGGAGGCCTAGACACTAGTAGGACCCTGAACTGCCAACACAGAGATATTCCCCCTTCTAGTTAACCTTATTCCAAATAAAGTGGTGCCTTTTCAACGAATGTAGCATTAACATGGAATATTATGACACAAGAATGAATGCACAACCACCCCCCCCCCTTTGAGAGAAACCGAAAAAAAAACTAGAGATCCAAAGTGAAAACCGCAAACCGTCAATGCTATTTTGTCCCATTCGATATGACATTGACCCGATTGATCGTGAGCATTAGACTGAGCTGAACAACACTTTACAAAGTATAAAAAAAGGGGGACTTTGCATTTATGCAATCTGTCAGCAAGCCTCATAGATGCTAATAGTTCCCCACTCCATTGAACTCCATTAACTGAGCATCAAATCGTTTTTCCATTAGTAAAGGAGGTGTCTAAGAGGTCTACCACAAATCATTCTGAAGTGCAGGGCACTGCCCTACATGCGGCATTGGTTCTAACAACTGTTGAAGGGCCTTTGCACTCCAAAACCAAAGTTTGTCAGATGTATTCAGACCTAAAAAGTTTGAAAGTGGTCATATGTTGAGATAAATCCATGTGGCCAGGTCACTTGTTTTGAAGATCCAGCAATATGACACAATCTAGTAATTGAGCAAGTGTAGATGGGACCTGGACTTTCTGATGGGCCGCCCCCAGGTGGTGAAGGTAGGAAACAACATTTCCACTTCGCTGATCCTCAACCCTGGGGACCCACAAGGGTGTGTGCTCAACCCTCTCCTTTACTCCCTGTTCACCCACGACTGCGTGGCCATGCACGCCTCCAACTCAATCATCAAGTTTGCAGACGACACAACAGTAGTAGGCTTGATCACCAACAACGATGAGACAGCCTACAGGGAGGAGGTGAGGGCACTTGGAGTGTGGTGTCAGGAAAATAACCTCTCACTCAACATCAACAAAACAAAGGAGATGATCATGGACTTCAGGAAACAGCAGAGGGCGCACCCCCCTATCCACATCGAAGGAACAGCAGTGGAGAAGGTGGAAAGTTTTAAGTTCCTGGGCGTACACATCACAGACAAACTGAAATGGTCCACCCACACAGACAGTGTGGTGAAGAAGGTGCAACAGCACCTCTTCAACCTCAGGAGGCTGAAGAAATGTGGCTGGTCACCCAAAACCCTGACAAACTTTTACAGATGCACAATCGAGAGCATCCTGTCGGGCTGTATCACAGCCTGGTACGGCAACTGCAACGCCCTCAACCGCAAGGCGCAGAGGGTGGTGCGGTCTGCACAACGCATCACCGGGGGCAAACTACCTGCCCTCCACGACACCTACAGCACCCGATGTCACAGGAAGGCCAAAAAGATCATCAAGGACAACTACCACCCGAGCCACTGCCTGTTCACACCGCTACCATCCAGAAGGCGTGGTCAGTACAGGTGCATCAAAGCTGGGACATAGAGATTGAGAAACAGCTTCTATCTCAAGGCCATCAGACTGCTAAACAGCCTTCACTAACTCAGAGAGGTGGCTGCCTACATTGAGACCCAATCACTGGACACTTTAATAAATGGATCACGAGTCACTAAACAATGCCACTTAAAATAATGCCACTTTAATAATGTTTGCGTATCTTACATTACTTATATCATATGTATATACTCTATTTTATACCATCTATTGCACCTTGCCTATGCCGCTCGGCCATCGCTCATCCATATACTTATATGTACATATTCTCATTCACCCCTTTAGATTTGTGTGTATTAGGTAGTTGTTGGGGAATTGTTAGATTACTTGTTAGATATTTCTGCACTGTCGGAACAAGAAGCACAAGCATTTCACTACACTCGCATGAACATCTGCTAACCATGTGTATGTGACCGTAAAATTTGATTTGATTTATAAACCAGATAATAAGTACAGTACCTCAATATAAAATGACTCAAGTAAAAGTAATCCAGAAAAATACTACTTGAGTAAAAGTTTCAGTATTTGGTTTTAAATATAATTAAGTACCAAAAGTCAATGTTATTGACAAAATATACTTAAGTATCAAAAGCATAAATCATTTCAAATTCCTTATATTAAGCAAACCAGAGGAACAATTTTTATTTTGTTTAAAAAATATATGGATAGCCAGGGGCAAACAACAAAACTAACATAATTTACAAATGGAGCATTTGTGTTTAGTGAGTCAGCCAGATCAGAGGCAGTAGGGATGACCAGGGATGTTCTCCTGATAAGTGCGTGAATTGGACAATTTTCCTGTCCTACTAAGCATTCAAATGTAACAAGTACTTTTGGGAGTCAGGGAAAATGTATGGAGTAGAGTACATTATTATCTTTAGGGGTGTAGTGAAAAAAATAACTAACTACTTAAGTACTTTAAAGTATTTTTACACCACTAATCATGCCCAGCATATGGCATAGAGCAGTGGTTTCCAAACTTTTTATAGTCCCGTACCCCTTCAAACATTCAACCTCCAGCTGTGTACCCCCTCTAGCACCAGGGTCAGCACACTCTCAAGTGTTGTTTTTTGAAATCCTTGTAAGCCTGCCACACACACACTATATGATACATTTATTAAACATAAGAATGAGTGTGAGTTTGACACAACCCGGCTCATGGGATGTAACAAAGAGCTCTTATAGGACCAGGGCACAAATAATAATATAATAATAATCAATAATTTTGCTCTTTATTTAACCATCTTACATATAAAACCTTATTTGTTAGTCGAAAATTGTGAAGGGTGTGCTTGAAAGGATGCTCATAACTCTGTAATGTTGGGTTGTATTGGAGAGCGTCTCAATCTTAAATCATTTCCCATACACAGTCTGTGCCTGTATTTAGTTTTCATGCTAGTGAGGGCCGAGAATCCACTCTCACATAAGTACGTGTTTGCAAAGGGCATCAGTGTCTTAATTGCGCGATTTGCTAATGCAGGATTTCCTTGAGAGCAGCCCAATCCAGAAATCTGGCAGTGGCTTCTGAATAAATAAAATTTTCACAGAACCGCTTGTTGCAATTTTGATGAGTTTGAGTTTGAGTTTATTTTATTTTTACAGGACAGTGCACATTAATCAACGTTTCAGTAAAAGTGCCGGTTTTAGCCAGCCGGCTAATTTTCAACTGCAGTCACTGGGCAGGTTATTAAACACAATTACAATATAGACAATCATTGAGCAGTGAGCACACGCAGAGCAACATAGGACAAGCAAGACATAGCATACAGACAGAGCAACATAGGACAAGCAAGACGTAGCATACAGACAGAGCAACATAGGACAAGCAAGACGTAGCATACAGACAGAGCAACATAGAACAAAAAGCAGCAAGACAAAATTCATAAATAGAACAAAGGTTTCCACACCTCATAAGCTTCAGACAACAGACAACATGGAAAGGGCAATACACAGCTAGGGATTATGTTCACAAATCTGATTGACCTTTAGCCATGTCTTCATGCATTTTGTGAAAGTGTGATATGTGGTGCAGTATGTGTGTCTGATGGCAGTGTATTCCAGACATGGGAAGCTCTCACAGAGAAAGCGGATTTACTAAAGTGCTTTTCCTTAAGGAACTATACAGTCACCTCTCATGGCAGACCTTGTGTATCTGCTGCCATATGTTTGGGTTTTCTGTTTCAAAAATACTGAGTGGAGGGGAGCCAGGCCATTTAGGATCTTGAATACAAGACATGCGTCGGTGTATTGCACAAGATTTTCCCAACTCAGGAGCTCATGCTTTCTGAGGATGTAACAGTGATGATGGCTATTGGGCTTCCTATCAAGCACTTTGAGAGCCTGTTTGTAGACAGACTGAATAGGTTTTAATGTTGTACAGCAAGCTTGGGCCCAACTAGTCAAGCAGTATGTTAAGTGGGGGAGTATCATAGATTTGAAGTACAGTTTTGCCCCCTCTGTAGTCAAACAATTTCGTATAAATCGGAAATTAGCTAGGTTGAATTTGGTTATCTGAATTAACTTTTTCACATGCTTTTTAAAAGAGAGGTTGGAATCAAGTATGATGCCAAGGTACTTAAAAGCAGATACCACCTGGAGCTTCTCCCCTGACACATAGACATCTGGCTCAGTAGCATCTGTTGCCCTCTTTGTGAAGAACATGCAAACAGTTTTTTCCACATTGAGATGCAAACACGAGTCACTGAGCCACTTTGTAACCTGGACCATTACAGTAGTGAGTTCTTGTGCAGCTTGTTGTTTGCTCTTTGCATGCACATATATCACTGTATCATCTGCATACATTTGAACTTCAGACCCAGTACAGACAGAAGGCAGATCATTAATGTACAGGCTGAACAGGAGGGGCCCCATGAGGCTCTCTTGTTCAGATATCGGTAAGTGGTCTGGAGGGAGGGCATGAAAGGATAACGAATCCAGTTGTTTGTGTCATCCATTTCGGGAAAGTACTTGCGTAATTGTGCACACAACTCACTCAGGTGCTTTGCTATATCACATTTGACATTGTCCGAAGCTTGAGTTCATTTGCACACAAAAAAAATCATACAATGATGGAAAGACCTGTGTGTTGTCCTTGTTAATGCAGACAGAGAAGAGCTCCAACTTCTTAATCATAGCCTCAATTTTGTCCCGCACATTCAAATTCTCGCTCAAAAAACTCCTATGGCTTATTTTTCAAATTGGCATGTTATGTTTCTAAATGTCTGCACAAGAGTGAAGGTTTTATTGAGTTGTGAGATAGTACTTTTTCACATATAACACACTGTGGCTGAGGAAAGGCGCTACTCCCAATATAAGTGAACCCCAAATCAATGTAGTTCTCATCATATTCGCATCTCTTCGTTGGTCCAACGTCCCTGTCTGTTGTTTGGTACTTTCCCGGGTAAGGGGGCAGTAGCTGTTTGGCTGCATCAGATTCACAACTGTCAGTGTCCATGCTAGCTGGGCTAACAACAAACGTAGAATGACTGATGCTAGCATTGGATGTGCTCGTGGAAGCAGAACAACTTGTGTCGTCGACAGGTGCAGGTGTAGTACTGCTGGTAGTAGCAGTACTACCAGTAGAGCTGGTATGTGTCTCTATGGACGCGGTCCTAACTAAATGGACTGTTTGAAAATGTGAAGAATTGTTTTTTATATATATATATATTTTTTTTTTACTGTGAATCACATTTTTATTTGGCGTACCCCCGATGGCATTTCCCGTACTCCTGGGGGACCTCGAAGCCAGTTCCACTGCTTTTTCCCCATTCTTCCTCTCGAATCAGGGACTGATTTAGACCTGGAACACCAGGTGGGTGCAATTCATTTTCAGGTAGAACAAAAAAACATCAGTAATCTGGACCTCGTTGGGTAATATTTGAATACCCCTGGCATAGACTATTGAGAAGCTACCAAATACTGTACCAGGTTACTATTTTCAGAAGTGCACCCGTAGAGCAATATAATAGCCATAGCTAATTCAATCACATTTCTGAAACGCCACATTTAGCTTATCCAAACACCTACAGCAACTTACATGACTCAGTTAGTAGCAATATGATCCGCATCCACCTCTGACGATTTTCACAATGACTGTTTTAACATATAACCAATACAGAGGTTATAATTCTGAACATGCAGTAGTGATGAGTCCACTGCAGACTATGGAATTTGCAGTGAACACATGCATATATCTGCATGGCTGAATACATGAATACTGAATGGTACTGGGTCTTTGCATATTTCAAGTAAAAGAGAATGAGTTTTTTTCATACAACCGAGAGAGAACTGACTGTGTTATCATGATAATAACAGTTTTCTTTTTCAAACATAGTGCATCAGCTCCATCTTCAGACTATGAAAACGTGTGTGTGTGTGTGTGTGTGTGTGTGTGTGTGTGTGTGTGTGTGTGTGTGTGTGTGTGTGTGTGTGTGTGTGCATGCGTGCGTGCATGCATGTGCGTGCATGTATCCATCTTTTCCCCCTCTTTATCCCATTTTGTGAAAGCCGTGGAGGATCCAATAGCTGGTGTCCCACCAGGGTTGGCTGGAGAACTAGGTCTTTCTCAGAGTAGTTGTGACTTTTCAAATGGTCTAAATGGGTTTACCACACCATTGAGCAAAGTGAATGGCGGTGACGGGCAGACGGCAGTGCCTTCAAAATGCTCCCATCTCGCAGCCCCAGCACTCCAGTCGCTCACTGTGGTCAATGCAGGGCCTTTTCACCACAACGAGTCTGTCAAAACAGCCTTATTCGCAGGGCCATTTGGACACCTCAGCCTCCGCGGCATCCGTCAAGTTGGATTCAGGCAGTGCGGCGCTCGATACCACCAATCGATTGCCGTGGACAGCCAAAACAGGCCATCCAGGGGATTGAGCTCAGTGTTGAGTGTTGTCTTTCCCTTCTCAGAATGAAGCCACATGAAAGGGTAGTGCGGTCTCCGCAGCCTTGCAAACACCAGTGAGCTTGGATTTCTGCGGTGGTGGGAATGAGTGGCGATTTCGAGTACACTGTATTTGAATGGGAAATTGTTTATCAGAGGTTCAAGAGTGGGGGGGGGGGGCTCTTGGAATAGAGGAATAAGGGGACATTGTGTAGGAGGGAGCGCAGGCCTGCAGATGCACTCTCCCGCAAACATTGAAAACATGTGGGATGTGGTGTGTGCCTTGTGGTGCGAACATGTGTATGTTGCTGTGTTGCTCTACTTGACACGACAGATTGCTATATACAAGGGCAGTGAAAGATGTTTTGCAAGAGCGACATGTACACAAACAATACAATACATGAAATGTTTTTTGTGCACTCCGTTCACAAGCCATTCATTCAGATAGTTCAAGGCCGCATCTGCCTCCGTTCTCAAGAAATGTGGTCTGCGTCATCTCCTAATTTATTTATTTCTATGCAACAAAGACAGACAATTAAGAAAGTGTTGAAGTGACAAATTTGGTTACAGTACAGGCCCCATTCTAATAGGAGTAGCTAAAATGTCTCAAGTTCCCTCAAATGGCCAGCGTCTTTCCTTTCTAAACTGAAGAGATCTCTGATCTAACACAATTAGGCCTGGTGAAAGCAACGCATTGTAAACCTCACTTTAACCTACCCAACATATCTGATCACTGATCTCCTGTAACCTATCCAACATAACCTATACAATATATCCGATCACCGATCTCCTAAAGGAAAGAAGGACTTTTGCCTTTGTTCCTGTTCCAAATACCTCCACAGTAGCTGCTTTAAGTTTCTCATATAAGCGAGCTGCCGCCGCAGCGCCAAAGGCCATGTCCATATTTACATCTGCTGAGTGACAGGATGATGAATATGTCATTAGGATAAAGGGAGAGGTGAATATCACCCATTAAAAGGGGTGATTCCACCAGGCTTATAGTGATCAGGGATGATAATGGCAAACACGTGGGGATGAGTCTCCATACCGTTCCATTAACGCTCCGCTTAACCTTAAACTCTCTATACCGCATAACAATGCTGGTTGCTAAGCTACCAAAGGTAGGATGGATTTGTTTACAATATTTTTTATGTTATATTTCTCTTTTTACATTCCCGCACATTATTCTCTCTTCTTGACAATGAAATTGCATTATAGAGAATAAACAGTCTCAGCTTGTGAGGTGACGCCAACAGGAGAGAGGGGTTACTTAGGCAGTATGGGATTTAGAATAGGAGGATTTGAAACAATAATTTACTTGTCTCGGTTTTCCTTGCATAGGAAGGTCCATAAAATGTGAAAGTGTTAAATAATAGCAGCCAAGTATTAGAAGTAGTAGCAGCCAAGTGGTAGTAGCATTAGCAGCAGTACTACTTTAGTGCCTTAGGTGTAGTAGTAGTAGTAGTAGTAGTAGCAGTAGCAGTAATAGTAGTATTAGTAGTAGCAGTAATAGTAGTAGTAGTAGTAGCAGTAATAGTAGTAGTAGTAGTAGCAGTAATAGTAGTATTAGTAGTAGCAGTAATAGTACTACTAGTAGTAGTAGTAATGGTAGTAATAGTAGCAGCAGGAATACTCATAGCAATAGCAGTAGCAGTAATAGTAGTTGTAGCAGTAATAGAAGTAAAAGTGGTAGTAGTAGTAGCAGCAGCAATAGTAGTAGCAGTAGCAGTAATATTAGTAGCAGTAGTAGTAGCTGTAACAGTAGCAGCCATATTAGTAGAAGCAGCAATAGTAGCAGTAAAACCACATGAGCTAGTCACACATGCCTAATCAGACAAAATGCCTAATCACTGAAGCAGCGTAATCATTCAAGGCCTGAGTTCAATTTCCATATTTTTCTCACTGTTGCTGCCCACAACATGTTGTTGACCCATAATTGATATGATGTCCTTTTCCAACCCACAAAGATCAAAGCATTTAACACATTACTGAGTACAACCATTTCTGCAACAACCAGTGATGTGGAAAGGACAGGTCTTCTAACACATGGAATTGTTAATAGAATTATCAATATGCTCAACATAACAGTACATAGTATAGTAGAGGTGAAATGTACAGTGGGGAGAACAAGTATTTGATACACTGCCGATTTTGCAGGTTTTCCTACTTACAAAGCATGTAGAGGTCTGTAATTTTTATCATAGGTACACTTCAACTGTGAGAGACGGAATCTAAAACAAAAATCCAGAAAATCACATTGTATGATTTTTAAGTAATTAATTTGCATTTTATTGCATGACATTAGTTATATTGATCACCTACCAACCAGTAAGAATTCCGCTCTCACAGACCTGTTAGTTTTTCTTAAGAGCCCTCCTGTCTCCACTCATTACCTGTATTAACGCACCTGTTTGAACTCGTTACCTGTATAAAAGAAACACCTGTCCACAACACTCAATCAAACAGAACTCCACACCTCTCCAACAATGGCCAAGACCAGAGAGCTGTGTTAAGGACATCAGCGATAAATTGTAGACCTGTACAAGGCTGGGATGGGCTACAGACAATAGCCAAGCAGCTTGGTGAGAACAGCAACAACTGTTGCACAATTATTAGAAAATGGAAGAAGTATCAAGATGACGGTCAATCACCTCGGTCGGGCTCCATGCAAGATCTCACCTCGTGGGCATCAATGATCATAGGAATGTGAGGACGCCCAGAACTACACGGCAGGAACTGGTCAATGACTGAAGAGAGCTGGGACCACAGTCTCAAGAAAACCATTAGTAAACACTACGCCGTCATGGATTAAAATCCTGCAGCGCACGCAAGGTCCCCCTGCTCAAGCCAGCGCTGTCCAGGCCCGTCTGAAGTTTGCCAATGACCCATCGGATTCCAGAGGAGGAATGGGAGAAGGTCATGTGGTCTGATGAGACAAAAAATAGAGCTTTTTGCTCTAAATCCACTCGCCGTGTTTGGAGGAAATAGAAGGATGAGTACAACCCAAGACACCATCCCAACCGTGAAGCATGGAGGTGGAAACATCATTCTCTTGGGATGCTTTTCTGCAAAGGGGACAGGACGACTGCACCGTATTGAGGGGGGAATGGATGGGCCATGTATCGCGAGATCTACACCAACAACCTCCTTCCCTCAGTAAGAGCATTGAAGATGGTCGTGGCTGGGTCTTTCAGGACATACAGACCCGAAAACACAGCCAGGGCAACTAAGGAGTGGTCTCCACGTAAGAAGCATCTCAAGGTCCTGGAGTGGCCTAGCCAGTCTCCAGACCTGAACCCAATAGAAAATCTTTGGAGGGAGCCGAAAGTCCGTATTGCCCAGCGACAGCCCCGAAACCTGAAGGATCTGGAGAAGGTCTGTATGGAGGAGTGGGCCAAAATCCCTGCTGCAGTGTGTGCAAACCTGGTCAAGAACTACAGGAAACGTATGATCTCTGTAATTGCAAACTAAGGTTTCTGTACCAAATATTCAGTTCTGCTTTTCTGATGTATCAAATACTTATGTCATGCAATAAAATGCAAATTAATTACTTAAGAATCATACAATGTGATTTTCTGGATTTTTGTTTTATTATGCTTTGTAAGTAGGAAAAGTAGGATTTTTGAGTAGTAAGTAGGATTTTTGTTTTTTTATGCTTTGTAAGTAGGAAAACCTGCAAAATTGTCAGTGTATCAAATACTTGTTCTCCCCACTGTATATTTCTGTTTCTAAATACTTTCCCCATGGAAAGCTCAATAGAATTATAATTACGTTTCCATATTATGAAGCTATTAACATTTAGATGATCGGGCTAACGCGCAGCTCATTCTTCTACTGCAATCTAGGCCCAATACTCTACATTACTATTATCTGTGTTTTCAAAGCCCCTTGGGGAAAGATTTTCTTTACACTCAATTCAGATTGAAAAAGTTATTGTGTTGTGTTGAGTTATGTTATGCAAACCCTGTTTCAAATAATCTCTGAAATCTTTGAAACCTTTTGAACATTTGGTTGAGCTGGACGGAGTGCCAGATGGACGGGGGGTTTACTCTTTTGGGACAATTCCATTAGTTCCATTGTGATAGGAAAGCAAATCAATCAAGCAAAGCTCAAGTTTTTGAAATCTTTCAAGTGCTATACCCAGGTTTGATGTTATGTTATACACACATTCCATCTCCTCTTAGCTTAAAAATAAAATGGTCAGGGGTAGAGGCACTACGCAACACGAGTGACATGAAATTCAATGACAGACCATGTAATGTACTTGGTCTTGTCAATAGTACAAAGGTTTTACAGCAATGAAAGGAATTAATAAAAGCATTGAACTAAAGGACATTTGCAGACATTTCTACAAAGTACAGCACTTGCATAAACAAATCTAAAATATATAATGTGTCAATACTTCCCCCTGCCAGGCAAGTCAGTGGGAGCCAACAGCACCACCCTGGGTCTGCCTGCAGGTGGCGATAGAACCACATTTTCCAGGAAATCCAACCACTTCTGAGAATACTAGACGTACCAACCAACCCTATGCATTAATAATTGTAATATTCAGAGGCTCTATGTAAAATTCTGTGTTGTAGCTGTCATTTGGGAATTGCATTGTACATTGTAGGCTGTATTGTTCCCTAAAATCTCAGATTATAGTCTGTTAAAATGTCTTATTCCCAAATCGGCCCACATATTTCTTGAGGATCTCCAAAATGTAGTTTGTCCCTTTTGTATTGCTGGCCACCCACACAGCTCATTCTAAATCAACAAATGATCCACTGACTGAATGTAGTTGTAGAACAATGCATTGTAAGAACTGGGAAAGAATGCGTCGTCCCAACCTTAAAGAGAGGTGACCGTCAAGCCATTTCTAGTTCACGGAGAAGTTTTCTATAATAGTGTTCGCTAATGCCCTGCTACTTCTACTCATTAATCCAACAGATAATAAGAGAGGAAGGAACGGGGATCGCCCTCTCTTTCCATCTCTTTTGGTATCACAGCCTACAGGACAACGAGAGGATTCAAAGACATTAACCCAGCTATAGGAAGAAGCAGAAGTGAAGACTTGGCACAGGTCTTTCGATTTACATGCTCAGAAAGCAAGCAGGAATGAGTAGAGACTAGAGAAGAGAAAGGGCTTAATGTTACCCCTCAAAAGTCACCCAAATAGGCAACTTCAAAGGGCTGTGTTTACTCACAGAGCGAGAAGTGCTTCGTCTTAAATGGCACCCTATTCCCTATATAGTGCACTACTTTTGACTGGCGTCTGTAGGGCTCTGGTCAAAAGTAGTGCCCTCTATAGGGATTAGGGTGTCATTTGGGGATGCAGGCAAGGAGAGAAAAGGAGACACGGCCTGGGGGATCCATTTTCTCCTCAGAGGGCCTGATTGCTATTCCACTGTAAATGTGGTAAATTAATATAGAGGCTAAGGGTGAAAGGTTGCATTTTACCCTCTAAACACAGTAGAAAGAAAGGGACATAGGCAGCTTAAAACTGAATTGCTGGATTTACCGCCTCTAAAGGCAGAGGGGAACGAAGCATAAGGCAGGAATCCGAATCTATCTCACTGCAGACAAGTGAATGTGGCTAAAGTGTTTTATTTTGTTCTAGCCAAGCGGTAGGCAAGTTGGGTTTAGTTCCAGCCAAGCGGTAGGCAAGTTGGGTTTAGTTCCAGCCAAGCGGTAGGCAAGTTGGGTTTAGTTCNAGCCAAGCGGTAGGCAAGTTGGGTTTAGTTCCAGCCAAGCGGTAGGCAAGTTGGGTTTAGTTCCAGCCAAGCGGTAGGCAAGTTGGGTTTAGTTCTAGCCAAGCGGTAGGCAAGTTGGGTTTAGTTCCAGCCAAGCGGGATCAAATTGGATTCTGGCCATAGTCTTCAAACAACACTTTGATTAAGAGTCAGGTGTGATGGTCTACTGCTTGGCTGGATGAGGAGGATATCACAGGGCACTGTAGGATTACCTAACCCTGATCTACAGGCAGCAGATAGGGGCATTGGAATGTTTCACCCCCCCAGAAAATATGCATCCCAAATGGCACCTTATTTTAGTTATTTAACATTTATTTAACTAGGCAAGTCAGTTAAGAACACATTCTTATTTACAATGACATCATAGGAACAGTGGGTTAACTGCCTTGTTCAGGGGCAGAATGACAGATTTTTACCTTGTCAGCTCTGGGATTCAATCTAACAACCTTTCGGTTACTGGCCCAATGGTCTAACCACTAGGCTACCTGCTGCCCCAATGTAGTGCTCTACTTTTGACAGGGTCCATACAAGTGGCATAAGGCCATAGACTCCATCCTTCTGAAGGCAGTGGAGTTAATGGGGGAATATTGTGAAGCTGACATTACCCATAAATACTGTATCTGCAGAGATAAGGGGGGGGGGCTGGATATGTGTGTGTATCTGACCACTGAAAGCCTGTCACCAGAGTTGGACATGGCACTGGGCTGCAATTATTCATTGGATGTTTTTAGAGGGAAGCCACCATAACGCAAGACAATAGTGTTCGGTTCAGTATAGTACTGTATTTACCCCTAAAAAGAGGACTGGGCTGCAATGGTAATAAAAAGAGGACTGGGCTGCAATGGTAGCTAGGACTATTTACTGTAGGTATATCTTTAGAAATACCTCCAGTGGGTGACTTACCTACGGTAGAGAATAACTTAAAGGAGTGGTTCACTATTTCTGAATTAAATCTAAATGTTTTATGTAAATGGTCGTTATAGAAGGTTGCAGACAATTGTTTTTGTGATTTCACTTGTGATTTCACAAATAGATGGCGTCATGAGGAGGGAAAATTATGTGGATATATTGAAGCAACATCTCAAGACATCAGTCAGGAAGTTAAAGCTTAGTCGTAAATGGGTCTTCCAAATGGACAATGACCTCAAGCATACTTCCAAAGTTGTGGCAAAATGGCTTAAGGACAACAAAGTTAAGGTATTGGAGTGGCCATCACGAAGCCCTGACCTCAATCCTATAGAACATTTGTGGGCAGAACTGAAAAAGTGTGTGCGAGCAAGGAGGCCTACAAACCTGACTCAGTCACACCAGCTCTGTCAGGAGGAATGGGCCAAAATTCACCCAACTTATTGTGGGAAGATTGTGGAAGGCTACCGAAACGTTTGATCCAAGTTAAACAATTTAAAGGCAATGCTACCAAATACTAAAAAGAAAGGAGGACCAAGGCACTCTTCATATAATTAATTAAAATGCCTTTATTTGTATGGCATGTTCAATAGAAACAAGGTTTTAAAAAATGATCTTTAAAAATCATTTTTTAAAACCTTGTTTCTATTGAACATGCCATACAAATAAAGGCATTTTAATTAATTATATGAAGAGTGCCTTGGTCCTCCTTTCTTTTTGATGACCAATTTACCCCTTTTACCAAAGAGCACCTTCTGTCTACCAAAATGTACTATTGTGTACCTTAGTAGCGATTCCCTTCCTCCTCTTTCTGCTACCAAATACTAATTGAGTGTATGTAAACTTCTGACCCACTGGGAATGTGATGAAAGAAATAAAAGCTGAAATAAATAATTCTCTCTACTATTATTCTGACATTTCACATTCTTAAAATAAAGTGGTTATCCTAACTGACCTAAGACAGGGAATTTTTACCAGGATTAAATGTCAGGAATTGTGAAAAACTGAGTTTAAAGGTATTTGGCTAAGGTGTATGTAAACTTCCGACTTCAACTGTAAATGCTTACCTAGTCTTTCCTGCACTCCGGTCTCTCTCATACTCTTCGAATTCCTAGAATGTGACTATATACTAGCAAGACTATAATTGTATGTTTTTAGTGCTAGATATTTAGCCATTGTATATGATAATATACATTTGGAGGTACTGGGCTGATGCTTGTGGTCCTATTCGATACAGTGCCAAGAGGTAGGCAAAGATCTACAATGTTCCATCTCCATTCCTCAGCTGCTGGAAATTTGCTTCTTGCCTTCCTCCCTCCATGCCAATCTATTGATTATGTTAGTTTCCAGGTTGGCCTCTGATATTCACCTAGAGAGCACTCTGACTTCTGTACCAGAAGTGTGTGTAGGTAGCCATGTTCCATCCAGGCTCACAGTCAATCAAGCTCCACACTGACCAAAGGTGTGCTATGTCCATAAAGCATCGCAAAGTAAGAGTGGTGATCTAGGATCAGCACTCCTATTTTGAGACTCCTATTCAGAGATTAAATCCCCCACACTAGATCCTACTGTGCCCCCTGCTAGCCTGGAACAAGCCGGGTCAACAGCCAACAGTCAAAAGTGTACAGGAATAGTGGTTAGGCAAGTAGACAATATGTGCTCTCCTGAAATAGATAAGTACTCTCACAAAGTCAGTTTAGGGTCGAAAAGTATCAGCGATAGATACACCTCGTTTTAAGTTGAATACCCTCCTCATCCATTCTAATGTACCAATTATAGAAAGTATAAGTACTTTTATGGGATAGGACACAATCAAGTCTGAAACTATGAATGAAGCACCGGTAATGATCATAATAATTACCTAAGTAGAGTCAATAACCACATGGTACCTGTTTGCACATCACCTGTAAGGACTGAACAACTATGAACTACAAGCAAAATACCCAAAAGGTTGGCCCACATACAGTATACGTATTTTGACGTAGTTTCTCAAACGTTTCTGTTAAATAAACAGTCTTTCTAAGAAAGTTCCAAGTACATTCTACATAAGTATAAATCAGTGGAGGCTGCTGAGGGGAGGACGAGTCATAATAACACACCTACTCATTCAAGGTTATTCTACGTTTTTACTGTTTTCTACATTGCTTCACCTGGAATGCTTTTCCAACAGTCTTGAAGGAGTTCCCACATATCCTGAGCATATGGCTGCTTTTCCTTCACTCTGCGGTCCAACTCATCCCAAACCATCTCAATTGGGTTGAGGTCGGGTGATTGTGGAGGCCAGGTCATCTGATGCAGCACTCCATGACTCTCCTTATTGGTCAAATATCCCTCACACAGCCTGGAGGTTGTCCTGTTGGTTGTCCTGTTTAAAAACAAATGATAGTCCCACTAAGCGCAAAGCAGATGGGATGGCGTATTGCTGCAGAATGCTGTGGTAGCCATGCTGGTTAAGTGTGCCTTGAATTCTAAATAAATCACAGACAGTGTCACCAGCAAAGCACCCCCACACAATCACACCTCCTACTCCATGCTTCATGGTGGGAACCACACATGCAGAGATCATCCGTTAACCTACTCTGCGTCTCAAATACACAGTGTTTGGAACCAAAAATGTCAAATTTTGACTCATCAGATCAAAGGACAGATTTCCACCGGTCTAATGTTCATTGCTGGTGTTTCTTGGCCCATCAAGTCTCTTCTTCTTATTGGTGTCGTTTAGTAGTGGTTTCTTTGCAGCAATTAGACCATGAAGGCCTTATTCACGCAGTCTCCTCTGAACAGTTGATGTTGAGATGTGTCTGTTACTTGAACTCTGTGAAGCATTTATTTGGGCTGCAATTTCAGGCTGGTAACTCTAATGAACTTATCCTCCGCAGCAGAGGTAACTCTGGGTCTTCCTTTCCTGTGGCGGTCCTCATGAGAGCCAGTTTCATCATAGCGCTTGATGTTTTTTGCGTGTGCAAAGCTGTCATCAAGGCAACGGGTGGCTATTTGAAGAATATCAAATATAAAATATATTTTGATTTGGTTACCAAATGATTCCATTTGTGTTATTTCATATTGTTGATGTCTTCACTATTATTCTTGTAAGAATAAAGAAAAACCCTTGAATGAGTAGGTGTGTCCAAACTTTTGACTGGTGCTGTATATATATACACTATAGATTCAAAAGTATGTGGACACCCCTTCAAAATAGTGGATTCGGCTATTTTAGCCACACCCGTTGCTGATAGCTGTATAAAATCGAGCATCTAGGGGCAACAACAGCTCAGTGGTAGGCCACACAAGCTCACAAAACTGGACCGCCGAGTGCAGAAGCGCGTAGTGGGTAAAAATCGCCTGTCCTCGGTTGCAACACTCACTACCGAGTTCCAAACTGCCTTTGGAAGCAACGTCAGCACAAGAACTGTTCGTCGGGAGCTTCATGCAATGGGTTTCCATGGCTGAGCAGCCGTACACAAGCCTAAGATCACCATGTGCAATTCCAAGCGTTGGCTGGAGTGGTGTAAAGCTCGCAGACATTGGACTCTGGAGCAGAGTGATGAATCACACCTCACCATCTGGCAGTCCGACGGACAAATCTCGGTTTGGCGGATGCCAGGAGAACACTACCTGCTTAAATGCATAGTGCCAACTGTAAAGTTTGGCGGAAGAATAATGGTCAGGGGCTGTTTTCCATGGTTCAGACTAGGCCCCTCAGTTCCAGTGAAGGGAAATCTTAATGCAACAGCATACAATGACATTCTAGACAATTCTGTGCCTCCAACGTTGTGGCAACAGTTTGGGGAAGGCCCGTTCCTGTTTAAGCATGACAATGCCCCTATGCACAAAGTGCGTACAGAAATGGTTTGTCGAGATCAGTGTGGAAGGACTTGATTGGCCTGCATAGAGCCCTGACCTCAACCCCGTCGAACACCTTTGGGATGAATTGGAACGCCGACTGCGAGCCAGGCCTTATCGCCCAACATCAGTGCCCAACCTCACTAATGCTCTTGTGGCTGAATGTAAGCAAGTCCACGCAGCAATGTTCCAGCATCTATTGAAAAGCCTGTTATAGTAGCAAAGGGGGAACAACTCCATATTAATGCCCATGATTGTGGAATGAGATGTTCGACGAGCAGGTGTCCACATACTTTTGGTCATGTAGTGTATACATATTTTCCCACACTATGAGGTCAAAATAATAATGAAATTGTGAAAATGATGATAATCCCCTTTTAGTGTAAGAGCAAAAAAAAAAGTTCTACCTGTCAGGTGGGATGGAGTTTTAGGCTCAGTGCATGACATCACAATCTGATGTAATTATTCTGACCAATGACCAGTCATCTTTTATTTCCATATGTATCCTCCTACTTTGAAGGAGTAAGTGGGGTAGGCTCTAGACTAGTCTAGATTACCCTGTCCACCAATCAGGGCTGTGTATGTGAATATATTTAAATATCTATTAACCCGCCCGCACGATCAGAAAAAACATTTCAATGGAAAAACGAGGCTCAGGGAAATAAATGATCCCAAAAATATTTTGAGTTATTTTCATGAAATTAACACACAGTGTTAGATTAGATTAAATTAGATGATTTTAAAATAATATTTAATAAGACTGCATGGGGGCTCTTGTTCTACATAATAACCAGGAAAATCGTCAGACTTTCTATTGTTATTTAGCAGCTACAACCTACTATGAGCGGGTTATTACAGAGTTGTTACCCTGTCATTACCGTGTTATTTCTCTGTTGTTACCCTGTTATTTCAGCATTGTTAACTAAAGTGCTACCAACAGGTAGCTTATCAGATTTCTGTCAGAAATCAGTCAGGTCATACACAAAATGACATAATGGACCTTTAAGAGAAATACTATTCAGTAAAATGTTTGCAGAGAGAAAACAATATAGCATTTATCCCTGTTAAAAGGTAGATACATAAAAAGGAGGTGTGACATTTGGCATTTTCACATTTCATTCTAATGGCTATTTCCTTACCAAGTGAACATATGTAGGGAGAAGGGGGTGAGCCATAGGGCTTTACTAATCCTTCTAAACAAGAGGACATAGCACACACCTGTATCAATCCACAGACCATGGAGAGTCTAGATCAGGGGTAGGAACCGTGTTCCTGGAGTGCCACGGGTACTGCAGGATTTTGTTCCAACTAGGCACCCCAACTGACCAACTGAGCTAATTCATCAGTTCAGTGATTGCCTAAATTCAACACAGCTGGTCTTCCAGGTCGGTTAAATGAAAAACATGAAGTGCCTGCGGCACTCCAGGAAAAGGGTTTCCTACTCCTGGTCTAGATAGAAAGAGGGTGACAGTCAAGGAATGGGGCTACATGACAGAATAAAATAGAACACAGGATATAATATGACACAGCTGTATTAACCCATCTTGACAAGTAACTTGGCACAGGTATGTATCAATCCACAGACCAAGGATAAAGAAAGAGGTTCAACAAGGCCATAGCAACCTATCTCTATGACAACTAGAGCCGAACATGGTAATGGGCTGTATCTATTTAAGGAATATGGACAGTCTAGACTCTAGATAAGGTTTGACAAAGAATATGGCTTAATATCAACCCTTCTAAACAACAGGACATGGCACAGGGTCATACTACCCATCTCAAGAAGTAGAGGGTAACAACACAGCACAGAGAACTGTATAGATCCACGATGCATCGGACAAGAAATCAGTCAGCAGGCACAGTGGGCTGTGCCGCCACCTCAGCACGGGCCAAGCGTGCTATGGGATCTCCATAGGGAAAATCTATTTATTTGTTTCTCGCCAGCGTGGCGTGGGCCCCCAGTCACCTTCCACCACAGAGCTGATGCATTGAGAACAGGAGCAAGGAAAAGTCAGCGATCCTCTCCTCTCAGCTCCACCAGGAGCCAGCCAATCAGGGCCAATCTAGAGTGACCGGTGGGGAACTGCACTCTCAATCAATTTCTACAGCTCAAGAATGTCTATGGAGATAGAGAAGAGTATTGGCTTAATTTAGTTTAGTTTATTAATTCAACCATTTAAAAAAACAAGCACACACAAAACTTGAAAAAGTCTGGGACTTATTTCCATTGTGGTCCTCGAGACAAGATGGCTAGATGGCTAGACAAGATCGAACACAGTTAAACATGTGTATTGCTGTCTTTAAATGCTTAGGTGGCAAGGGAGACAAACAGAGAGGGAAAGAAAGAAAAAAAGATAGAGAAATATAAAGACAGAGAGAGAGAGAGAATGGTGTTGCTGTAGTTTCTCTTTAAAGGCTAAGGTTGGGCCCATGAGCATATGGGATGACAGAGAAGACAGGCAACCAGAAAGAGCAAGAGAGTATTTGCATTGTATTTAATGTTTTTCAGTGTTGAATTGTTCAACATTGTTGCTTTGGCATCAAAAGTATTTTTTATCAATAAAGCATTTAGTATTTAAATGAGAGAGATTGAGAAAGGGAGAGAGAACGAGAGAGAGAGAGAGTGGGGGGGACGAAGGATATGGCGGCACAGACAAACATTAAGGATTTAGGTAATCTGACGGCTTTTAGTTAATCTGACTCAAAACCATTCTCCTTACACTGCTGCTTCTCGGGAAATACTCAGTATTGAAAAAATATATTATTTATGTATTTTGTATTTATTTAAAAGGCTATTCATCATCAACATGTGTTGCTAGGACACATCAGTAGACCAATATGTTACAGTATATTGTATATTTAACTTTCTTCCAATAGCCAATGTTTCCCTCCCCGTACAGAATCAGCTAAACCAGATCCTCTGAGACACAATCTTTTATCATTATTTCCCAGTTGTGTTAACTATCAACAGACATTTACTCATCACTCCTCATGAATCCTAATTTGTTCCAAATCAAACTTCATTGGAAATGAGGTGTCCCCATAGAGGTGTTCCATTTCCTCTCCAGCTGACATGAAAGAGAAATCATGCATTTAAAAGAAACTTAGTTAATAGCATTTATTTCTATCTCGTGGATATCAGGAGGGAGAGTCATTGCATGCATGCACATGCACACACATTTTTATTTTACCTTTATTTAACTAGGCAAGTCAGTTAAGAACAAATTCTTATTTATAATGACGGCCTACCCCGGCCAAAACCGGACGATGCTGGCCCAATTGTGCGCTGCCCTATGGGACTCCCAATCACGGACAGATGTGATACATACACACACACACTGTATATGTACAGTGCCTTCAGAAAATATTCACACCCCTTGACTTTCTCCACGTTTTAATATGGATTAAATCGAGAGTTTTTGTCACTGGCCTACACACAATACCCCGTAATGTCAAAGTAGAATTATGTATTTAGAAATTTTTACAAATTAATTATAAATGAAAAGCTGAAATGTCTTGAGTCAATAAGTATTTAACCCCTTTGTTATGGCAAGCCTAAATAAATGCAGGAGTAAAAATTTGCTTAACAAGTCACATAATAAGTTGAAGGGACTCAACTTTTAATGCAATAATGATGTTTAACATGATTTTTGAATGACTACCTCATTCATCTCTGTACCGCACACATACAATTATCTGTAAGGTTCCTAAGTCGATAAGTGAATTTCAAACACAGATTCTACCAAAAAGACCAGGGAGGATTTACAATGCCTCATAAAGAAGGGTAGATGGGTAAAATTTAAAAAAGCAGACATTGAATATTCCTTTGAGCATGGTGAAGTTATGAATTACACTTTGGATGGTGTATCAATTCCCCCAGTCACTACAAAGGTACAGGCGTCCTTCCTAACTCAGTTGCCGGAGAGGAAGGAAACCGTTCAGGGATTTCACCATGAGGCCAATGGTGACTTTAAAACAATTACAGAGTTTAATGGCTGTGATAGGAGAACTGAGGATGGATCAACAACATTATAGTCACTCCACAGTACTAACCTAATTGAAAGAGTGAAAAGAAGAAAGGCTGTACAGAATAAAAATGCATCCCGTTTTGCAACAAGACACTAAAGTAATACTGCAAAAAATGTGGCAAAGCAATTCCCTTTTTGTCCTGAATGTTATGTTTGAGGCAAATCCAATAGAACACATTATTGAGTACCACTCTCTAAGTATAGTGGTGTCTGCATCATGTTATTGGTATTCTTGTAATTTGTTAAGGACTGGGGAGTTTTCAGGATAAAAAACAAACTGAATGAAGCTAGGCACAGGCAAAATCCTAGAGGAAAACCTGATTCAGCTTTCCACCAGACATTGGGAGATGAATTCACCTCCAGCAGGACAATAACCAAATCTAATCTAAAGGCCAAATCTACACTGGAGTTGCTTACCAAAAAGACAGTGAATGTTCCTGAGTGGCCGGGTTACTGTTTTGACTTAAATATTCTTTAAAATGTATGGCAAGATCTGAAAATGGTTGTCTAGCTATGATCAACAACCAATTTTACAGAACTTGAAGAATTCTGAAAATAATAATGGGCAAGTGTTGCACAATCCAGGTGGGGAAAGCTCTTAGAGATTTACCAAGAAAGTCTCATAACTGTAATCTCTGGCAAAGGTGCTTCTACAAAGTATGTAAATTAGATAAACTCAAAAAAAGAAACGTCTTCTCACTGTCAACTGCGTTTATTTTCAGCAAACTTAACATCTGTAAATATTTGTATGAACATAAGATTCAAAAACGAGACATGAACTGAACAAGTTCCACAGACATGTGACTAACAGAAATAGAATAATGTGTCGCTGAACAAAGGGGGGTGGGTCAAAATCAAAAGTAACAATCAGTATCTGGTGTGGCCACCAGCTGCATTAAGTACTGCAGTGCATCTCCTCCTCGTGGACTGCACCAGATTTGACCGTTTTTGCTGTGAGATGTTACCCCACTCTTCCACCAAGGCACCTGCAAGTTCCCGGACATTTCTGGGGGGAATGGCCCTAGCCCTCACCCTCCGATCCAACAGGTCCCAGGATGTGCTCAATGGGATTGAGATCCGGGCTCTTCGCTGGCCATGGCAGAACACTGACATTCCTGTCTTGCAGGAAATCACGCACAGAACGAGCAGTATGGCTGGTGGCATTGTCATGCTGGAGGGTCATGTCAGGATGAGCCTGCAAGAAGGGTACCACATGAGGGAGGAGGATGTGTTCCCTGTAACGCACAGCGTTGAGATTGCCTGCAATGAAAACAAGCTCAGTTCGATGATGCTGTGACACACCGCCCCAGACCATGACGGACCCTCCACCTCCAAATCGATCCCCCTCCAGAGTACAGGCCTCGGTGTAACGCTCATTCCTTCGACGATAAACGCGAATCCGACCATCACCCCTGGTGAGACAAAACCGCGACGCGTCAGTGAAGAGCACTTTTTTGTCAGTCCTGTCTGGTCCAGCGACGGTGGGTTTGTCGCCCATAGGCGACTTTGTTGCCGGTGATGTCTGGTGAGGACCTGCCTTAAAACAGACCTACAAGCCCTCAGTCCAGCCTCTCTCAGCCTATTGCGGACAGTCTGAGCACTGACGGAGGGATTCTGCGTTCCTGGTGTAACTTGGGCAGTTGTTGTTGCCATCCTGTACCTGTCCCGCAGGTGTGATGTTCGGATGTACCGATCCTGTGCAGGTGTTGTTACACGTGGTCTGCCACTGCGAGGACAATCCTGTTTCCGTGTAGCGCTGTCTTAGGCGTCACACAGTACGGATATTGCAATTTATTGCCCTGGCCACATTTGCAGTTCTCATGCCTCCTTGCAGCATGCCTAAGACACGTTCACGCAGATGAGCAGGGACCCTGGGCATCTTTCTTTTGGTGTTTTTCAGAGTCAGTAGAAAGACCTCTTTAGTGTACTAACTTTTCATAACTGACCTTAAATGACCTTAATTGCCTACCGTCTGTACGCTGTTAGTGTCTTAACGACCGTTCCACAGGTGCATGTTCATTCATTGTTTATGGTTCATTGAACAAGCATGGGAAACAGTGTTAAAACCCTTTACAATGAAGATCTGTGAAGTTATTTGGATTTTTACAAATTATCTTTGAAAAACAGGGTCCTGAAAAAGGGACGTGATTAATTTTCTATATTTGCGAAAATGTCTAAAAACATGTTTTCACTTTGTCATTATGGGGTGTAGATGGGTGTGAAAAAAAAATATTGAATCCATTTTGAATTCATTCTGTAACAACACAATGTGGAATAATCAAGGGGCATGAATGAAGGCACTGCATACATTGGGGTCTAAAATGATTGACACCCTTGATAAAGATGAGCAGAAATGACTTTTTTAATAGTTATTCAAATACTGAGCTTTATTGTATGGTAAAAAAGGAGAAATTATATTATTTTATACGAATACATACAATTCTTTCATACTAATATAATTTCTCATAGAAATATGTTTTGTTAAACAAGTAATATGTTTTCTCTCAAAAAGGTAGGGGTCAAAATGATTTGTGGCCAACTAGAGCCACAACCCTGGCTCTGCATGCACCAAGCACTACCCACTGAGCTACACGGGACTTAGGGTTATTGCTTGGGGTTATTGGTGGAAGATCCACTTGCGGCCAGGGGTGTACATTTCTTAAGTAAAAATAATTTTAAGTACTACTTAAATCGTTTTTAGGGTATCTGTACTTTACTATTTGTATTTTTGACAACTTTTACTTTTACTTCATTACATTCCTAAAGAAAATAATGTACTTCTTACTCCATACATTTTCCCTGACAGAAAATGGTCCAAATCACACACTTATCAAGAGATCATCCCTGGTCATCCCTACTGCCTATGATCTGGCGGACTCACTAAACACAAACGCTTAGTTTGTAAATTATGTCTGAGTGTTGGCGTATGCCCCTGGCTATTCATAAATTTAAAAAAAACAAGAAAATTATGTCATCTGGTTTGCTTAATATAAGGAATTATAAAGTATTCATCATTTTACTTTTAAAACTTAAGTATATTTTTAACCATATACTTGTAGACTTTTACTCAAGTAGTATTTTACTGGGTGACTTTCACTTGAGTCATTTTCTATTAAGGTATCTTTACTCTTACTCAAGTATGACAATTGGGTACTTTTTCCACCACTGCTTGCGGCCAAGTATCAGCCTCCTGGCAGAGGAAACCAGGTACACACACACACACACACACACACACACACACACACACACACACCACACAACACACACAACACCACACACACACACACACACACACACACACACACAACACAGCCACTCACTCTGAACAGGTCACACACTCACACCTCTACACACATAAACCTATACACACACACCTCTACACACACACACACACCTCTGAACAGGTCACACACTCACACCTCTCCACTCACCTGTATAGACCATAGCTGTGCCAGGAAGACTTCTATCACTCTGATGGGGTTCTTTTCTGATCATGCATTCTCATTTCAACGCCAAACGCACCACTGGTGTGATGGCCAAAGAGCTCTATTTTCATGTCATCCAACAAATGTGAATGCCTGGAGTTTGCTAAACGGCATAGGCACTTGGATTGGAACCGGTACTTTGGTCAGCTGACATGAAAATTGAGCTCTTTGGTCACGTATACCAGTTGTGGATTTGGCATCGAAATGAGAACGCATCTCATGTGCTGGTATCAAAAGCAAATCAGCCTTCCCTCATTTTGCAACATTGACTTTGTTGGTATAGCTGGAAGACTGGTACAACCTATGGCAAAATCAATTTTGCACCAGCATTAGTGAGAAAATAAATAAAAACATCCATAGGGCCCCGTGAGATGACTTTCACTTCATCTTTTAACAAAAACCTATAACAGTACAGGACTGGATAAGATTTCCACTAGCTTGGGCCCTCATGGTTTATTCATGGGAAGAAGTATAACACTGGAATAAACCACTTCATGCGTGAAGCCGCCTTCTAGATAAAACAGAGGACCTAATGGGGTATCACATCCAAGTGGAAACCATGATGCCGTTTCTACCATTAGAATGAAGCAAGCTTACTATAGTAAACTAAAATGAAAAAAATTATAATAATTAACAAACCCGTTTGAAAAACTAAAACTATACTGAAACTATTATCTTTGATTCCAAAACTAATTAAAATCAAATAACCATCAAGAATTACGTTCAGTTTCATAAAAAATGTAGTGTTTTTCAAGCTTTTTTGTCTAATGGGGTTTTCAAGCTTCCGAATCTGGTAGATCACATTGACATTGACTTTAATTTCATTTAAAAGTAGATTCAGTGAGATGACATTGCCACAAGCAGCACCACAGATATTGGTTGTGTTCCCCTGCACAGACGTTGCATGCATCAACCAATGGTTGCGTACCATGTCATCGACTGTGCAGCACCCGGTTGTTAAGAAAATTAACCCACTACTACTGTTTACTTGGTGCATTTTTGTTATGATTATTAAACCTAACCTAACCTATGACCTGAAACATCACCTCATGCATTACTGCCCCACAGTGGCAAGAAGTGACATCCCCAATAACACCAAAACTACACAACACATAAATGGCTCCTGGCCTGCCACACATAGGCTACTTTCTGTCCCTATCACTAACACTAAAACTGAAACGTAATAATATAAATATGTTTTTATTAAACTTCATAAAAACTAGTAAATCAGATCTGAAAACTGACTGAAAATAAACTGAATTAAAAATACAAATCTACAAAAATAGCAATCGGTATATAATGGACCATGGCATAAGCCTTGGCTACCATCACTCTTTTCAACTTTCTCTTCATGGTCTATTTACCTCAATGTCCCTTTAATTCCTAGAAGCATTTGAAGTGGGCCCTCATTGAGTACCAAGATAAACGTAACATTGAGGGAGAGAGGGGTTTGAAGAGCAAGGGCTGGAGTGTGTACAGTCATTTTTGTCCATTGGCTTTAGAGCAGCTAGTAACTTGCACTTAAATGAAAAATCGAATTGATGCTTGAAATATGACACCGATAAAGTACTGCTGAAGGTTTCTGTAAGCGTGTTGCAAAATATGACCACATGACATACTATGGCCCATGTTGACTCCAGTGCTTCCCACAGTTCTGTCAATATGGCTGGATGTCCTTTGGTTGCTGGACCATTCTTGATCCAAACGGGAAACTGTTGAGCGTGAAAAACCCAGCAGCGCTGCAGTTCTTGTCACACTCAAACCAGTGATCCTGACATCTACAACCATAACCCAGTCAAAGGCACTTAAATCTTTTGTCTTGCCCATTCACCCTCTGAATGGCTCACATACACAATCCATGTCTCAGTTGTCTCAAGGCTTAAAAATCCTTCTTTAATTAACCTGTCTCTTCCCCTTCAAACTACACTGATTGAAGTGGATTTAACAAGTGACATCAATAAGTGATCATAGCTTTCACCTGGATTCAGTCTATGTCATGGAAAGAGCAGGTGTTCCTAATGTTTTGTACACTCTGTGTCTATGGTCCTTCCTTCTTCTTAATTGTGGTTAGGCCGAGTTTCAGTTCACCAGGACGCCGGTTGCCTTGTTTCCCGCCCAGCAGCCCCCCCCCATGTCTCTGATTTAACTTCCTTTTCTTAACCTAGGTTCACCACTCCTCCATGTTCTAGGCTCAACCCTTCACTGTCAATAATTGTTATTTCATAGTATTTGATAACCTGTTGGGCCAGATGGGCAGGGTTTGTACTTTTGGGACTATTCTACTGGCTCCACCGCACTAGGCAAGCTCAATCAAGTGCGGCTAACAAATGCTATTTAAACCCCACAAAGGTGATATCTCCCCACAAAGGATAGTCACTGACAGCACCATACAACTCTCCAAAGACACGAGTGGACAAAAGTCATAAAAGATGGAAAATTCTTATTGTCATTAGACTATAGCATCAACCATCAGTTCTAGCCACATCAGTTCTAGATTATTTGCTGAATGTGAAAGTTGAGCCCTTAATTTGCCTCTAATTCATTTTCTGCAAAAAAAGATTAATTCAAAATTTTGTCTGGAGCTAAATGGGGGGTCAAATTAGTCTGATTTATTCAAATTAGAGGGGACTATGGAGAGGGAGGAGCCTGTACCACGGCGCTGTGGGAGAGTTATACACGGTCTGCAGCATGACATTGGTACACGCAGCTGTCTAGGTGAGGTGAGGGGGATGAGGGGCCAGGCACACCTGCATCCCCAAGTGGGATTTAGCAGTTCCACAGCTGTACGGACCATGGGGATGCTCCACTTACAAACACATATCAGTATGTTTGCGTACGCATGGCATATTTCTGATTATGTGAGGAGTGTTGAGCATTCCCAAAGGCTTTGATATTCCTCATCCAATCTGAAAGGTTTTAAATGGTGTACAAATGCTTGCAGTAGTCTGCTAGTCATTTGACTTTCATGAGGTTAAGGCCCTGGATGTGTGGGGAAATGGTCATTTGGAACTCACTCAAAGCAGTGGCGTGCCGTGGGCCTGGGGCCTAGGCCTTCAGTGAGGTACTACACAGTCCCACCCGAATTAATCCACCTCTTATTATCATCAATTATGCCATGGCTCTAGACACTATACATTTAGACAGAAACGCAGTATAACCAGGCGTTGCGTCACCTTGAAATTGACAAATTGAAATTTTTGGGTAAACAGTGTTTAACAGACACTCAAGTTGCAAAGCCAGTGTGGGCTCCAAACACCCAAATCGATCACTTGCAAATAATAGCATTCCAGCAGTACAGTTTGCAGTGCTTCTCGGAGCCTTTGAGCCATTGACAGCGCTCGTAGTTGAAACTTTGAAAGTGGCAGCGCAACGACCCCCTTCCCGCCTGTGACAGGCTTTGTGGCGTCGGGCGACCTCTCCTTACAATGTGCTAACTTTTCTTGAAAAGTTCGTCTTGAGAATGGCGTTATAATTATATCCTCGACGAAATCGATATCTTCTCCTCCTCCGCCATTGTGGGTTCAAAAAACAGCTTAGTAGTTTCCTAGATCTGCATAAACCTGCCCATAGACCTGCCTCTCAATATTGGTAATCCAATCAAAAGACTGGACGCCCTACGCCTGCTAGCGCTTCCGTGTAACACTGGAGCCAGCCAGCAGGCGTACAATAGCCAACTCTAAAGCTGATTGGTTGACACAAAATTTTAATTTCCATTCAATTTAAGCTACAAGCGCCCGCACTGTTGATTCTGAAGGCCTGAGAGCAGATTTTAGACCCCTGGCAACACATGATGGCTGAATATGATTGGATAAAAGATCTAACATAAAGACCAACCCTCCAAATCTCAACCTGGGGCTGAAGCAGTGCAACCAAGAGGAAAGCTATGAAATGAAGAGTATAACTCTTACTCTGGGGAATAATTTAATACATATTTTTGGAAAATATATTTTAAAAAAAATTATATTCTGATGATGTTTAGGCCAGCAGAGAAGGCCTTGCAGGCCCTGACGGCCCACCACATTCGAATCCAAGAATGCGTAGCAGTCGGATGTGTCTTTTCCTTTTGTCCCGTGTAAAAATAGATTTCGTATTTTTCGTATACATTTCGTATTTATTTTAATTTCACTTTCCATCTAGGAACTGAATATACATTCCTACATTCCGCCTCACCCAATGTGGTACGGACCTGCTATTTTTATATACTTTTGAACCGTAACCCAATCAGAAGCTAGCCAATAAACTAGCTACTACTAATAGTCAGTTAGCCACTGCTGCGTCTTCGCCCTTAACTCGGACACAGCCAGCTTCAATACCGTGCCGATACCTGCCAGTCTGCAAGCGCGATATCAACCCAGCATATAGGACTGCTTTTTCTCTACCACATCACCGGATCCTGACGCAACTCTGGACAATTACACCGTATTATCACAGCTAGCTAGCTGCAACCGAGTGGCTACTACTGGCAACACCTCTGTCCCGAAGCAAGCACCAGTTAGCCTTGAGCTAGCCTCGAGCTAGGCCCATCTGCCGGCTAGCTGCAGCGCGATATCAACCCAGAGCATATAGGACTGCTTTTTCTCTACCACATCACCGATTCCTGACGCAAGCTCTGGACAATTACACCGTATCATCACAGCTAGCTAGCTGCAACCGAGATGGCTACTACTGGCTAACACCTCTGTCCCGAAGCAAGCACCAGTTAGCTTGAGCTAGCCTCGAGCTAGGCCCATCTGCGGCTAGCTGCAAGCGCGATATCAACCCAGAGCATATAGGACTGCTTTTTCTCTACCACATCACCGGATTCCTGACGCAAGCTCTGGACAATTACACCGTATCATCACAGCTAGCTAGCTGCAACCGAGTGGCTACTACTGGCTAACACCTCTGTCCCGAAGCAAGCACCAGTTAGCCTTGAGCTAGCCTCTAGGCCCATCTGCCGGCTAGCTGAAGAGCTAGTGCCACTGCCACTGCCACGAAGCTAGCACCATTTAGCAAACACTTTCTACAATTCACAACCTCTCTTTCGCCATCGCCATCTGGCTTGGATTCTCTGTCGACACAACCACGTCTGAGCAGACCCCCCTCCGTCTGAGCAGACCACCCCCCGGGCTACTAACTTTACACGCCGCGTGCTAGCTTAGTGAGGCCTCCTCTGCTCCATCTACGCCTGCCCCCTGGACACTATGATCACTTGCTACATAGCTGATGCATGCTTGACTGTCCATTAATTCACGGTACTCCATTCTGTTTATTTGTGTCTTATCTGTCGGCTCTGTGCTTTAACTCAGGATCTGGTGTAGTTAATCCGACCCTCTCTGCCTAGTCATCGCCATTTTTTACCGTTGTTGCTGTGTCAGACTAGCACCCTGTTATTGCTGCTGTTATCTTACCTGTTGTTTTAGCTAGCTCTCCCAATCAAGACCTGCAATCACTTTATGCCTTATTGTATGTCTCTCTCAAATATCAATATGCCTTGCATACTGTTGTTCAGGCTAGTTTTCATTGTCATTGTTTTGGTTTGCAATGGACCCTGTAGTTCCACTCTCCGTACCTCTGATACCCCCTTTGTCCCACCCCCCACACATGCGGTGACCTCACCCATTGAGACCAGCATGTCCAGAGATACAACCTCTCTTATCATCACCCAGTGCCTGCTTGCCTCCGCTGTACCCGCGCCCCTCCATACCCCTGTCTGCACATTATGCCCAGAATCTATTCTACCACGCCCATAATTGCTCCTTTTATTCTTGTCTCCCAACGCTCTAGGCGACCAGTTTGATAGCCTTTAGCCGCACCCTCATCCTACTACCCTCTGTTCCTCGGTGATGTGAGGTAAACCCAGGCCTGCATCCCCAGTCACCCTCATTTGTTGACTTCTGCGATCGAAAAAGCCTTGGCCTCATGCATGTCAACATCAGAAGCCTCCTCCCTAAGTTTGCCTTACTCACCGCTTTAGCACACTCTGCCAATCCTGATGTCCTTGCCGTGTCCGAATCCTGCTTAGGAAGGCCACCAAAAATTCTGAGATTTCCATACCCAACTATAACACTTTCCGTCAAGATAGAACTGCCAAAGGGGGAGGAGTTGCAATCTACTGCAGAGATAGCCTGCAAAGTTCTGTCATACTTTCCAGGTCTATGCCCAAACAGTTCAACTTCTAATTTTAAAAAATAATCTCTCCAGAAATAAGTCTCTCACTGTTGCCGCCTGCCTACCGACCCCCCTCAGCTCCCAGCTTGCCCTGGACACCATCTGTGAATACGCTCCCCATCTAGCTTCAGAGTTTGTTCTGTTAGGTGACCTAAACTGGGATATGCTTAACACCCCGGCAGTCCTACAATCCAAGCTTGATGCCCTCAATCTCACACAAATCATCAAGAACCCACCAGGTACAACCCTAAATCCGTAAACATGGGCACCCTAATAGACATATCCTGACCCAACCTGCCCTCCAAATACACCTCTGCTGTCTTCAATCAAGATCTCAGCGATCACTGCCTCATTGCCTGTATCCGCCACGGGTCTGCGTCAAACGACCACCCCTCATCACTGTCAAACGCTCCCTAAAACACTTCTGCCAGCAGGCCTTTCTAATCGACCTGGCCCGGTACCCTGAAGGATATTGACCTCATCCCGTCAGTTGAGATGCCTGGTCATTCTTTAAATGTTACTTCCTCACCATATTAGACAAGCATGCTCCGTTCAAAAAATGCGAAACCAAACAGATATAGCCCTTTTCACTCCAGACCTGACTGCCCTCGACCAGCACAAAAACATCTGTGGCGAACTGCAATAGCATCGAAGACCCCCGCGATATGCAACGTTCAGGGAAGTCAAGAACCAATACACGCAGTCAGTCAGGAAAGCAAAGGCCAGCTTTTCAAGCAGAAATTCGCATCCTGTAGCTCTAACTCCAAAAAGTTCTGGATACTGGTAAAGTCCATGAGAACAAGAGCACCTCCTCCCAGCTGCCCACTGCACTGAGCTAGGTAACACGGTCACCACCGATAAATCCGTGATAATCGAAGACTTCAACAAGCACTTCTCAAGGCTGCCATGCCTTCTTCCTGCGACTCCAACCTTGCCAAAGACCCCGCCCCCCCCGCTGCTACTCGCCCAAGCCTCCCAGCTTCTCCTTTACCCAAATCCAGATAGCAGATGTTCTGAAAGAGCTGGAAAAACCTGGACCCATACAAATCAGCTGGCTTGACAATCTGGACCCCCTATTTCTGAAACTGTCCGCCGCCATTGTCGCACCCCTATTACCAGCCTGTTCAACCTCTCCTTCGTATCATCTGAGAATCCCAAGGATTGGAAAGCTGCCGCGGTCATCCCCCTCTTCAAAGGGGAGACACCCTGACCCAAACTGTTACAGACCTATATCCATCCTGCCCTGCCTATCTAAGGTCTTCGAAAGCCAAGTCAAACAAACAGATCACTGACCATCTCGAATCCCACCGTACCTTCTCCGCTGTGCAATCCCCGTTTCGAGCCGTCACGGATGCACCTCAGCCACGCTCAAGGTACTAAACGACATCATAACCGCCCATCGATAAAAGCATTACTGTGCAGCCGTCTTCATCGACCTGCCAAGGCTTTCGACTCTGTCAATCACCATATTCTTATCGCAACTCAGTAGCCCGGTTTTTCTAATGACTGCCTTGCCTGGTTCACCAACTACTTTGCAGACAGAGTTCAGTGTGTCAAATCGAGAGGCATGTTGTCCGGTCCTCTGGCAGTCTCTATGGGTACCACAGGTTCAATTCTCGGCCGACTTTTTCTCTTAACATCAATGATGTTGCTCTTGCTGCGGGCGATTCCCTATCCACCTCTACGCAGACGACACCATTCTTATACTTCCGGCCCTTCCTTGGACACTGTGCTATCTAACCTCCAACGAGCTTCAATGCCATACAACACTCCTTCCGTGCCTCCAACTGCTCTTAAACGCTAGTAAAACCAAATGCATGCTTTTCAACCGTTCTGCCTGCACCCGCACGCCCGACTAGCATCACCACCTGGACGTTCCGACTAGAATATGTGGACATCTATAAGTACCTAGGTGTCTGGTAGACTGCAAACTCTCCTTCCAGACTCATATCAAACATCTCCAATCCAAAATCAAATCAAGAATCGCTTTCTATTCCGCAACAAAGCCTCCTTCACTCACGCCGCCAAACTTACCCTAGTAAAACTGACTATCCTCCGATCCTCGATTCGGATGTCAATACAAAATAGCTCTCAACACTCTACTCAGCAAACTGATGCAGTTTATCACATGCCATTAGTTTTGTTACTAACACACTTATACACCCACCACTGCGACCTGTATGCCCTAGTCGCTGGCCCTCGCTACATTTCGTCGTCAGACCCACTGGCTCCAGGTCATCTACAAGGCATCCTAGGTAAAGTGCCGCCTTATCTCAGTTCACTGGTCACGATAGCTACACCCACCCGAGCACGCGCTCCAGCAGGTGTATCTCACTGTCATCCCTAAAAGCTAAAACCTCATTGGACGCCTTTCCTTCCAGTTCTCTGCTGCCTGCGACTGGAACGAATTGCAAAATATCTCTAAGTTGAGACTTTTCTCCCTCAACAACTTTAAAAATCTGCTAATCCGACACTAACCATCGCGCAGCTGTACGTCAAGTCCATCTGTAAACTAAACCCCAATTTACCTACCTCACCCCCATACTGCTTTATTTATTTACTTTTCTCTCTTTTGCACACCATACCAAATATCTCTTCTGCAACATGATCATCTGATGATTTATCACTCCAGTGTTAATCTGCTAAATTAATTATTCGATTTATTCCTACCTCATGCCTTTTGCACACATTGATATAGATTCTCTTTTTTTCTACCATGTATGACTTGTTTATTGTTACTCATGATGTAACTCTGTGTTGTCTGTTCACACTGCTATGCTTTATCTTGGCCAGGTCGCAGTTGCAAATGAGAACTTGTTCTCAACTAGCCTACCTGGTTAAATAAAGGTGAAATAAAAATAAAAATAAAAAAACTGACTCAAAGCCATTTTGAATTATGGTGTAAAGTATCATCATCAGTCAATAACTGTTTGCACAGCTTTGCTTCTGTTTGTTATTTTTCTTCAGTTTGTTCTGTCTGTCCCCATGCCTGCCTGTCTGTCAGTCTGTCTGTCAGTCTTTTCGCATGCCTGCCTGTGTCTGCCTGCCTGTCTTCCTGCATGTCTGTCCACCTGCCTGTCTGTCAGTCTGTCCGCATGTCTGCCTGTTTTTCCGCATGCCTGTCTTTCTGTCCGTCCGCCGGTCTAACTATCTAGCCATTATACCATTCACCTTCTGAACTATGATAATGGCCTTGAAACTAGCAATCAATTGAAAGGTCCATAGGCTGCTCAATACTGGGCCACAGCAGTCCAATGCAGTTTGTGGAGCTGTGTAGCAGGTACAAATCTTATTAGGCATTAAATGGTTAATGTGATTATATAATGTACTATGTTAAACCTCTATTGAACACTGATTGCCCACTCAACACTGTCACAGGACATTTCACATTTCATAACAAATCACCAACGACCTCGTTGGGACTGACTTTCTATCCGCAAACTATGTTATAATTACAGAAACGTCCTAGCTACACAGCAATACATTCCGATTTTATGCCTGAATCAGACGGTCATGCTGTCATCAGAGTTTCCCCAGGAACGGACAGTGTGAAATTCACCCGCTTTAATTGGTTTCCCTTTCGTTACCAACAGCCATAATAAGGAAATTACGATCGTTCCTCAAATTTCAATTAGTGTTACTTAAGTTACAACACAATATTATTTGAACAGCACAGTTATTTCCCATGTTAATGTTAACCTAGCAAACACCTGCTTATAAATAAATAATACGAATCCGTTGTGGTACTATCCATTTAAGCAAAAAAATGGAAAATCTCAATGATCTGAAGTTAACTTTATATTTTTTGGTGTTGTCCTCTGTTAAAATACCTTTTAGGACAGTAGAAAAAATAAGGGAAGCCCACAGCTCATCAATTTGAGGTGAACAAATATTTATTACACTTCACAGTGATGTAATCCCTATTTCTCTGCTGCCATGGTTTTATGTCCAGAGGCATGGCTGCTCATAAATTGACAGATTGTGCGCAATACTTTTTCCCTTAGTTCATTTCAACAGCCCTAGCCATGATTTTTAAGTGACTCCACTTTTGTCTTTGACCTTGACAAACCTTATTTCCGACATGGCTTTCTGCATTTATGTACTTTACATTCAAACTCGAACTTACCCCCACTCAGATGTGTAAGTGTGATTTTTTTTCTCATGCACTAAAGGACAAGTGCTATTCCGAGTACAGAAGAAAAGAGCCCACACCCATTTCCTGCACGGGCGCACCTGCTTTTTGTTGTTATCCGAGGCAGGGAACCGTTAGGGCCTTCTACGCCTTCAGAGAAGACCTAAGGATTTATAAAATAATTGTTGTAGTTTTAAAATCTAAATTTGTTTTTAATTTCTATTTGATCTTTTCAATAATATTTAAATGATAATATCATTGAAAAGCATAATATAATTAGACTATGAATTCATCTTTTCATTTTTTTTTTTTTCAGTCTATGTTGCACAGTAATATCTCTATCACTAATATTTATTAATCACCACGGGTGATTGTATTGAGAATTCACTTCCTGGAACTGCTCGTCGGTGCCCTATTAGAGCAGAATTTTGGAGTGACAGTGGACTCAACCAATCAAATGTTGACGTGTAATGGGCGGGACTGTTTTTACAAAAATGTATGTAAACTTCTGCCTTCTCTTCGCCCGTTTCAAGATTAACTTACAACAAGAAGTTACGTTTCAAAAGAGCATCATCTGGTGAGTGGAACTGTGTTTTTTTAAATGTGTGTTTCTGTAATTTTTCTTGATTTTGAGTTTGGTACAACATGTTGGAAGATTTTTATTCCCCACTGAAGGCCTGGGTCCAATATCCACGATTCGCCACTGGTTATCTGTGATTGGAATAGAGAAACTCGTCGTATGAGGCCGAAGACGATTGATAGTTCCGATGGAGTCGCAGTGGCAGTCACGGCGGTTGTTTAAAGGGCCATTCAGATGCAATCTGGGAGATTTCAGCCGCAATTTATGCCTCCCCTATTGCCTCAAATCCTCACTCGGAGGCAGATGGTAAACGCCGCTGAGTTATTGTGTCAGGGACCAGACCCCCCTTCCTTCCCCAAGTCGATGAGACCCAGAGCTGAACAGTCTGGCCCCGTGCTGTGCATTTAATTAGCTCTGCCCTCTCAGCTAGTAGCTAGCACTTCACCTGAGCTAGGCTGCCAGGAAGCTAGCTAGCTAACACTGTCATAAGAATGATGCATCGCTTGTAATAAGGCATCATGGCAGCGAATGGCAACCCTATGTCACCATTAGGACAAGTTGCATAAGATGATGATAGATCAAATTGGAAAACTGTGTTCGTCATTTTTAAGAGGAAGAAGGGAGCATATAGCTGTAATGATTTGTTATAGTGAGTGTTATCTTGTTATGTTCAAAACTCTCCTAGATGTTGGGTTCAAGAGTCTGGGTGTCCTGCCAGGATCGACGGGAAGCAAAAAAGGGGAGCTCATACCGGACTAACCACGGTCTACATTTCAAATCTCTCCTTCTGTCAGTATCTGGATTAGATAGGGAGTAGCTCCCCTGCTATGTTCACTGCCCTGATAACAATCGGCCTGTACAATAACAAGAAATCAATCATGCCTTAACAAAATAATAAATGCGCCTCTGTTCACCTGCCTGCATCTTCCACAATGTTTGTGTCTTGTCCTCACAACACTTCAACTACTTTTTTGTTATGAGGTAAAACATGGTTTGCTCTCAAATGCCAATATTCCCCCACTGTAAATCTATTGTTTATGTGGCTTCATTAAAGCATGGTAGGTTCAGGGTTTGAATACAAATTTTGGTCACACTTTATTTGGATAATCCGGATAGTCATACTGTACTATCAACAAACTATCTGTTGATAAGCAACTTGCTAAGGTTAAGGTTAGGGTTAGTAGATTGTTATTTGAAATGTTACTGATAGTCCATCTGTAGATGCTGGAAGAAGAGCATCTGCCGACAGACATCAAAAAACGAAACCCGATTTTCTACCTCCTCAATTCTTCTCATCCGGACAATCCGATCTGGGACAGTGCTAACTCGATTAGAGGGATCCACTTTACATCTTTGCCTTTGAAAAAGTAAAGGAAGGAATATCAGTTCTATGAAATGGTTGCATAATGTGGAAAATGTGATATTGTGAGCATTATGCATCAATACATACAGAGACTCCATTTCCAGACAATAACGCTCCATCTAGGCCTAATAGTCCTATCAATGCACCTTTCCATCATTAAGTGTTGGATATCAAAGAAAAAGCTATGAAACTGGCCTAATTAACCATGTGAACTGTCATCAACTTTGAATGCCATATTAAAAAGACACCGGAAACGCTTACATTTATTTTTCATATAGGCACTCTGTGCTTCAGGAGCTGATAGCCGACAGCTGTATTTGAAAGCTCTTTATCACTCTCACTCTTTCTCTCGGGGAACAACCTCTGACAACCATATTGTCAATGGACCAAGTGGTGTTAGCATTAAATGGAGAGTTGCTGGGAGGCCATCTACAGTACCACTAAAGGAGACTTCATACTATTTCAATTTTCAATCAACTGCACACAGGAAGATTGATTATGAAATGAAAGGTTCCATATATTATGTTGAAAAGACACAGTATTACACAAAGGCACAATTCGACTTAAAAATTAAACTTACAGTATGAACATGAATCAATGCAATTTCCCAAAACCGTTATTCCATTTTTTAAAGTAATGTACACACTTTCCTGGAAAGCCATTTCAGTAGGTTAAGCAAGCTGTCAATAAGCCAATATGAAAATAAAACAGACCAAGAGGTTATTTTCTAGAGTTATAGAGTCAATATCTGACTTTACTGCCAAAAATGTCCAAAAAAATGGAGTCTTCCAGGGCATTTCTAAATTGGTAGAGGTGGGAATTGGAGTTTGAGGACACAATAATGAGCTAAAAGGACTGAGAAGTCAAACACTTAAGGCCTATGCCATGAGCATCCATAAACTCTTCCAGATAACTATTTTCCTGGCCAGAGACCTAGGTTATTATCTCTCATTCCTCCCAGAGTCTGCAGTTGTTCACTTCCCTTCAATGATTTGAAAGGCAATTACTTGTATAAAAATATGGTGGAAACCCCTACTAGCCCATGCCTTCACCAATCCGATGTTTATAGGTTTGTGGGAAGTACTGTAATGAACAAGTGCACACCTCAGGAGAAAGAAGATAATATTTTGACGTACCCTCCTATTTCCCTCCTTGTAGAAAATTAGCCCCTCAGTCCAAAGCTACTTTGCCTCTTAGGGCCACCGTACTACCAGTAATCAGTAATCAACACTGAACTACAACTAAACAAAACTCAAGACTCCACATTATACATTAACTAGCACAGCAACCATTAAATGTTCCATGGATTTCTTTCTCAATCTCATTCCCCCTCGGCGGCGCCAGTAATATTTTTCCTGGAGCTGTGTGATTGATAACGGGAAGAGAGTAGACAGAATCTATTGACGTTGATGGATGCAAAGCAGTCCACCTCTCCATCTGTGCACGACTTCACAAACACACAACCGAGTGTGTATGCTTTAGCATCAACTCTGAGGAAACCTCGCTTATCAATCTCCATTATGCAGATTTTAAACGTATAATAAGCACTTAGAATATTCCAGACACATTTAAGTCAAAGAAACAGAAAGGTAACATTTTAAGGTTGCAGATCTGAAGAATCAAACATAGTTAGAAGCAAATCTAAGCCCAGCTTTGAGTTTTTGTCTACAAGGACAGAAAGAGAATGCAGCGTTAAAACTACACTTTCTCAGTCCAGTCAAATATGTGTCATGCAGTGACAGCAATTGACAAGCAATAGCTTTTAAATCTCTTTATACAGTGCATTCGGAAAGTATTCAGACCCGTTACGTCCTCCAAACGTGACGCTTGGCATTCAGGTCAAAGAGTTCAATCTTGGTTTCATCAGACCAGAGAATCTTGTTTCTCATGGTCTGAGAGTCCTTTAGGTGCCTTTCGGCAAACTCCAAGCGGGCTGTCATGTGCCTTTTACTGAGGAGTGGCTTCCGTCTGGCCACTCTACCATAAAGGCCTGATTAGTGGAGTGCTGCAGAGATGGTTGTCCTTCTGGAAGGTTCTCCCATCTACACAGAGGAACTCTGGAGCTCTGTCAGAGTGACCATCAGATTCTTGGTCACATCCCTGACATACGCCCTTCGATTGCTCAGTTTGGCCGGGCAGCCAGCTCTAGGAAGAGTCTTGCTGGATCCAAACTTCTTCCATTTAAGAATGATGGAGGTCACTGTGTTCTTAGGGACCTTCAAAGCTGCAGTAATGTTTTGGTACACTTCCCCAGATCTGTGCCTCGACACAATCCTGTCTGAGGGCTCTACAGACAATTCCTTCGACCTCATGGCTTGGTTTTTGCATTGACATACAAGGTCAACTGTGCGACCTTACATAGACTAGTTCAGTGTCAAATCGGAGGGCCTGTTGTCCAGATCTCTGGCAGGCTCTATGGGGGTGCCACAGGGTTCAGTTCTCGGGCCGTATACATCAATGATGTCACTCTTGCTGCTGGTGATTCTCTGATCCACCTCTATGCAGACGACACCATTCTGTATACCTCTGGCCCTTCTTTGGACACTGTGTTAACTAACCTCCAGACGAGCTTCAATGCCATGCAACTCTCCTTCCGTGGCCTCCAACTGCTCTTAAATGCAAGTAAAACTAAATGCATGCTCTTCAACCGATCGCTACCCGCACCTGCCCACTCGTCCAGCATCACTACTCTGGACGTTTCTGACTTAGAATATGTGGACAACTACAAATACCTAGGTGTCTGGTTAGACTGTAAACTCTCCTTCCAGACTCACATTAAGCATCTCCAATACAAAATTAAATCTTGAATCGGCTTCCTATTTCGCAAAACAAAGCATCCTTCACTCATGCTGCCAAACATACCCTCGTAAAACTGACCATCCTACCGATCCTCGACTTCGGTGATGTTATTTACAAAATAGCCTCCAACACTCTACTCAACAAATTAGATGCAGTCTATCACAGTGCCATCCGTTTTGTCACAAAAGCCCCATTTACTACCCACCACTGCGACCTGTACGCTCTCGTTGGCTGGCCCTCGCTTCATACTCGTCGCCAATCCAACTGGCTGCAGGTCAGCTACAAGTCTCTGCTAGGTAAAGCCCTGCCTTATCTCAGCTCACTGGTCACCATAGCAGCACCCACCCGTAGCACGCGCTCCAGCAGGTTTATCTCACTGGTCACCCCCAAAGCCAATTCTTCCTTACCTTCCAGTTCTCTGCTGCCAATGACTGGAACGAACTGCAAAAATCACTGAAGCTGGAGACTCATATCTCCCTCACTAGCTTTAAGCACCAGTTGTCAGAGCAGCTCACAGATCACTGCACCTGTACATAGCACATCTGTAAATAGCCCATCCAACTACCTCATCCCCATACTGTATTTATTTATTTATCTTGCTCCTTTGCACCCCAGTATCTCTACTTKCACATTCATCTTCTGCACATCTACCATTCCCATGGGTTAAATGCTATATTGTAATTCCTTCGCCACCATCGCCAATTGATTGCCTTACCTCTCTTATCCTAACTCATTTGCACATGCTGTATATAGATATTTCTACTGTATTATTGATTGTATGTTTGTTTTTTCTTTGTGTAACTGTGTTGTTGTATGTGTCGAACTGCTTTGCTTTATCTTGGCCAGGTCGCAGTTGCAAATGAGAACCTGTTCTCAACTAGCCTACCTGGTTAAATAAAGGTGAAATAAAAAATCCAAAATAGACAGGTGTGTGCCTTTCCAAATCATTTCCAGTCAATTGAATTTACCACAGGTGGACTCCAATCAAGTTGTAGAAACATCTCAAGGATGATCAATGGAAACAGGATGCACTTGAACTCAATTTCGAGTCTCATAGCAAAGTGTCTGAATACTTATGTAAATGTCATATTTGTTGGGGTTTTTTGCACAAATTTCTAAAAACCTGTTTTTGCTTTGTCATTATGGGGTATTGTGTGTACTATAGATTGATAAGGGAAAACATTTTTTAAATCCATTTTAGTATAACGCTGTAATGTAACAAAATGTGTAAGAAAGGAAGTCTGAATAATTTCCGAATGCACTGTGGGTTGCCTGCAATGTCAACACAGAGCTTTACCTAAGAGCACACCTGTAGTGTGTGAGTTTGTGTGGACACACACTGTCCCCTTTCTTAATTTTTTTAATGGCGCTCAACGTGCCCTCCAAGGATGACCTCGTTTTTATGTCACATATATTTGGGTACATTTACGAGCCTGCCCTTCAGCCCTCCGCTCGGCGACAGTGACTTGTCGTAGATGGCTATAAACTCCTAACGTCCCTTCTCACCTAATATTTACCCTCTCTTCTCACCGTGACGGAATCTTTTCCCGCCTGTTACCGCTGCTGCATTGTTCTATTTCTCTATTTCCATACAGTATATTTAAAGATGTTGGATGAGTGCATGGAGGAGGTTGGGGGTTGGTGGGTAAAGGAATTATCTGAACACCACTGGCAATAAAATGTGATAAATATTCCTGTAGATGAGATTATCAAACACCTTCCAACACTGCATGTATAATTAGAGTGGTGTCATTAATCATGTGTTGCCGGAGCTGTTTGGAGTAAAGAGATTCCAAAATTTTAATTTATTAAGTCGGGGTGTATATTACCCAAGATTCTTGACATCATTCAGGAGCCATTGACTGGGCCCCGCAGCCGGGTATTGTGGGATAAATTGGCATAAAACTCCCAAAATTGTTTTATTTATTCCCTCTCCTACTCAAAATCTCCTGTCACATATCATCTTACACTTTGGTTTATCATGACACGCCCACACATTCTTGGGGATTCTTGCTTGCTGCAAGAGTTTTCCTGGCACTATGCCGAGTCATCATTATGCAATGTTAATTATGCCCCAGCTGATAAAACAATGTGGTAATATCGTGGCCACTCATCAAATGGCTTATGCTAATTATGTATTCCCAGATTGCATTTTAATCGTTGCTACAATAATACTAATCAAACTCATCATCGTCCGCAATTTACACGCCTACTGATTCGTCGGCGGGGCCCGACTGGGGGGCACAGCATAATCACATCATAAACCGCAAAGAATCATAACAAATGACACAGACAATCAACAGTGCAGACTCCTTTTGCATGTGTTTGATCCTGGACTATCTAAGGGTATGAATGAATCATCTCTATCTAGTCAGGAACAGCAGTGTTGTTGCAGATGGACAGATGTCTAATGAGAGAGCGCAAGCCTCATACTAAATCACTATTCTGCCTGTGATGGTCTGACTGCTATGAAGAGCATAGAGAACCACACAGGGTCATCAATAACATAAAATCATTAAACAAATGTGGTCGGTGTGATGACTTCTGAGGGAAAGATGCATATTTAGGTAATGTTTATGTTAATAATCTACTGTAGAGAGGGAGAAACATGTTTTGGCTGACACCAAACGGAATAAAAAAACATGTTTTCCCCTCTGTGTAAACGTGGAAGAGCATTGATGTATGCATAACATACTGCATGGCAGTTAACCAATTAAAACACTACCTCAGCCTGTAGCCAGATCGTTCCTGCCCAACAACTCATGCAGTGGCACTTTCCCAGTACACTTCTCTATCCAGAGGCAGCTGTCTAGGAATAACTGAGATATATAATAATAATAGTAAAGGTCCCGTAGCTTGACTGATGCTGGATCCGTAGGTGTTAGTATAGTTAGTAAACTTGCTCACACTTAATTAGAAATATACAAATGAGCTCTTAATGATATGTAGGACAGTGAGAGGCAATTTTGTCATGTTAGGTTAATTAGATACTTTGCCTTCTCACACAGCTAAATTATTTACGTACACAATGAGCCACTCACCGCACTTCATCAGACAAATCATTGACGGTGTGCCCATTCTGGATAGAATATCTGAAATAGCAATAATATAGTGGAAGTAGGAAGGATTTGAGGGATTCAAATAATGTCTAGTTTTAAAAAGTAGAGCAGTTGTGTCCATTGGACAGTGTAAGATGGCAGAGCTCCTAAACTGGTCTAGAAAAGTAAAATTTACTTCAATAATTTAATTTAATGTTGAGGCCCAGTGCAGTCAACATTTTTTTTTTTACCTGTGTTTTGTATCGTATTGTACAACAGCTGATAAAACTAAAACTGTAAAAGCGTGAAAATAATGTGATCATTGTTATTTCCTAATAGTTGCTGGTTGAAAATAAAATCTACACAGGACCTTCTATTCAGCAGGTTTTGCATGGGTGGTGTTCCAGCTTGCCTGACATCACCAGGCGGTAAATTAGTTAATAGACAAAAAACAAAGTTTTTTGAGAGAGTTCCAAACCTCTCTGCCAAAACAGCTAGTTTTCAGTTTTTCCCTCCCCATAGACCACTCCCAGACAGTCCTAGCCAAATTCTTGCTTGAGAAGTTTTTATGGAAAACTATTACAGTAAGGTACTTAATTGTTACCCAGAAATATTAAATACTGAGATAGAAATGGCTGCATTAGGCCTTTAATCTCTATGGGATCGGTGTCCCCCCCCGTGGGACGGTTAAGCTAACGTAGGCTAATGTGATTAGCATGAGGTTGTAAGTAACATGAACATTTGCCAGGACATAGACATATCTGAAATGGGCAGAGAGCTTAAATTATTGTTAATCGAACTGCACTGTCCAATTTACAGTAGACATTACAGTGAAAGAATGCCATGCTATTGTTTGAGGAGAGTGCACAATTGTGAAGGAACATATCCACATTCCTTTTGGAACAAAAGTTAGAGAATATAGTGATTCTGGGTACTTTGTATACGACTATTGGGAATGTTAGCCTGGATAGCAGAATATACGTGAGTCTTCATTAAAGGTGTGGTCCAATACGTTTTTTACCTTGTCCTCGCTATTTCATTATCTGTCATTGATTTGTGCTGACGCGGCACAGTTTATATACCTAGTCTCTCCGTGTAATTCCACCATGTTTCTGTGAAGTATTCGAAATGGAGAAGACATGCATTTAAATTAATCTTGCATTTAAGTACCTTTCACCGCAAAAAATGACAATCCCAATGATTAATTTTGTTTTCTACACATTGTCTGGGGTATATGCAGGGCTAATAAAAAACAAGAGTGACATTAAATCCCTTCTTTTAGCAGAAGTCAAGCATCCATGCCAGTGTTCTTGTGCCCCTTGGATTAGGTGTCTTATTAAAAACATATTTAATGGATTGCTGATAATATATCAACGTCTCGCTGCACACAATTTTGAGGAAAAAATTTACTGATTTAGATGAGAAATCAGTATTGCAATTTGTTTCTCCTGGCATATTGTATTTGTAATGAACATTGAGTTTAGATGCAATTCATTATACTCAGTCTGGGAAAGTACTTACACGGAACCCAAACCGGCTGCGCGTATGGACCATCATGCATACATTTATTTTGTCCCTCCACACCGAACACGATCACGACATGCAGGTTAAAATATCAAAACAAACTCTGAACCAATTATATTAATTTGGGGACAGGTCGAAAAGCATTAAACATTTATGGCAATTTAGCTAGTTAGCTTGCACTTGCTAGCTAATTTGTCCTATTTAGCTAGCTTGCTGTTGCTAGTTAATTTGTCCTGGGATATAAACATTGAGTTGTTATTTAGCCTTAAATGCACATGGTTCTCTACTCAGCCAATTAATCCACACATAAAACGGTCAACTGAATCGTTTCCAGTCATCTCTCTTCCTTCCAGGATTTTTCTTCTCTTGACTTTATATTGCGATTGGCAACTTTCATAAATTAGGTGCATTAGCGCCACTGACCTCGTTCGTCTTTCAGTCACCCACGTGAGTATAACCAATGAGGAGGTGGCACGTGGGTACCTGCTTCTATAAACCAATGAGGAGATGGGAGAGGCAGGACTTGCAGCGCAATCTGCGTCAGAAATAGAACTGAATATAGAACTTAGAACTTCTATTTTAGCCCTCGGCAACGCAGAAGCTCTTTGGTGCGTGCGAGCAGTGTGGGTGCAATAATTGAATAACATAGCTTTCTAAATTTATTTTGTGACACGACCCTGTCAGGTGCCCCAAACTGTCAAAGCAAAAAAGAAATAAAAAATGATTATTTATATATATATATATAAAGTGAATTGCTAAACAGCATTGGAAGGGTTAAAATCAGTTACTGAAAAAAAAATTTTTTTCACTTGAAGTAAACTATATTAATCAAAAATATTGGTCCCTCCAACGCCGTTTTGAGAATTTTGCATTACGTCCATTCGGCTTCCTCACCTCCACGATCACCTGAGACCAGCCACCCCATAGCTGATGAAACTGTTGGTATGCACAAACAAAAACTTCTGCACAAACTCTCAGGGAAGCTCATATGCATCTTCAACAGCCTAATCAACTCTATGCGAAGGAGATGTCGTGCTGCATGAGGCAAATGGTGTCTGTGACCAGCATATGTGTATGTATTCCCAGTCATGTGAAATCCCTAGATTAGGGCCTAATGAATTTATTTCAATTGACTGACTTTCTGATTTCTTTATATGAACTGTTACTCAGTGAAATCATAGATTTTTTCACTGTAGTTCAATTGGCATTGGAGAAAGTGTTACTGAGTGCTTTATGTATTCACATGCAGGTCAACACAACCAAAAAGACATGGCATAGTTAATATATTCAGGGGCACATTACAGACACAAACCCACCTGTTTCATCTGAGACAGAACATAGGTATTAAAATACATTAAAAAATACATTAACAAAATAGGTGTCACGTTCCTGACCTGTTTTCTGTTAGTTTGTGTATGTGTTAGCTGGTCAGGACGTGAGTTTGGGTGGGCAGTCTATGTTTTCTGTTTCTATGTTGGTTTAAGGGTGACCTGATATGGCTCTCAATTAGAGGCAGGTGGTTTTCATTTCCTCTGATTGAGAGCCATATTAAGGTAGGTGTTTTCACACTGTTTGTTTGTGGGTGGTTGTCTTCCGTGTCTGTATGTTATTTCGTACCACACGGGACTGTTTCGGTTTGTATGTAGTCTGTTCCTGTTCGTGCGTTCTTCGTGTCTATGTAAGTTCTCATGTTTAGGTCAGTCTACGTCGTTTGTTATTTTGTATCATTTCAAGTGTAGTTCGTGTTCGTTTTTTCGTCTTGTCAATAAATTCATTATGTATTCACAACCCGCTGCACCTTGGTTCAATCCCTGCTCCTCCTCTTCGGATGAAGAGGAGGAGGACAGCCGTTACAATAGGTCCAAATGTTGACATTTAACCATAGTAGTTACTGTATATGTCACCTGACATTAGTTCAATTATTTGCCATTTTAGCACTTATCCAAAGTGACAGTATGTGTGAATACATTTTTTGTACGGGTGACCCCAGTGGGAATCAAACTCAAAATCCTGATGATGCAAGCTTCATGTGCTACCAATTGAGCCACACAGGCTTGGGCGTTATATTGTATACTGACAGCAATAATGGCCCCGGAGGGGATGGCTGCCGTTTTACGGGCTCCTAACCAACTGTGCTATTTTGAAAATGTTTGTTTTTTCACATTGTTTGAAACTCATTTTGTACATAATGTTGGTGCTACCGTCTCTTAGGACCGAAAAGAGCTTCTGGACATCAGAACAGTGATTACTAACCTCGAACTGGACAAAGATTTTTCTTTAATGAGTACAACGCAAAGAATATACTGCCTTGTCAAGACAAGGCCCAAATCCCCGCCATGAGCGTGAAGAAAAGACGGAGAAAAAGGGGGAGGAGGGCGGGGTTCCTTGTAAGAATTTGCCGAAGAGTAGGTAAACCACCACTACTATCCTCCCTATTATTGGCTAACGTGCAATCATTGGAAAACAAACTCGACGATATACGATTAAGACTTTCCTACCAATGGGCAGGGGTGGAAAGAGTACTGTAAAATCCTACTCAAGTAGAAGTACTGTTACTTTAATTAAATTGTAATCAAGTAGAAGTAAAAGTACTGGTGTAAAAAACTACTCAAATAAAAGTAAAAAGTAGCACATTTAAAAAGTACTCAGAGTAAAAGTTACTAAGTTACTTCTAAAATAATTTGCTATTTCAATTTTGATGGTTATTTTTATTCTCCTTTTACAAGAATGGAATTTCATGGGAAAAGGGTGTGGCAATTGAATGCAAGCTTCACAAACAAATTAATATATTTAAAAAAGGATTTTCTTTATAGTACTGTATATGTAATATTGTTTACATGTAATGCTTGACAGCCTAAATGTTCCATAAAACACCAGAAAATAACCAACAAGATAAGATCCAGCACAGCTGATTTTAATATTAAATCTTCAACTTCACATATACAAATGTTCAAAGGAATGTTCAAAAGGAATATTTTTTGTGGAACTACCTATTGAACCCTTAACTCAATTCACTTCTCTCTGAATTTGCCATTCAGTTTCAGTAGGAGCTGATTTTCTAAGTTAATTGAGTCTATCCTGGCTCGCTTTGCAGTGAAGAGCAGTCCAGCACAGCTGAAAAGACGCTCACCGGCGGCAGACGCAGGCAGACCTGTGTTGAGTTTGAGGGACAACTTTTTTATGTACGGAAACAAATGAAGTAAATCTATTTTGTCCGATGGACCAGCAAGATACCCATCCAGCTGCCCTGTACCTTCTGACCGTTCGGTTGTCAGTGATGAGAAGAAATCCTCTTCATCAGATGAATGCTGCCTTAGATGCTCAGTCTCGACACATTTTCAGTGTTTCAGAAAACTCTGTTGTATGTGGCTGGCAACACAATCATATTATTGGCATTGAAATAGTTCTAACACAGTTGTTACTCTCAGATACTGAGATTGATTTGAGTTGTTCAAATACATTCAGACCTAACAAATTCTCTAATGTTGACCCAAAGATTATTGTACAGCACCTGTAATGCAACTTAAATAATGAAAAAAAGAAAAACATAACAAAAAACAATTCAAGAAAAGACTCAAAGACCAACATATATCATCATATGGACAATGAGGTTAAAATAAATCATACCGGCTGTGATGACATCAGTTTTGTCAGTCCAAGATGTCTTGAACTTTGGCAGAAGGATTGCAGCAGCAATAAGCTGTGGCTCCTCCATCATTTCTCCAAAGCGCTTTTGGAGACCGTTCTGAATGGTTCTGATAGTGGTAGGCACATTTTGCAAGATGCTTCCAGCCTTTGAAGTTTTGTTTTTAGCAAGAAGATCCCTGGCAGCAGCCACCCCATATGCATGCAAGCCAGCAGCATACCACCCTGCATACCACTACTGGCTTGCTTCTGAAGCTAAGCAGGGTTGGTCCTGGTCAGTCCCTGGATGGGAGACCAGATGCTGCTGGAAGTGGTGTTGGAGGGCCAGTAGGAGGCACTCTTTCCTCTGGTCTAAAAAATATCCCAATGCCCCAGGGCAGTGATTGGGGACACTGCCCTGTGTAGGGTGCYGTCTTTCGGATGGGACGTTAAACGGGTGTCCTGACTCTCTGAGGTCATTAAAGATCCCATGGCACTTATCGTAAGAGTAGGGGTGTTAACCCCGGTGTCCTGGCTAAATTCCCAATCTGGCCCTCAAACCATCATGGTCACCTAATAATCCCCAGTTTACAATTGGCTCATTCATCCCCCTCCTCTCCCCTGTAACTATTCCCCAGGTCGTTGCTGCAAATGAGAACGTGTTCTCAGTTAACTTACCTGGTAAAATAACGGTAAATAAATAAATAAATAAATAATAAATAAATGTTGGTCTCAGACTGTAGAACGTTCAAGGCTGAGACCAAAGGCTTCATCACTTTGCCGTACTCATTCAAGAAGGACATCTCTGCCGGGCTCAGCCTGAAAGACAAGGTAAGGTAAATGTAATACCTCTTAGAATTCTAACATTTCATGGACAATACATATTACTGTAATAGGAAAACATTACATTGATTCAAAGAATTGCTACTCACATATTCACTTTTAATTCTTCACACACATTTCTTATGGCATCCTTCGCCTTCTCTTGTATGATACTTGTGATCCTCTCCACAGCCAGGTAAGTTGAGTTCCAACGTGTTTGATTTGGATGGATCAACTGCAGTTTGCACTCATTCTCTACAACTTCAGCAGCTAAGGTTGACCGGACCGTTTTATTCCACATGGCATTTGGCAAAAGACCACCTGGACAACCTTGTGTAGCTTTCACTATTTGTTTCTGCCAACGCAGAATCTGTTGTTGAAATGAGGTTCAGCAGGTGACATGCACACTGTTGATGCTGAGGGAGTTGATAGTCTAGGCCACTGTCATTTTCCAGGATGGAATAGGTGTCTTGTTATTCAACCTGCTCTGCTGGCTCTTCAGCATCTGAGTCTTGGTCTGCTGACTCGACTGCCTGGCTCTGCTCACCGAAAACATTGAATGCTTTGATAAAGTTTGATCACTTTGTTGTGGTTCTTACCACTTTCTCCCTGATCCTGTATGCACAATGGATGTCATCGAGGGCACCTGCAAGCACATCAAATCTGTGGGAACCTCTCAATCTCTTGCAAGCGAGTGCAGCAGAACGTCTCACCAGAGTTTCTTCATCTATCCAGTGACATGTGACCCCGATGGAACTCCATTGATGAGCTGTCCAACAATCAGTGGTGGTGGCAACATAATTTACCCTGCCAAGGTGTGCCATAACCGTCTTCTTCATGTGATTGGCAGCTTCATGTATTCTTGAACAAACAGTAGGTCTGGAGATTACTTTGCATTGAGGATGCAGAGTGGTTACCAACTCTTTAAAAGCTGGTTGTTCGACCACAGAGAATGGCTGTTGGCACTCACAGATCAAATTAATGACAAGCTTGTCAACGGTTGCCTGTGAGACGCACCTGGCTCCTCCCACTGCCATCATTTCTGACATCTTTGCTTGCTTGCAAGTTGAGGTGTTTGATAGTTCCTTGGTTCGTTTGTTTGTTGTTGCAGAGGTGAGCATATTGTAGTTTGTCATCTTTAATGGATGTTTCCTCTGTGGACAAAATTATTGCATCAATCTGGGCAAAATGTATATAGCCTGACCAGTTTGGTTTTATACAAATTAACTTCATCCAGCACAAAGTGCAATCTGTAAGTATTTGGGCAATGACAACATTTTTGTTTTGGCTCTGTAGTCCAGCACATTGGATTTTAAACGATACAATGACAGTGGGGTTAAAGTGCAGACTGTCAGCTATAAGAAGGTGTTTTTATTCATATCAAATTAACCATTTAGAAATTACAGCATGTTTTGAATAATGTCACTGTCCAAATACATACGGATGTTGGGGAATATTGTTCTTTCTTTTCCCCAGTTATAAGAACTACAGTTTAACCAAACATGATTTTTGCCTATTATTGGAAACTCAGTGATCCAACCAGATATAGCTAGGTAATAAGCAAGCAAAATAAGATAATGCACATGCCTAAAAATCCCAGCTCTCAAAATGATGTATTTATTTTATCTTCACAAGTTCATTCATTTCACTTTTAGCTATACCCAACAATTTACATTATGGGATGGCTAGCTAACGTAAACTCACCCCATTCCGTACAAATGTGCGCAACCGCGTCATTCAAACGAGGCTGCAAAGAAAACTAATGGGACTGTAGCGACTGTGTTGACCTCATAATCTGGGGTGTGAACTACGTTTCTATTCAAGCGTTGATCGACATGGTAATGGCTCTATAGTATTGGAGAAAAGTTGAAAAAACTGACCCTCCGTTACATCGTGACGTGTCATGCCGTAATGTACAGCAAGCGTAAAGCAACTATTTCTGTCTTACAATCTTTCTCCACCAGGTGTAGCACTTCTCTCATCGTTTAAAAACAAGAAATGGACAGTGACGGGGGTAAGGGGGGATACCAAGTCATTTTTTGCGTCGTCACTGCAAGTGATCATGACTCTCAAAAGGCAATGTTTACTTCTGAAGATCACTTTAGCACCGCCCTAAAAACCCAATTCAAATTCGACACAAACCTTCAAATAGGTATGTAATGACACATTATATAAACTCTTTATAGTGTTTTATTTACATTTAGAGGCGATAAGGTGATAAGTTGGACAGATCGAGTGAAAAAAAGCTGATTCCCCACACGACATCTCTCCTTCTCACTATCATGCATTAGTTTCGCTTCCCCACCTGCCATTTTTAAAAAGACCCAACCGAGCTCATTGCCTTCTTGAATCATGCAGAAACGGGCAGCGTGGAGGTCTCGTCGTGGATTTTGTTGGAAAGGGGAGAAATTGTGCTTTACAATGGTATTGACATTACAGTTGATCTGGAAGTAATACGTTTTTGGGGTGCTAAAATAAGGTCAATTGTACGGACCAAGGCGATGTACAAAAGTGAGTGAGTTTACGTTACTAGCCACCATAATGTAAATGCGGTAGCAGCCCGCACTATAGCGTATAACGTTAGTTCCTTCAGCTGTGTAAAGACGTTGGTCAGGGTTAGCTTCTAACTAGCTAGCAACAGGATGAGCTACCTAACGTTAGCATTATGCTACAGATGGAATGCAACTGGCTAGTAGCAACACTTTGTTAGCTACACTACATAGCCTACACAACAAACGCCATTCATGGCGATAAAATATATGTATAACTTTACTTTTCGTACCATTACGTTTCCTCAAGTTTGACATGGAGTTTTTGTAGGCAGCCACCTCCACCATCTTTGGTAATCAGAGTTTAAGAGTCCTCTTATCTGCTTGCAGCTGAAGTGTTCTTTGAGATGCGGCCAGGGATTTCCTCCCTCATGGTCTTCAGAAGACCCAGCCACTGGCTCTGTCTCTGTGTGTGTCTGTATTGTCTCCTGAACCTGCTCAATCTCGTTAGAGTCCATTTATTTTTCAAATTGATTAGGAAACCTTTTTTTTCATGGCATGTAGCTACTTTAAAAAAAACTACTTTTAAAGAAAATCCTGCTATCGATTATCATTTGGTTTGCATACACAGCTGTGATTGGGCCGTTTTGGCGTGATACATGAAACTGAATTGTATTGGTCCATCTGGTTATGTTACTTGTCACTGACAAACAAGTGAACAGTTCTAGCTGCTACAAAAGGGGCAAACTTTATGTGCTTGCAATGATGATGTGTATCCTTTTTCTAGATTGTACTCTAACGGATTGTTTTGAAAATGTACTTAAGTACTTCACTTCATTCAAAATGTACTTAAGTAAAAGTAAATGTACAGCCTTTGAAAAATACTCAAAATAGTACAAATAGAAAAGCTACTCAATTACAGGAACGTGAGTAGTTGTAATTCGTTACTTCCACCCCTGCCAATGGGACATTAAAAACTGTAATATCTTATGTTTCACCGAGATGTGGTTGAACGACGACACGGATAATATAGAGCTGGCTGGCTTCACTACCAGCATGTCACGTGTTCATACATTTCCCAACCAGAAGCCATGGATTACAGACAACATCCGCACCGAGCTAAATGCTAGAGCTGCCGCTTTCAAGGAGCGGGACACTAATCTGGACACTAATAAGAAATCTTGCTATGCCCTCAGATGAACCAACAAACAGGCAAAGCGTCAACAACCTCTCCCGCAATGTGAGCAAGACAAAGGAGCTGGTCGTGGACTATAGGGAAAGGATGGCCGAACAGTCCCACATTAACATTGACGGGGCTGAAGTGGAGCGGGTCGATAGTTTCAAGTTCCTTGGTGTCCACATCACCAAGGAACTATCATGATCCAAACACACCAAGACAGTTGTGAAGAGGGCACGACAACACCTTTTCCCCCTCAGGAAACTGAAAAGATTCGGCGTGGGTCCCCAGAGCCTCATATAGTTCTACAGCTGCAACATCTAGAGCATCCTGACTGGTTGCATCACTGCCTGGTATTGCAACTGCTCGGCCTTCGACCGTAAGGCGCTACAGAGGGTAGTGTGTATGGCCCAGTACATCACCGGGCCCAAGCTTCCTGACATCCAGGACCTATATACTAGGCGGTGTCAGAAGAAGGCCCAACGAATTGTCAAAGACTCCAGTCACCCAAGTCATAGACTGTTCTCTCTGCTACCACACGGCAAGCGGTACCAGAGCTCCAAGTCTAGGACCAAAAGACTCCTTAACAGGTTCTACCCCTAAGCCATAAGACTGCTGAACCGTATACCGGGGTATTTGAAAATTTCCACAGGTTGGTTTTCAATACCGTCAAAATGATTTACTAAATAAAAAAATAAAAAAGTGAATATTTGCAGCTACTTTTTAGTAAATACCTGCAGTCAACTTGCAATAGGAGAGGATCACGTTCTTCATTTCTCATTATAAAGCTTCCCATAGTCCCCAGTCACAAAATTGTCAAAGACTCCAGCCACCCAAGCCACAGAATGTTCTCTCTGCTACCGCATGGCAAGCAGTACCAATGCACCAAGTCTGGAACCAACAGGACCCTGAACAACTTCTACCCCAAAGCTAAAGTATAACACTTCTAAACAAGACTGCTAAATAGCTAATCAAATGGCTACTCAGACTACCTACATTGACCCTTTTTTGCAAGAACTCTTCTGCACTGACTCTATGCAAACACACCGGACTCTACCCATACACTCACTCATAATTACACTGACACCCTAACACACACATACACACTACATTCGCCGACATACACATAACATGCACACTAGTGGTGTAACGGACCGTAGTTGATCCATGATCCGTACGGATCACCCCCCACGGTTCGGCACGCATGTGAACCACGGATCAATTGCAAAGTTTAACCATCATAGTGTGAAATACAGTTTTACTGCCGCTGTTACTTTTTAAGGTAATAATTCCCTAAATCTCGATGCAGAGTTGCAGTGAAAAGATAAAGACAAGACAGATGCGTGCTGTGTTTTACTCTGAAGCCTGAAGGTTGATATGATTATTTTTTTAAGCAGTTGTGTGAACGGGGCATGTTGAATCACAATGAATCAATCCTGGATGCTCGCATTACAAAAAGCAAAGAAGAAAAAAGAGCAGTGACAGCCATGGCTAGTGGAGGAGCTGAAGAACTGGAAAAGCCTCCCGCTTCATTTAAGTCTCATGTATGGGAGCATTTTGTCTTCCCTGTCAAATATGATGACGGAAGAAGGGTGGTGGACAACACCATTAGGGTGCGTAGGCATTGTGCCACAAGAAAGCCGTATGATCATGGAAATACATCGAGCATGGCCAAACATTTAAAGCGTCATCACCCTGGTGTGTCAATGACGGGAGCCAACTCAGCCAAGAGACAACTTCTCACCGCGGCATTTAAGCAGCCCTTTGCTGCAGAATCAGACCAAAATAAAGCCATCACCAAATCGATTGGGATGTTTATCACTGCAGACATAAGGCCAGACTCTGTTGTGGAAAATAAAGGGTTTAAAAATGATGAAATTGCTTGAGCCATGCTATGAAATCCCCTCACGCACCCACTTCAGTATGAAGATCGTGCCAGATCTTTATGAACAGGAAAATATCAAAATTGTCGACAAATTATCCAAGGCATCCTCTGTTGCCCTCACCACAGACGGGTGGACCTCCAGGGCAATGGAAAGCTACGTGACTGTGACTGCTCACTACACCACAGAGGAGTGGGAGATGCGAAGTCCGGTGCTACAGACACGCCCCCTCTATGAGAGTCACACAGGCACAAATCTGGCGCAGGTACTGCTAGGAGCAGTAGCAGAATGGAAGCTAGAGAGGCCCAATAGCAATATCCCAATCACCACAGATAATGCCAAGAACCAAGTAAATGCAGTGATAGAAGCTGGGCTGGGGCCACAGATAGCTTGCTTTGCACATATGATCAATATAGCATCCCAAAGGGGAATGTCAGTGAACCAGATGGACCGCCTCCTTGGGAGGATCAGGAAGGTGGTTTCCTTTTTCCACGACGCACAACAGCCGCTCATGTGCTTAAGACCAAGCAAGAAATGTTACAGCTACCGACCCACAAGCTCATACACCATGTCACAACAAGATGGAACTCCACTTCTGACATGTTGGAGCGCTATCTTGAGCAGCAGGCAGCTGTATACTCTGCACTGACAGACAAGACCCTGGAAGAAAAAAATACATAGTCACCTTTTCTGATGATGACGTGAAAGTGTCAAAACGGTTACAACCCTATTGAGCACTGAAACTGCACCGTATGTGTCCATGATCCTACCTCTGAAAACAAGGATTATACAATCCATGGCCCCAAGTGAGGAAGACGGCACCCTCACTAGAGATGTCAAGGCTGCCATTAGAGAGGACCTGAACCCCAGATACCCCCATGTACAGGACTACCTTCTTAGATCTACTGCACTGGATCCAAGGTTCAAGTCCCTGACTCACCTAGACCCTGCCCTACACCGGAGGACATACAGTGATCTCACCACTGAGATTGTGGCCACTGAAGAGGTTAAAAAAAATAAGAGTGAATTACTTAAATAATAAATATACTGCAGTCTAATCTTAGTCTATGCTATTGCTATTAGAATCATCCATTTTTTATTTGGAATAATAATGGCTTTTATTAAATGTTATTGTCACAAATATAGTTCTATGAAATATGAAAATAAATCATTAGTTAGTTTAATAGATCAAGTAATTTTTTCTGCAGGGTCAAGCCACAGAGCCGACAGGAGCAGACTCAGAGGCATCTCCTCCACAAATTAATTTGGCCATGAAGGAGCTTTTCGGGGAGGCCTTTGCGAGCAAGAACAAAGGCAAGACGTTTGCCAACACCATCAAAGAGGAGGTGGCATCCTACAAGGCAGCAAGCGGCATTCCAGTGGATGGTGATCCACTGGCATGGTGGAAAAACAATGAGTGTAAATACCCTCACATTGCCATGATGGCAAGACGCTACCTGGCTGTGCCTGACACTTCAGTTCCTAGCGAGAGGGTGTTCTCCACGGCAGGGAACATAGTGACTGCAAAGAGGTCTACCCTCTCCCCAGACAATGTAGACAGCCTCATCTTTTTGAGAAAAAAAAATCTAATTCTAAGCTCAGGTCTGCTTTGCTTTCTTTTTAAACTTTTTTTTGATGATGTGGACACAGGCTATTTTTTTATTCACTATTGATCAAAGGAAGACGGTATCATGCCTCATATTGCACTTTAATTTAACAATTGAGTATTGAATATTTTATTTAAACATTGAAAAGTTCCTTGCTTTAAGTGTTCTTTAAGTAATAAATGGAAAGCAAAGTTATTTGTCTTCCTTTTTTTTTTGCGGAGCTGAAAAATGATCCGATCCGTGACTCAAAACCATGATCCGATCCGATCCACATAGCCTACAAGCCATTTTAAAGTTTAATAAATCCATGTAATATAGCCTACACCTTCACAATAAATCCATTATTTATTTTAGACAGGTCTAAAGAAGCATGATATGAAGAAAATGCAGTAATTTTCAGAAGAAAATACTGAGTTGTCCTTATGTCCTGATGTGGCTATGCCAGACACGATTTTCTTATAATTCCGTGGCATTATTTTATAGTATTTTATAGTATGAAGAATAAAATTGAACAAAGCTGAATAAAATATAACTATTTTCTCCAAACGATTTAAGGAAGTGCGCCCATCTGGCTGTTCTGTGTTGAGCGGTTAACCTCTAACGAGCCTCTACCCCGGGTCCGGGAGCACCCCCCATCCCCCCACACACTGATTAGCATAGCTAGCATAGCTTCACAAGTAGATAGTAGCATCTAAATATCATTAAATCACAAGTCCAAGACACCAGATGAAAGATACAGATCTTGTGAATAAAGCCACCATTTCAGATTTTTAAAATGTTTTACAGGGAAGACAAAATATGTAAATCTATTAGCTAAACACGTTAGCAAAATACACCACTATTCTAACTCCATCAGTTTCTTACTCCTTCAGGTGCTATCACCAATTCGGCTCAACTAAGATATTGATATCCACTAACCAAGAAAAAACCTCTTCAGATGACAGTCTGATAACATATTCATGGTATAGTATGTTTTTGTTAGAAAAAGTGCATATTCGATAAATCACAGTTTACAATTGCACCGACCATCACAAATCGACTAGAATTACTAGATAGAGCAACGTGTATGACCAATTTACTCATCATAAAACTTTCATAAAAATAGACAAGAATAGCAATGGAAAGACCCAGTTCTTGTGATTTCAGACCATATTTCAGATTTTCTAAAGCGTTTTTCAGCGAAAACACAATAAATCGATAAGTTAGCATACCACATGTGCAAACGTTACCAGAGCATCGATTCCAGCCAAAGAGCGCTATAACGTAATACCGCCAAAATATATTAATTTTTTCACTAACCTTCTCAGAATTCTTCCGATGGACACTCCTGTAACATCATTTTACAATTACATATACAGGTTTGTTCGAAAAGGTGCATATTTAGCCATACAAAACCGTGGTTACACAATAAAAATACTAGGAAATCAAGCCTCAATATGTCTGACGTCATCTATCAGAGTGATCTAGTTTAATTGAAAGCTAATCATATAGTTGACTAAAAATACAGGGTTGACAGGAATCGAAAGACAATTAGTTCTTAATGCAACCGCTGATTTACATTTTTTAAAATTATCCTTACTTTTCAATACAGGGTTCGCCAAGTGAAGCTATACCAACAAAATGGCGAAATATGCGTTTAAAATATTTCGAACAGAAACCGATTTATCAATTAAATATTGCTTACTTTGAGCTGTTCTTCCATCAGATTCTGGGCAATGTATCCTTTCTATGTTATAAACGTCTTTTGGTCGATAGATGTCCTCTGTCCTTCGAAATGTCCACCACCAACGACCGACACCCCAAAACGTGTCCAAGTTTCAGAGTGCACAACAAATAAATTCCTCAAAATCGCACTAAACGGATATAAATTGCTATAAACGGTTCAAATTAACTACATTATGATGTTTTTAACAACTATAACGACTGAAAACATGACCGGAGAAATATTGCTGGTTAGACAACGATTTGGAACGAGGCAAGTCCGATGGCCTTCACGCTTCAGCGGCCGACAGAGAAGGGCGGTCCTATACATTTTGTGGTTTTTATATGGCTGGGATTGTGCAATAGACTTCATTCAAAACGTGATGACGTACAGACACCCAGAGGAAGACGTAGTAGGCAGTGTCGGTTTCTTCATAGCATTCACTGTCGCCTTAAAAACAGACTCCAGATCAGGGGTAAAAATTTCTGAAATCTGAACCCTGTCATGAAAAGTGCTGTAGAAATTGTTCTGTACACTCAGAGACAAAATTCCACTCTATAGAACGTAGAAGGTGTTTTCTATCCAATAATAACAATAATATGCATATTGTACGATCAAGAATTTAGCACGAGGCAGTTTAATTTGGAGACCCAAATATGCTAATGCGGAACAGCACCCCCTATAGTTCCAAGAAGTTAACAAAGAAATAGGTACTCCTACAGTATATGCTTAATTTAGAGTTATCAATTTAACTTTAGTTGTTCTACAAATGTTGGGCTATATGTTTTGATTTTTAATACATTGTAAGGCTGCATGATGAGACTCAGCCTGCTTTGTTTTTTGTGCAGGCTGTACACACTCCAAAAGTCTCTCATTCACAATTTGACAAGCACTTGATAATGCCTCAAATTTCACTCCACCATCTCCTTTGTGGCCATAACACACCCTAAAAAAAAACATGCCTTTTGTGGCCCGGAGTGCTGCGTTGTGCCGTTGTGCTGAGTGTGCTGCGCAATCCGAAGTGCCTCTCACTCACATGGCTCACAGTCACGTGATCAGATCTTTCTCACAGGCTACTAGTGAAGACCAACACACCGGGGACGCCACTGCGTGCGTCCTTATCCAATTCCGAGGTGCATATTGAAGATATTGGAAGAACTGTCCACATTTACTTTTCGTCAGCCAACAAGATGAGTAGACCAAAAGAACAGCAAAAGCACTAGCCTATGTCAATCTACTATACCCCATAGTACAAAAGTCAACCTATTCTATTCTTTGCAAGAAATAAATATTCCAAACATAGTCTGGGACAGTTGTGGGATGCAATAGATCCCAAATTAATACAACCATTAGCAACAATTAAAAGGTTTTATGCAATGTGGATGATGCAACAGATCAGAATGTTTAGCTTAAAATGTTGATAAACAATTAGGCTATTTCTTCACATTATTAGCGCAGCACATGGTACACATGGTAGTAGGCTATAAGCGTGAATGTTCCATTAGCGGAACACACCATTATCAAAAGTGACCGCAAATGCAATTATGCATGTAATGCTTTTATTGTAAAGGTGCATTTTTATGGTGAAAATTATCTTCCCCAAACTTGAAACTCATGCACTGTTTATATATGCCAGTTAGGCTCTACACCCCTTGTAAAGCGGATTAATGTGCTTCATTTTAAGAAGTTATTAGGCCACTTTAGTTGTGATACAAACCTTATTAAAATATATAGGCCTATGGGCTAGGCTACATGAGGTGTACGACTATGATTCGAAAAAGTCGCCAAAAAAAGGCATTGTTTCTTATGCTGGGCATCATTCACACGTGATAATATATAATTCACAAGTGATATGCTAATATTGTCACCCATCAGACTATTCTTTATTTAATCTTGTCTTTACATATACTAAATATTATATGTGTGACATTTGTTTTGATTTAGAATGGACCATTATGATGCACCTGCATCGAAACGGGCAGAGTGAAAAAATACATGTCACCTATGCACTTAAATAGTGAATGGAGGACACTTTTCCCCATTGTTTATTTTCATGCCAGCCAGATAGGCTACACTCCTGTTTTAAAGAGAAGCAATGTGCTTAATTAATTAAAATAAATATAGTAGGCCTAGCTTATAGAAAGCTGATGGGAGCCTCGTCTTTTTATTAACGGCCATCACTCTGTTTTCTCCCGCAATTACATAGCCTATAGAAATGTTGCGCAACATGAGCTCATGGGCTCTCATGAAGTATTTGATTCGATTTTTTGAAATACATTTGCATTGATGTCAAGGTGATTAGAGGGACAATAGAGTGCTGAGTACCAGGCAGTTAGCAAGTTTGGTAGGCTACTCATGACCAGCAGCAGCATAAGAGCTTGGAGAAGCCTAATTACCGTGACTAAATGGTCATGTGGAATTTGACTGCATTCATGACTTGTGAGGTGTTGTGGTAATAGGGTCACCGCAGCAGCCCTACACTCACCACATACGCTGCTGCTACTGTCTATCATCTATCCTGTTGCCTAGTCACTTTACCCCTACCTATATGTACAGTACATAGCTGCCTAAATGACCTTGTACCCCTGCACATTGACTCAGTAGATACTTCCTGTATACTGTATAACCATGTTATTTTCTACTCCCTATATATAGCCATGTTATTTTTACTCGTTATTTTTATTCATTATTCACTGTATTTTTATCCCTCGTGTCACTATTTAAATTTTTATTTTTTACCCTGCATTGTTGGAAATGGACCTATAAGTAGGTGTGTGTTGAGGGAATTAAATAATTCCTCTAATGTACTCATTAATTAAAATCAATCTGTCTATTTATAAGAATTTGTAAGATACTTATTAACATAAAATAGACAGGATACAGTCTTATTAAAATTAGATAATAGTATTTATTCTCGGAGCACGCTACCATTTGACCATAAACAACAGTTTATATACAAGATATGACGTCATAGGTTACAGAATAAATCTCCTCCTCCTGACCTTTATAAAACAGGTTCAAAAGTTCATTCCAACTTCCCAGCGCACACACATGACACACAATATAATCTATTCTCCTGAAGGCTCACTATAATTTATTACCACTTTAGCAGACAACTCAAGATAATGGAAGACCTAAAAAGTTACTCACTGCCTTATCTAAACATCTCAGGGCTAAGTTGGGTCAGTTCAACCATAGTTTAACGACCCTTTCTGCTTACTTTATAACCCACAGCACAAATCTCTTTTCACTAGGCGTGCAGAGTTCAATTAGTTATAGTTTTATCTAAATCTAGAAATTGTTTTAGTTATTATTAACAAAATTCCTAACAGTGTGTCACTGTTAGTCTACACCTGTTTTCTATGGTGCATGTGACAAATAACATCTGATTTGATTTAAATAGATTTAGTTTACAAGCACACATTGACGAGAGACCTCAATCACTGTTGTGCAGCATGCGCCAGGTGATCTAGCTACAGTATGGAATTGAAACTAAATGTTTGCCAGCTAGATATCTTATAAATATTAAGTTAACTGTCAAAAGCAGTTAAGTTGCAGTTGTGCATTTGGTTTGCTAACTTAGCAGCTAGTCATCTAGCTAGCTAAGCGGTTAGCTTCTTGCAAAATCCAGCTTCTCTTGGTAAGAGCAGATAATCGCTTCCTGGATCAATATTGGTTTTGTGCGTGTAGCAATCTCTGAGTAGCATGTTTTTGTTACTTTTAAAACGTTATGAGCTGGGATGTCTGTCCTGCAAATAGTTTATGTCAGAGACTGTTTAAAATGTTTGCATCTGCTCATTAGCATTTAGTTAGCATTCGCTACGGGATTTTACATGTACTTGTTAGCATTGCTTTTCTTTGGATTACAGAGGCTCAGTGGGGTTTGAAAATAGTGCACCTTGTCTTCATTGCCGGTATTACCCGATATCCCGGGATAGCACAAGGTTGGTATGAAGGTATGCCAATCTGGATACTGCCCAAGCCTACACAGGACCATGGCATTGTTATGTCTTGAAGAATAACAGGAGAAATCATACGTTTCCAATGAGTGCTGTTTTCTACATTTTGTGTTTTAACCTGTCCCTAGCCTAGCCATAGCCCTAACCATTGAACCCGTCCCTAACTCTAGCCATAGCCCTAACCATTGAACCCGTCCCTAACTCTAGCCATACTAAGTGACATATAGCCTCAACTAATTCATATGTAATTGTAGTGACATACTGTATGAGCAACATGTCACTCACTGTAAGTGACATATAACTAATATGTCAGCTTCAATGACATACAACAAATGGTTAAACGTCATTATCTGGGTCTTGAGGTAAGCAGAATAACTAGTTTTAATCCTTCACCTCTAATCTAATAAGAGTATTCTTGTTTTACAATGCAATGTGGGCACTTTCTTTTTGTGTCTCAGTCTAACCAAAAATTACAAATATGACACAAAACAAGTCAGTTTGATTGACAACTCCCATTAGCGCAGACACAAGGCATACCAAGAGTGTATAGACTAGAGGGACAGACTACACATAGACATGCGGTTGGTCGACGGCATCAAAATGATGATCCAATAATGAAAGTGACTTCAGAGCCATGCCAAATACCCCCTACAGCCAAATGACTACATTTTCCAAACACAAAAGGTCCACAATACAGTACTTGCCCACACAGCCTCATACCTAGAGTCTGTGGAAGACTATATTTAACTGCTGTGTATATTGATATGCGGCTACAAATCTGTAACAATGGAACAGTCAAATGCCACAGAGTTAACTTAGTAACAAATAAATATGCTATCAATTTGTCTAGTATCAAGATCATGCATTATATTATGAATAGCACGGAATGCACTGGAATTCATTGTGAGACCTCAAGAATATCTCTGTTGATGAGTTTGATCTGTTAAAACTGTTATTTTCAATTGACTGCCAATTGTAAGCCACCTGTGTTCACTCAGTACTTTATGGGGGCCAGAGGAGAAAAAGCACGGTAATACAGTACATACAGTGTCTTCAGAAAGTATTCACACCCCTTGACTTTTTCCACATTTTGTTGTGTTACAGCCTGAATTCTACCTTGATTACATTGAGATTTTGTGCCACTGATCTACTGTCACGTCCTGACCATAGTTCTTATGTGTTTTGCTTGTTTTAGTGTTGGTCAGGACGTGAGCTGGGTGGGAATTCTATGTTGTGTGTCTAGTTTGTCTGTTTCTATGTTCAGCCTAATATGGTTCTCAATCAGAGGCAGCTGTCTATCGTTGTCCCTGATTGAGAATCATATATAGGTGGCTTGTTTTGTGTTGGGATTTTGTGGGTGGTTGTTTCCTGTGTCAGTGTTTGTACCACACGGGACTGTGACGGTTAGTTTGTTTGTTAGTTTGTATTGTGTCTTGTTTTCGGGTTATTAAATCATGGAAACTTACCACGCTGCACATTGGTCCTCCGATCCTTCTCGCCTCTCCTCGTCCGAGGAGGAGGAAGAGTTAGACTGCCGTTACAGAACCACCCACCAAACTCGGACCAAGCAGCGTGGCTACGGGCAGCGACAGCAGCGGCAGCAGGAGCAGAGAAAGGAGGAATGGACATGGGAAGACGTTTTGGATGGCAAGGGTTGCTACACATGGGAGGAGATCCTGGCTGGAAAGGATCGCCTCCCATGGGAACAGCTGGAGGCAGCTAGGAGAGCAGAGGCAACCAGAGAGAGGAACCAGCGTTATGAAGGTACGCGGCTAGCACGGAAACCCGAGAAGAAAATCCCAAAAATGTCTGGGGGGGGGGGGGGGGGGGGGGGATAAAGGTGAGTGTGCGCGAGGCAGATAGAAACCTGCGCCCACTTCCCATGCTTACCGTGGAGAGCGGGGGTACGGGAAGACACCGTGTTATGCGGAAGAGCGCACGGTGTCTCCTGTATGTGTGCATAGCCCGGTGCGGGTTATTCCACCTCCCCGCACTGGCCGGGCTAGATTGAGCATTGAGCCAATGCCTGAAGCGCGCTCAACATATCTGGCCTCCAGTACGTCTCCTCGGGCCGGTGTACATGGCACCAGCCTTACGCATGGTGTCCCCGGTTCGCCAACACAGCCCAGTGCGGGTTATTCCACCTCCCCGCACTGGTCGGCTACGGGGAGCATTCAACCAGGTAAGGTTGGGCAGGCTCGGTGCTCAAGGGAGCCAGTCGCCTGCACGGTCCGGTATATCCGGCGCCACCTTTCCGCCCCAGCCCAGTACCACCAGTGCCTACACCACGCACAGGCTTCCAGTGTGCTCTCCAGAGCCCTGTCCTCTCCACGCACTCTCCCTGAGGTGCGTGCCCTCAGCCCGGTACCACCAGTGCCGGTACCCCACGCACCAGGCCTATAGTGCGCTTCGAGAGTCCAGTGTACCCTGTTCCTTCCCCCCACTAGCCTTGAGGTGCGTGTCTCCAGTCCGGTACCACCAGTTCCGGCACCACGCACCAGGCCTACTGTGCGCCTCAGCCGTCTGTCCAACGCCGCCTGCACTGCTCGCCTGCCCAGCGCTGTCTGAGCTGCCTGCCTTCCAGCGCAGTCTGAGCTGCCGCCCAACGCCATCTGGACCATCCGTCTGCCCAGCGCCATCTGAGCCATCCGTCTGCCCAGCGCCATCTAAGCATCCGTCTGCCCAGCCATCTGAGCCATCCGTCTGCCCAGCTCCATCTGAGCCGCCCATCTGTCCGAGCCGTCAGAGCCGCCCGTCTGTCCGAGCCTTCAGAGCCGTCCGCCAGTCAGAGCTGCCAGAGCCGCCGCGCCAGTCAGGAGCCGCAGAGCCGCCGCGCCAGTCAGGAGCCGTCAGAGCCGCCGCCGCCAGTCGAGCTGCAGAGCCGCCCGCCAGTCAGAGGCCGGCCATGAGCCGCCCGCCCAGTCCTGAGCCGCCCTCCAGTCATGAGCCGCCCGCAGTCATGAGCCGCCCTCCAGTCATGAGCTGCCCTCCAGTCCGGAGCGGTCATTCAGTCCGGAGCTGCCTCTCTGTCCGGAGCTACCTCTCTGTCCGGAGCTACCTCTCTGTCTTGAGCTACCTCTCTGTCCTGAGCTACCTCTCTGTCCTGAGCTACCTCTCTGTCCTGAGCTATCTCCTCTATCTAGGGGGGAACTTTGTGAAGGTTCCTAGACCAGGGTCGGGGGCGAGGGTCGCCACTCAAAGGACGCTAAGGAGGGGGACAAAGACAATGGTGGAGTGGTGTCCTCGTCCTGCGCAGGAGCCGCCACCGCGGACAGATTGCAACAAGGCACTTAAGTAATACTGCAAAACATTTGGCAAATATAGGAACTTTTTGTCCTGAATTTAAAGCGTTATGTTTGGGACAAATCCAACACAACACTGAGTACCACTCTTAATATTTTAAAGTATGGTGGTGGCTGCATCATTTTATGGGTACTGTATGCTTGTCATCGGCAAGCATACAGTAAAATAAACAGAATACACCTATAAACACAGGCCAAATCCTGGAGGAAAACCTGGTTTAGTCTGCTTTCCAACAGACACTGGGAGATGAATTCACCTTTCAGCAGAACAATAACCTAAAACACAAAGCCAAATCTACACTGGAGTTGCTTACCAAGAAGACATTGAATGTTCCTGAGTGGCCTAATTGCAGTTTTGACTTAAATCGTCTTGAAAATATATGGCAAGATTTGAAAATGTCTGTCTTTCAATGATCAACAATCAACTTCACAGATCTTGAAGAATTTAAAAAATAATAATGGGCAAATATTGTACAATCCAGCTGTGTAAAGCTCTTAGAAGACTCACAGCTGTAATCGCTGCTATGGGTGTGAATACTAATGAAAATGAAATGTTTATTTATTTCATTTTCAATACATTTGCAAAAATGTCTAAAAACATGTTTTCACTCAGTTACTATGGGGTATTTTGTTTAGATGGGTGAGTAAAGAAAATATTTATTCCATTTTGAATTCAGGCTGAACACAACAAAATGTGGAATAAGTCAAGGGGTATGAATACTTTCTGAAGGCACTGTTTTTCATTCACGCTATGAGGCAACATCACTGAACCAAATGAACCCAGGCCAACCCATGGATGATGATAAAATTGGAATGTGTTGGCTAGCCCTGGACATTTCAAATTGGCATCCCGAAAAAGATTATTCTGAGTTCATTACAGGGCAAAATAGATTCAATAAGAAACGTAGGTTATCTCTAGAATATCCAATGGCACATGATGAATATGTGGGAAACACAGAATGATTCCTTTTGTGTACATGGGTTACATCAATGAATGGACATCCTACAGTCCGACATGTGTTTGTGTAAGCCCCAGAAATGGGGTACAATGGCCTATTCAGGACATGGTGGGTAAAGCTGGGCAGGCCAAAAGTATATGGATCGTCTGGAATAAGATCTACAGTGCCAGCAAAGATATGTGAGTAGAACAGAATACATGCATACTGATGGCTATAAATGGGAGTTTGGATTAACAAAGAGTCAATTTAGGGTTTGGCGGTTAGTGGTGATGGTGGGTTTGACATTAACATGTAGGACATTCCATAAGATGACCACTGTCTAGAGTTGTATAGTGCTAGATTACATGCATGTCCCTTAGCATCGGTCAAAGAACGGATTTACCCACGTCTTATTGTGCATCAACCACGGAGTCTCATAAACCACAGAACACAATGGCTGCGAATGGCTTTGATTTACAGTTTACTCCTCCCACTACCTCAGGCACAAAACATACCACGGATGTACAGACCAGAGGGACTGACTACACACAGACATGCAGTTGGTTGACAGATTCAAAATGATTGTCCAATAATTAAGTACATTTCAAAAGACTGCCAAAAACCTGCCCGACTGCCAAATTACTAGCCTACATATTCCAACCCCAAAAGATATTTGCCCAAATACTTGCCCACACAGCCTACAGTTCCATATCTTTTGACATATTAACATTCAAAAGCTCTTGTCGCAATATAGTGTACTGTGTATCATAACAGTAAGCTCACAGCTCTAGAGATCATATTTCGCATAAACCAAAACCAATCTGACAATCTCAGCAACAAAGTCAACTAAGGACAGCTTCCAGTGAGCTAGATATGATTTTCAAATACAGGATTCAGTGTCTGCTGGTATTCATCCTTTCTTAATCCACACACACGTACAAACATACCCAGGAACACGCATACATGCATGAATGCACACACACACAGATAAAAAACAATTGGCAAACCTGTCCCTTTGGCTGTGTTTACACAGGTAGCCAGCCCAATTCTGATCTTTTTTTACTCATTTGTCTTTCGACCAATCATATCAGCTCTGAAAAATATCTAATGTGAAAAGATCTGATGTGATTTGTCAAAAGACCAATTAGTCAAAAAAATATCAGAATTGGGCTGGTTTTCTTGTCAGGTATACTCTCTCTCCGGCCTTTTGGTCATCAGGCTGTTGATTATCCCGCACACCTGTCACCATCGTGAAGCGCACCAGCACCTCATGACACTCACCTGGACTCCATCACCTCCTTGATTATCTTCCCTATATCTGTCACTCCCCTTGGTTCCTTCCTCAAGTGTTATTGACTCTGTTTCATGTCGGTGCGTTGTTTGTGTTTCGTGTTTTGTTTATTTATTAAAACACTTACTCCCTGTACTTGCTACCCGACTCTCAGCACACTCTTTACAGAATTACCTCATCTAAGGGAAGCATCAGGGAGTGTTTTTTGTATTTTTTGTCAGTGTAAATTACGTCGGGTCCGGGAGCCGCTACAGGCTCTCATGCCTCAGACAGATCGCCCGGCTCATCAGGCTCTCATGCCTCAGCCTGATCGCCGTGCTCCCGCGCCCCGGCCGGCTCGACGGGTTCCCGCGACCCAGCCGGCTCGACGGGTTCCCGCATTTCAAGGGTCATGTGGTAATCACTGATCTGACATGATGACATCTGGCGAAAGCAATGCAGAGGAAAGCTTGCTTGCACTAATCAATTCAAGTCCGATCAGTGAAGGGAGGGAGTGCCTGTAATGCTACTGTCTCAGTGCCCATGCGGAAGATACCATCTGATCCTGGGGTACATTTGTCCACCCCATGCCCTGCGAAACAAAATGAACAATGATGGGGGCTGATATGCAATTTGCACTAATTTACGCCACATGAAACAGACGTGAGATTGGGACATCAGCACCCCAGTCGGCTCGACGGGTTCCCGCGCCCCAGCCGGCTCGACGGGTTCCCGCGCTTCAGCAGGGGTGACCGGTCCTCTCCTGATCCCCGGGTTTGTCCCCTTTTGTCGGCATCTTGCGGCTGAAGCAGTGCGTCAGGGAGGGGGTACTGTCGCGTATACTCTCTCTCCGGCCTCTTGGTCATCAGGCTGTTGATTATCCCGCACACATGTCACCATCGTGAAGCGTACCAGAGCCTCATGACACTCACCTGGACTCCATCACCTCCTTGATTATCTTCCCTATATCTGTCACTCCCCTTGGTACTTTCCTCAGGTGTTATTGACTATGTTTCATGTCGGTGTGTTGTTTGTGTTTTGTGTTTATTATTTTGTTTATTTATTTATTTATTAAAACACTCACTCCCTCTCAGTGCACACGTTACATTTCGTCATGCCGCATTAAAATGTAATACATTTTTACCATTAAATTACCTATCTTTATTATTAGGCCCATAAAACCAATAGAGGCCCCCTTGAATGTCACAGTATAATTTGCACTCTTGTGTCAGGTCTTGTGTCATTTGCTCAGGTTTTCATGCGATTGTGCTACACAACAGGCTTTGACTTGTGTTTAGAAAGCTGATCAGGATTCAGATGGACTTTCCTCACTTTCCTCTGTAAGTAGACTACCTCGCTGTGCTACAACCCAAAGTGAGTGACTGAGGTAGCCACAAGTAGAATCAACTCCATTTTGACTGTATTGTGTGTGCTTGAATGCGTGTGTGTGTGTGGCCATATCTGACAGGGTGGTTGTGGCAAGTGATTTACCACTATCGGTAATCTGGTGTGGAATTCGCCCAATTAGCTTCCCTCCATTATGTTAACGAATCATTTCAACAGCATCGCCTTAGACATTAGCACAATGGAGCTGCCAATGGACCGTACTGTATTAAAATGGAAAGGTTGTCTCAGTGGCACTACGCTACCTGCATGACATTTTACTACTCACGTGGGATTGTGGTGTTCATATAATTTATTCCTGTTTAATTTCAGAGGCTGGGCAAAGTGGGAGGAATTTTCAACAATAAACCCCAGACATAGACCAAGACTAATTGGGGAGTACAATAGCATCACCTTTTTTTCTATATTGCTGAGTAAAGGAGCATGAAACTATGTGATCGAGAGTTACCACAGCCTAACTGATATAACAATGAACAAGCCCTAGACGAAGAGACAACACAAGCCTTTCAGGGACGATATCAGCCAAAAGGACAAAGCTGGGTTGTGCTGCTGAAAAAGTGATGGGAATTGAAAGTGGAGACTGGCGAGCCTTCTAATGCTGTGGAGATTCCACTTTGTGGAGGGATGAAAGTCTTTGTGGCTTTGCTTGTCTGCTGTCTTGTCTCTCTCATTCTGGATCTTTCGGTCTCTAGTTCTGGTTCTCTCCCTGTTTCTCGTTCTGGCTGGTCGCATCGCTCTAATGCTGCTGCTTTCTGCACCGCTACAAACGAGCCCTTGCTCCCTGGTTCCCTTTGCGACCGATATTAATCCTAGATTGTTTCAGTTTGTCCTCGGCCTCAAAGTTTAATATGAAAGGCCTCAACTAGGTCTTCTTCTAAAATCCAATCCGACCACCGAGAGTGTGATTGAGTTATGTTACACTGCCAACTCAATCCAAGACAATTGATAAGCATAGGGGCTGACAGAAGGCCCTGGACTAATGACTTTTTAGCCCCCCGTCTGAAAATGACCTTGAATGCAGGCAGGCAATTATCGCCAGCCACTGGGCTTCTCCCTCTGTCTTCCCTCTTTTTGAAGCTGCTGTTGTCTAATAGTGGGGGCAAGAAGATACTCGATATTCTGGCTACATGGCAACACCTCAAACCCCCTTCGCCCAAGGGGACATCAATCAAAAGTTTTGCGAGGAGGTATAACGATAGAGCAGGGAGGTATAAGAAAGGGCCACTCTGTTTCCTGTCAACGCAGCATTTTCCATGACGCCTGTTAATGTTGCTATTTATTTAGTAAGGGCATACCTGTTTGACAGATAAGGGAGCAGGGGATTTGACGGCGGAGGTATGTTGGATTTAGTTTAAAGTAGTGCAGAGTCAAAGGTCTGGGTCATTCCGTAGCCATATTACCATAGAGCCATAGCAAACAGAATGCTAGCGGTGGAAAGGTTGGGTGTTTTAAAAATAGATGTTGAGAATAGAGGCAGAGGTTGGAAGGAGGTTGATTTATTTGTTAAGAGCACATTTCCATTTCTCTTCCGGCCTCAATCAATGTCCCCTTTCGCCTCGCCTGGTGGGTGTTTTATCAACGTGGTGCATATTAATTTGCTTACGGCAACACCAAAATGGAACATCAGAAAACACCAAATTAGCAACACAATAGCACGACTGGAGCCTGTCGATACATGTTTGAGCACAATGGGAAATTATAAAAGAGCAGAAGTATGATGTTGAAAACCTATTTCAAAAGAGCATCGAACAGAGAGACCTAATACGACTGTATATGCCTGGGATTGTACATCGCCCGTGGCAATCAATTTCCCTTTTTCTCCCATGTTATGTTATTATTTGATACAATCTTTTCAAAAATGTAAAAAGTTATCATTCATAATGCTGCCCCCACTGCGCTTGCCCAGGATTGAACACGTCCTGTTTGTAATAAGCAGTGTGCATCAATAACATGGCTCTCCGCCCCGAAAACCAAACACAGATAAGGCAGAGGAGTGTTTTATCAAAGGACCCGTTGAACTACAGTAACATTTATCAGGAAAAGCAATGAATGATTTCATGCAGCATATGTTTCTGTTATTCATCGAACTGCATTGTCATACCTCTGACTACTAGACAAACAAATGCTATCAGTCCCCTACACTAGCATATCATCTTAAAATGAATCCATCCTTTCCTTCTTTCTTTCCTTCAAGGGTCATGTGGCAATCACTGATCTGACATGATGACATCTGGTGGAAGCAATGCAGAGGAAAGCTTGCTTGCACTAATCAAGTCAAGTCCGATCAGTGAAGGGGGGGAGGAAGGATAGAATGACATTTTAAGAGTATTCAGGGTCCTGTGTTTGGTTCAACCTGACAATTATCTTTTCAGTTGTCAAAATGGAGTGCCTGTAATGCTGCTGTCTCAGTGCCCATGCGGAAGATACCCTCTGATCCCGGGGTACATTTGTCCACCCCATGCCCCGCGAAACAAAATGAACAATGATGGGGGCAATAATGGGGGCTGATATGCAATTTGCACTCATTTACGCCACATGAAACAGACGTGAGATTGGGACATCAGCGCACTGCCAAAGCACTATCTTCCCCTTAAATGTAATTTACTACCGCATCTTTAAAAAGTACTTGGAGTGAGACCTGCAATTATTGACAATGGTACAGTTGAAAGCTTTGTGTAGTGATTTTAGTTTTTCACTGCTTTGTGGTGCTGAATTAATAGAGAGACTAAGCCCACATCAACATTCACAATCTTTGCTTGCTCTTTGGTTTGCATTGCTTGCCTAAAAATGTTTCACATTTACAGAGGACTATTTTGAACACTTACGCCTTGTCGTAAATGAGTGCAAATGCATAATGATGCACAACATCGGACCTAGTAACATTTTTTATTTTCTTTGACATTAACTAGCAAGAAATACAGGCTTCAGAGTGAAGTGTGGGTACTCTACCAGCGGTGCGGTGCAGTTGAATAAGATCGCCTGAGGTGGTCTGCTTGCAATCAGTTGGAGCAATTTGTTTCACTTACCTAAAAAGAGAAGAAAATCAAAACACATGCGTTACATTAGAAATTCAAAAATGTTACCGCATGGACAGGAATGTTAAAAAGGATTCAGATTCTTCCAAAGCATAAGTAAACACTAACATTTAAAATGACATATGGCATTTTAAGTCTAAGTCAGACATTTTATTTGCATTTCAATTAAAATTGTTGTGAATCTCATTAGCTGCAATCACAGTGATCAGTACTTCGTGCCAGTGACCATCGATCACAATCGCCATGGTTTCCCTTCCCATTAGGCAGTAGCAATGAGACACATGTCAACGTGATTTGTATGCAGGTCTTGTGTTCAGCCAAAGTTGTGGCTCAAATTATTATCTAAAATACTGTGCTGAATTGGTGTCAACTTCAAATGTTAACAGGATAATGAAGAATAATGCCACTATGGAGGCTGGGACATAGAAATCAGTAGTTCAGTAGTAGGGAGCACAGCAGGTCTACAGCAAAGCCAATGGTAGAATGTCTCAGTAACCGCCTCTGCATGGACGTTTGCAATCAGATCCAACTTTAGCGTCAGTTGAAGTCTCCTAAGATTGTCAGAGTACGTGCGCACTCAGCTGCAGCTTGTCAGTTTTGTCAAATGCGTCAGGGAAAACCTCTCTCAAGCATGTCACTGGGGAGTGGGATCTGACGAGGTGAACTTGAGGTAAAAGCATTTTTATGCAAAACAACACTTTCAACATTTTGTTGTTGTGTTACAGCATGAATTTAAAATAGATTAAATTGAGATTTTGTGTCACTGGTTTATACAAAATACCCCACAATGTAAAAAGGGAATTATGTTTTTAGAATTTTTGACAAATTAATGAAAAATGTAAAGCTGAAATGCTTGAGTCATGCCTAAATAAGTAAAAATGTGCTTAGCAAGTCACATACTGTAATAACTTACATGGACTCACTCTATGTGCAATAATAGTGTTGAGGCTAGGGGGTGCTGTTTTCACTTTGGGGGAAAATCGTTCCCAATTTAAATGGCCTCGTACTCAATTCTTGCTCGTACAATATGCATATTATTATTACTATTGGATAGAAAACACTCTCTAGTTTCTAAAACCGTTTGAATTTTGTCTGTGGGTAAAACACAACTCATTTGGCAGCACACTTTGTGACCAGGAAGTGGAAAGTCTGAAATCGATGCTGTGTTSAAGTGTCTGCCTATAAATGGGCATGATACGTATGACTATACGTGCACGTCATACACCTTCCCCTGGATGTCAAGAGGAAGTGAKAGGAAAAATGAGTTGATTATCTCGATCTGAGGTTGAATAAACCATCTTGGAACAAYGTGTCCCCCATTTTCTGTTCTCTACAAGGCGCGTGTTGGGACCTGTTATTGCCTACTGGAAAGCTGTCGTTATGGGCGAATACTCTCTCCGGCTTTGATTTTATTTGATACATGTCACAATATCATCGTAAAGTATGTTTTCAATATAGTTTTATTAGACTATTGAAATTTATTCGGGACGTTAGGCGTGTTGCGTCGTTTGCGTTTGTTCAGGAAGGAGAGGTTAGCACCACCTGGCCAGTGTGCTTGCTAATTCAAGAGGGAAAGAGTTTGTTCTGAATCCAAGCAACAACGGTTCTGGACAAAGGACCCCTTGTACAACATTCTGCTGGAAGATCAGCAAAGGTAGGAACCATTTTGTGATGCTATTTCATATATCTGTCGAACTGTGTACTAGTAGCTTTGCGCTCAGGTTTTGGTTATTCCCTTACCATAACTAAGTCTTATGTCGTAATGAAGATATTTTTTGAATTCTAACACTGCGATTGCATTAAGAACTAATGGATCTATCGTTTCCTATACAACATGTATTTTTTTGTAATGTTTATGAATAGCTATTTGGTCAGAATAGGTGAGAGTCTAATAGAAATATCCGCACATTCTGGGAAAAATATGCTACGTTATGCTACGTTGGTATAACCACGGATTTCAGCTCTAAATATGCACATTTTCGAACAAAACATAAGTGTATGTATAACCTGATGTTAAAGGACTGTCATCTGAGGAAGGTTTATGAAGTTAGTGAAATTTAATATATTTTGCTGGTTTATTCGCTAACGCTAACGTGCCTATTGCTATCGCTAACGTGCCTTGAGAATGAATGCGGTAGTGTGGTAGGCTATTGTAGTAAGCTAATATAATGCTATATGTGTTTTTGCTGTAAAACACTTAAAAAATAGGAAATATTGGCTGTATTCACAAGATCTTTGTCTTTCATTTGCTATACACCATGTATTTTTCAGAAATGTTTTATGATGAGTATTTCGGTATGTCACGTTGGTGTCTGTAATTATTCTGGCTGCTTTCGTGCAATTTCTGATTGTAGCCGCAATGTAAACTATGATTATACCTGAAATATGCACATTTTTCGAACAAAACATAGATTTATTGTATAACATGTTATAAGACTGTCATCTGATGAAGTTGTTTCTGGGTTCTTTGGTTTGTTCTAGGTTAGTTTGGTTGATTTTGTGCATGCTACCTGTGCTGTGAAATGTCTGTGCTTTTTTCTATTTGTTGGTGAGCTAACATAAATATATATTGTGTTTTCCCTGTAAAACATTTTAAAAATCCAACATGTTGGCTGGATTCACAAGATGTGTATCTTCATTAGCTGTATTGACTTGTTAATGTGTGAAAGTTAAATATTCTAAAAAATATTTTTTGAATTTCGCCGCTCTGACTTTTCAGTGGAATGTGGAGGAGTTCCGCTAGCGGAACGCTGGGGCTAGACAGGTTAACATTATTTTTGAATGACTATCTTATCTCTGTACCCCACACATACAATTATATGTAAGGTCCCCCAGTCGAGTAATTCATTTCAAACACACGATTCAATCACAAAAACCAGTGAGGTTTTCCAATGTCTCAAAAAGAAGGGAACCTACTGGTACAGTGCCTTCGGAAACTATTCAGACCCCTTGACTTTTTCCCACATTTTGTTAGGTTACAGCCTTATTCTAAAATGGATTAAATGTTTTTAATGACAAAGCAAAAACAGCTTTTTAGAAATTTCTGCTAATTTATTAAAAATGAAAAACGTAAATATCAGATTTACATTAATTATTCAGACTGTCATGACGTTGGCCTGGGGGTAGGTTTATGACAGTCATAAATACCTCCCCCCCCCCCCCGTTCCTCTCCCTACTCTACTGATGTGACATTAGAAATCCCCTTTGGTTAACATAGAGATTCTGGTTAACATAGAGATTCTGGGAACATCAGAAGTTGGGGGGAAATTAACTATATTCTGGTAATCCGACCAACTGAACATATGCGGTTGGGATCCAAGATAGATTATGTCAGTTCGGTTGCCCTCTGACACATTCTCATCAATGATAGAATGACATAAACTCTACTGTGGAAAGTCTAAACATCAGAGGTATCGGATTCACAGGGAATTGGTGGTTAATTCAAATGTTTGAATATGAAATTATTTGTGAAGAGATTAAATGTAATTTTAGCTTCCAAATGAGAGATTTGAGTTTTCATAAGTTTAGGCCTCTGCTCAACCAGTGGCCCGCCCCTGTGAAGAGACATGGGTTAYAAACTTTTCAGACACACCCCTCTCCCTCCACTATATAAGCCATTGACAAAAATATAACCTTCTGTTCCGAGGATGAGGACGACGGTCCTATGTCAGAATGGTTCAGATAATAACTACAGAACTAAGCCAACATCAGCATGAGCTTTGGTTGTGAATGGTATGAACTTTGAACTCGTATTCACTACAGAAGTGATACCTCCGAGCCGTTGAGTTAGCAACAGCTGCTATAAACGCAGGTTAGGAAGGACAGTCAGAGTATCCCGTCTACTACACAACGACGTTACTACAACGTATCCAGTGACCACCAGAGACATTCTTCAAAGGACAGAGGACTCGGTTTGGCAACACGGTCTTCCATCTACCACCAACCTACTGAAGCGCAGCTCAGAGTAAATATGTATTGCATTTTCCTTTTCAAATGGGCGGTAATTTAGAATGCATAAGATACTGTATTTACGATAGCACAGCTTCGCCTCTGTTCCAGTCTCCCGCTCTTTCACTAAAACCCAGCCCCCTTTCCTTTGTGTAACAAGCTGTCATATCTGTTCCGCCCGCTAGGGACGTTTTCCTTTATGACGGCAATTTGTAATCAAGTTATGATTTAATTGTGTATGTGTGATTCTGTGTGATTAGTTAGGTATTTAGTAAATAAATAATTAAACCCAATTTTGTATTGCTGATTCAACTTGTTAGCCAGGGTTTGTGAAGATAATCAAGGATTTACAACTTTCAGATGAGACTGAATAAGATGACGATTAATATTGACTGCTATTGATGTAAAATATTATTAGGTCTTTAAGAGTTTATTCGGAAGATAACAGCTCTATAAATATTCTTTCGTGGTGCCCCTCCTCTAGTTAATTATATTTACATGATTAGTTCAATCAGGTAATATTAATTACGGAGAAAGTATTTTATAGAATAGCATGTCATAACACTTAATCCAACCTACCAAAGACACGACAAGACCTTTTACTCAGTATTTTGTTGAAGTACCTTTGACAGTGATTACAGTCTGATTACAGAGTCTTCTTGGGTATGACACTACAAGCTTGGCACACCTGTAGTTGGGGAGTTTCTCCTATTCTTCTCTGCATATCCTCTCAAGCTTTGTCAGGTTGGATGGGGAGTGTTGCTGCACAGCTATTTTCAGGTCTCTTCAGAGATGTTCGATCGGGTTCAAGTACGGGCTCTGGCTGGGCCACTCAAGGACATTCAGAGACTTGTCCCGAAGCCACTCCTGCGTTGTCTTGGCTGTGTGCTTAGGGTCGCTGGTGAATGTTCGTCTCAGTCTGAGGTCCTGAGTGCTCTGGAGAAGGTTTTCATCAAGGATCTCTGTACTTTACTCTGTTCATATTTGTCTCAATTAGAGGTCGGACGATTATTTTTCAACGCCGATACCGATACCGATTATTGGAGGACCAAAAAAAGCCGATACCAATGTATCGGCCGATTTCTATATATATATATTTGTAACAATGACAATTACAACAATACTGAATGAACAATTAACACTTTTATTTTAACTTAATATAATACATGAATAAAATCAATTTAGTCTCAAATAAATAATGAAACATGTTCAATTTGGTTTAAATAATGCAAAAACAAAGTGTTGGAGAAGAAAGTAAAAGTGCAATATGTGCCATGTAAAAAAGCTAATGTTTAAGTTCCTTGCTCAGAACATGAGAACATATGAAAGCTGGTGGTTCCTTTTAACATGAGTCTTCAATATTCCCAGGTAAGAAGTTTTAGGTTGTAGTTATTATAGGACTATTTCTCTCTATACCATTTGTATTTCATATACCTTTCACTATTGGATGTTCTAATAGGTACTTTAGTATTGCCAGCCTAATCTCGGGAGTTGATAGGCTTGAAGTCATAAACAGCGCAAAGCTTGAAGCATTGCGAAGAGTTGCTGGCAAACGCAGGACAGTGCTGTTTGAATGACTGCTTACGAGCCTGCTGCTGCCTACCACCGCTTAGTCAGACTGCTCTATCAAATCATAGACTTAATTATAATATAATAACACACAGAAATACGAGCCTTAGGTCATTAATATGGTCAAATCCGGAAACTATCATTTCGAAAACAAAACGTTTATTCTTTCAGTGAAATACGGAACCGTTCCGTATTTTATCTAACGGGTGACATCCATAAGTCTAAATTGCTGTTACATTGCACAACCTTCAATGTTAGGTTATAATTATGTAACATTCTGGCAAATTAGTTCACAACGAGCCAGGCGGCCCAAATTGTTGCATATACACTGACTCTGCGTGCAATGAACGCAAGAGAAGTGACACAATTTCCCTAGTTAATATTGCCTGCTAACATGAATTTCTTTTAATTCATATGGCTGCAATCCCGGTGACGGGATGATATGACAACAGCCAGTGAAAGTGCAGGGCGCCAAATTCAAAACAACAGATATCTCATAATTAAAATTCCTCAGACATACATGTTTCTTATACCATTTTAAAGGTAGTCTTGTTGTTAATCCCACCAAAGTGTCCGATTTCAAATATGCTTTTCAGCGAAAGCACTACAAACGATTATGTTAGGTCACACCAAACCACAATAAGCACAGCCATTTTTCCAGTGAAAGATAGGAGTCACAAAAAAGCAGAAATATAGCTAAAATTAATCACTAACCTTTGATGATCTTCATCAGATGACACTCATAGGACTTCATGTTACACAATACATGCATGTTTTGTTTGATAAAGTTCATATTTATATTAAAGGAAATCTGAGTTTACATTGGCGCGTTACATTCACTAGTTCCAAAAACATCCAGTGATAGTGCATAGCCACATCGTTTCAACAGAAATACTCATCATAAATGTAGATGATAATGCAAGTTATACACATTGAATTATAGATATACCTCTCCTTAATGCAACCGCTGTGTCAGATTTCCCAAAAACTTTACGGAAAAAGCAAACCATGCAATAATCTGAGACGGAGCTCAGAACAAGAGTCAAATTAGCCGCCATGTTGGATCAACAGAAACCAGAAAATACATGATAAATGTTTCCTTACCTTTGATAAACTTCATCAGAATGCAGTCCCAGGAATCCCAGGTCCACAATAATGCTTGATTTGTTCGATAATGTCCGTTATTTATGTCCAATTAGCTACTTTGGTTAGCGCGTTTGGTAAACAATTCCAAAGTCACAAAGCGCGTTCACTAAAACGTGACAAAATGTCCAAAAGTTCCGTAACAGTCAGTAGAAACATGTCAAACGATGTACTGAATCAATCTTTAGAATGTTGTTAACATATATCTTGAATAACGTTGCAACCGGAGAATTACATTGACTTCAGTTGAGCGATGGAACGGAGCTGCCTCTCACATGCACGCGTGTGTTCAATGCGTGGTCACCTCATGGCAGTGATTACTCATTCCTGTCTCCTTCGGCCCCCTTCACAGCAGAGTGATCAGACAAAGTTCTATTGACTGTTGACATCTAGTGGAAGCCGTAGGAAGTGAAAACTCATCCATATCTCGCTGTAATGTCAATGGGAGCTTGGTTGAAAAACTACCAGCCTCAGAAAAAATCCAAACAGGAAGTGGAACTTCTCAGGTTTTGCCTGCCATATGAGTTCTGTTATACTCACAGACATAATTCAAATAGTTTTAGAAACGTCAGAGTGTTTTCTATCCAATTAATAATAATATGCATATATTAGCAACTATGACTGAGGAGCAGGCCGTTTACTCTGGGCACCTCTGTGCACCTTTCATCCAAGGTACTCAATACTGCCCCTGCAGCCATAAGAAGTTAACTAAATATGCAGGTTTAAAAAAAATATACTTCTGTGTATTGACTTTAAGAAAGGCATTGATGTATATGGTTAGGTATATTCGAGCAACGATTGTGCTTTTTCGCAAATACGCTTTTGTTAAATCATCCCCCGTTTGGCGAAGTTGGCTGTCTTTGTTAGGAAGAAATGGCCCAAACTGCTGCATATACCCTGACTCTGCTTGCACAGAATGCAAGAGAAGTGAGACAATTTCCCTAGTTAAAAGAAATTCATGTTAGCAGGCAATATTAACTAAATATGCAGGTTTAAAAATATATACTTGTGTATTGATTTTAAGAAAGGCGTTGATGTTTATGGTAGGTACACATTGGTGCAACGACAGTGCTTTTTTCACGAATGCGCTTGTTAAATCACCCGTTTGGCGAAGTAGGCTGTGATTCAATGATTAAATTAACAGGCACGGCATCGATTATATGCAACGCAGGACAAGCTAGATAAACTAGTAATATCATCAACCATGTGTAGTTAACTAGTGAGTATGTTAAGATTGATTGTTTTTCACAAGATAAGTTTAATGCTAGCTAGCACCTTACCTTGGCTCCTTGCTGCACTCGCATAACAGGTAGTCAGCCTGCCACCAGTCTCCTCGTGGAGTGCAATGTAATCGGTCATAATCGGTGTCCAAAAATGCAGATTACTGATTGTTATGAAAACTTGAAATCGGCCCTAATTAAATCGGCCATTCCGATTAATCGGTCGACCTCTAGTCTCGATCCTGACTAGTCTCCCAGTCCCTGCCGCTAAAAAACATCCCCACAGCATGATGCTGCCACCACCATGCTTCACCGTAGGGATGGTGCCAGGCCAAAGAGTTCAATCTTGGTTTCATCAGACCAGAGAATCTTGTTTCTCATGGTCTGAGAGTCTTTAGGTGTCTGTTGACAAACTCCAAGCGGGCTGTCATGTGCGTTTTACTGAGGATGGCTTCCATCTGGCCACTCTACCATAAAGGCCTGATTGGTGGAGGGCTGCAGAGATGGTTGTCCTTCTGGGTCGGGTTCTTCCCCTTTTTCCCTGACTGCTCAGTTTTGCCGAGTCTTGGTGGTTCCAAATTTCTTCCATTTAAGAATGATGGAGGCCACTGTGTTCTTGGGAACCTTCAATGCTGCAGACATTTTTGGTACCCTTCCCCAGATCTGTGCGCTCGACACAATCCTGTCTCGGAGCTCAACCTCATGCTTGGTTTTGCTCTGACATGCACTGTCAACTGTGGGACCTTCAATAGACAGGTGTGTGTCCTTTACAAATCATGTCCAATCAATTATATTTAACACAGTGGACTCCAATCAAGTTGCAGAAACATCTCAAGGACATCAATGGAAACAGGATGCAACTGAGCTCCATTTCGAGTTTCATAGCAAAGTGTCTGAATACTTATGTAAATAAGGTCTTTTTTTCTCTTTTTTCTTTGTCATTATGGGGAATTGTGTGTAGATTGCTGACGATTTGTATTTATTTAGTCAATTTTAGAATAAGGCTGTAACGTAACAAAATGTGGAAAAAGTCAATACTTACCAAAGGCACTGTAGATGCGTTAAAAAAAGCTGACATTGAATACCCTTTGAGCATGGTGAAGTTATTAATTACACCTTTGATGGTGTATCAATACACCCAGTCACTACAAAGATACAGGCGGCCTTCCTAACTCAGTTGCCGGACAGGAAGGAAATAAACAGGGATTTCACCATGAGACCAATGTTGACTTGAAACAGTTACAGAGTTTAATAGCTGTGATATGAGAAAACTGACGATCGATCAACAACATTGTAGTTAATCCACAATACTAACATAAATGACAGAGTTTAGATCCCATTTTTATGGAACGGTCTGCCTACCCATGTGTGAGACGCAGACTCGGTCTCAACCTTTAAGTCTTTACTGAAGACTAATCTCTTCAGTAGGTCATATGATTGAGTGTAGTCTGGCCCAGGAGTGTGAAGGTGAACGGAAAGGCTCTGGAGCAACGAACCACCCTTGCTGTCTCTGCCTGGCCGGTTCCCCTCTCTCCACTGGGATTCTCTGCCTCTAACCCTATTACAGGGCTGAGTCACTGGCTTACTGGTGCTCTTTCATGCCGTCCCTAGGAGGGGTGCGTCACTTGAGTGGGTTGAGTTACTGACGTGATCTACCTGTCTGGGTTGGCGCCCCCTTGGTTTGTGCTGTGGTGGAGATCTTGTGGGCTATACTCGGCCTTGTCTCAGGATTGTAAGTTGGTGGTTGAAGATATCCCTCTAGTGGTGCGGGGGCTGTGCTTTGGCAAAGTGGGTGGGGTTATATCCTTCCTGTTTGGCCCTGTCCGGGGGTATCATCGGATGGGGCCACAGTGTCTCCTGACCCCTCCTGTCTCAGCCTCCAGTATTTATGCTGCAGTAGTTTATGTGTCGGGGGGCTAGGGTCAGTTGGTTATATCTGGAGTACTTCTCCTGTCTTATCCAGTGTCCTGTGTGAATTTAAGTATGCTCTCTCTAATTCTCTCCTTCTCTCTTTTTTTCTCTCTCTCGGAGAACCTGAGCCCTAGGACCATACGTCAGGACTACCGGCATGATGACTCCTTGCTGTCCCCAGTCCACCTGGCCTTGCTGCTGTTTCCAGTTTCAACTGTTCTGCCTGCGGTTATGGAACCCTACCTTTCCCAGACCTGCTGCTTTCAACTCCTAATGATCGGCTATGAAAAGCCAACTGACATTTATTCCTGATTATTATTTGACCATGCTTGTCATTTATGAACATTTTGAAAATCTTGGCTCTCTCTAATTCTCTCCTTCTCTCTTTCTTTCTCTCTCTCGGAGGACCTGAGCCCTAGGACCTGAGCCCTAGGACCATACGTCAGGACTACCGGGCATGATGACTCCTTGCTGTCCCCAGTCCACCTGGCCTTGCTGCTATTCCAGTTTCAACTGTTCTGCCTGCGGTTATGGAACCCTACCTGTCTCAGACCTGCTGTTTTCAACTCTTAATGATCGGCTATGAAAAGCCAACTGACATTTATTCCTGATTATTATTTGACCATGCTTGTCACTTATGAACATTTTGAACATCTTGGCCATGTTCTGTTATAATCTCCACCCGGCACAGACCAGAAAGGACTGGCCACCCCTCATAGCCTGGTTCCTCTCTAGTTTCTCCTAGGTTTTGGCCTTTCTAGGGAGTTTTTCCTAGCCACCGTGCTTCTACCACCTGCATTGCTTGCTGTTTGGGGTTTTAGGCTGGGTTTCTGTACAGCACTTCGAGATATTAGCTGATGTACGAAGGGCTATATAAAATAAACTTAAAATAAACTTTATTTGAAAAGAAGGAAGCCTATACAGAATAAAACTATTCTAAAACATGCATCCTGTTTGCAATAAGGCTGTCACGCCCTGGCCTTAGTATTCTTTGTTTTCTTTATGTTTTTTAGTTAGGTCAGGGTGTGACATGGGGAATGTATGTGTTTTTGTAGTGTCTAGTGTAGTTGTCTAGTTATGTCTATGGCTGCCTAGATTGGTTCTCAATTAGAGGCAGCTGTGGTTCATTGTCTCTGATTGAGAGCCATATTTAAGGCAGTCATAGGCATTGGGGTTTTGTGGGTAATTGTCTGTGTCTATGTGCATGTTTGCACTTAGTCTTTGATAGCTTCATGTTTGTTTTTTTGTTTCGTTGTCCTTCTTCTAATAAAGAGAAGATGTATTTTCCACACRCTGCGCCTTGGTCCTCTCTCTCTCCCATTGACGTTCGTGACAAAGGCACTGAAGAAAAACTGCAAAAAAAGTGGCCAAGAAATGAACTTTATGTCCTGAATACAAAGTGTTATGTTTAGGGCAAATCCAACACATCACTAAGTATCACTCTTATTGGTATGCTTGTCATCGGCAAGGGATTTTTTGGGGATAAAAATAAATTGAATAGAGCTAAGGACAGGCAAAATCATAGAAGAAAATCTGGTTCACTCTGCTTCCAACAGACAATGGGAGACAAATTCATCTTTCAGCAGAACAATAAATGAAAACACAAGGCCAAATATACACTGAAGTTGCTTACCAAGACAACATTGAATGTCCTGAATGGCCTAGTTACAGTTTTGTCTGGTAATGGTGAACAACCAACTTGACAGAACACGAAGAATTGTAAAAAGAATAATGTGCACATTTTGGACAATCCAGGTGTACAAAGCTCTTAAAGAGTTGCCCAGAAAGACTCACAGCTGTAATCGCTGCCAATCGTGATTCTACAAAGTATTGACTCAAGGATGTGAATACTTACTGTATGTAAATTAGATATCTGTATTTCATTTTCAATACATTTGCAGACATTTCTAAAAACATGTTTTCACTTTGTCATTATGGGCTATTGTGTGTAGATTACAAGTCAAAAGTTTGGACACAGCTACTTATTCCAGGGTTTATTTTCTTTTGACTATTTTCTACACTGTAGAATAATAGTAAACACATCAAAACTATGAAATAACACATATGGAATCATGTAGTCACCAAAAAAGTGTTAAACAAATTTGAGATTATTCAAAGTAGCCACCCTTTGCCTTGATGACAGCTTTGCACACTCTTGGCATTCTCTCAACCAGCCTCATGAGGTAGTCACCTGGAATGCATTTCAATTAACAGGTGTGCCTTGTTAAAAGTTAATTTGTGGAATTTCTTTCCTTCTTAATGTGTTTGAGACAATCAGTTGTGTTGTGACAAGGTAGGGGTGGTATACAGAAGATTATTTGGTAAAAGACCAATTCCATATTATGGCAAGAACAGCTCAAATAAGCAAAGAGAAATGGCAGTCCAACATTACTTTAAGACTTGAAGGTCAGTCAATGTGTAAAATTTCACGAACTTTGAAAGTTTCTTCAAGTGCAAAAACCATGAAGCGCTATGATGAAACTGGCTCTCATGAGGACCGCCACAGGAAAGGAAAACCCAGAGTTACCTCTGCTGCAGAGGACGAGTTCATTAGTTTCCAGCCACAGAAATTGTAGCCCAAATAAATGCTTCACAAAGTTCAAGTAACAGACTCATCTCAACATCAACTGTTCAGGGGAGACTGCGTGAATCAGGCCTTCATGGTTGAATTGCTGCAAAGAAACCACGAATAAAGAACACCAATAAGAAGAAGAGACTTGCTTGGGTCAAGAAACACCAGCAATGGACATTAGACCGGTGGAACCTGTCCTTTGGTCTGATGAGTCTAAATTTGAGATTTTTGGTTCCAACCGCCGTGTCTTTGTGAGACACAGAGTAGGTGATCGGATGATCTCAGCATGTGTGGTTATCACCGTGAAGTATAAAGGAGGAGTTGGGATGGGTGGGTGCTTTGCTGGTGACACTGTCAGTGATTTATTTAGAACTCAAGGCACTCTTAACCAGCATGACTACCACAGCATTCTGCAGCGATATGCCATTCCCATCTGGTTTGTGCTTGGTGGGACAATCATTGGTTTTTCAACAGGACAATGACCCAACAATCCTCCAGGCTGTGTAAGGGCAATTTGACCAAGAAGGATAGTGATGGAATGCTGCATCAGATGACCTGGCCTCCATAATCACCCAATCTCAACCCAACTAAGATGGTTTGGGATGAGCTGGATTGCAGAGTTAGGAAAAGCAGCCAACAAGTGCTCAGCATATATGGGAACTCATTCAAGACTGTTGGAAAAGCATTCCAGGTGAAGCTTTGTTGAGAGAATTCCAAGAGTGTGCAAAGCTGTCATCAAGGCAAAGGGTGGCTACTTTGAAGAATATCAAATATTATATTTTGATTTGTTTAACACTTTTTTGGTTACTACATGATTCCATATGTGTTTTTTCATAGTGTTGATGTCTTCACTGTTATTCTACAAGGTAGAAAATAGTCAAAACAAAGAAAAACCCTTGAATAAGTAGGTGTGTGCAAATTTTTGACTGGTACTGTATATTTAATCTATTTTTACATCAGGCTCTAACACAACAAAATGTGGAATAAGTCAAGGGGTCTGAATACTTTCTGATGCGTAGGGAGAGGAAAATGGGATGTGTGTACGTAGGGTTTTTGTGTGGATGCATTGTCATTGTGTATTTGATCATTATGCATGTTGGATGATAATAAGGAAACTATGTGATCTTACATTTGAACTACATTTGAACTGACCTCCACCACTTAACTCCCCTTGGTGTATGCTACAGTATGCAAAATGAATTGATGGGCTTTTAGAAAATTCTTTCCCATCTGGACTTGGACAAAGTTAAGCTCATTTGAATAGCTGAAGTGAGTAATGTTTATACTAAATACATCTTGACCATATGGCGGCATGCAGGGGTCAAGCCGTGGTGTAATTACCATACAGGATTTACATACTGGCACAACAAAGACCTTATTAGAGTTTAGGCCTATCAGAATACTTGCTGCAATTCAATAATGTTTCAAAGAATAAATAACATTAAGGATTATCCTCTCTCAGAGTATCAAGACAACAGTATCACCAATGATCTAAAGAGCCATTGTAATGGACGTGGGCCTACTTATCTGCCATGGTGTGAGACTGAAACGGCAACAAATCAGCTCACGAATAAAAGGACAATTGCAGTAGAATGATCACACTAGGACAGAGCCCATTCTGTTACTTGGCTTGGAGCCAAAGAGAAGCACGCCTGAGAGTATGACACTGATTACACATGATGTGCAGGGAACTACAGTTACTTGCCGAGCAGCTGTGAGAAGTGAGGAACGATAGAGAGAAGAGAGAAAGAAAGAGCAAGATACTGTAGAGTGTGTGAGAGACAAAGACTGAAAAAAACAGAGAAGCTAGCGAAAGGCTATTGCGATAGACACCATGACAGCCACATGATCAATTCCAAGCGAGCCAAAGCTAAGTGCCAGATCACAGCAAAGCGTCATAATGTAGCATTAATGCAGGTGCCAAAAGACAAATCCCCAGCACAATACAGTCCTGGAACAACTGTCCAGTCTGTGCCTGCACACACATACACACAAAGTCAAAGTCAACTTTTCTCTCTTTTTGCCTCTGATGTTTGGATCAAAAGCAATCGGTGGTTCCAAAGACGGACCTTTGTGACAGAGATGTACAACACCTGCTGATTGTAAAAGACTACCAGTGCCACCGCCAACCGTCAGATCCAAACTACAATGCATATTGACCTCATTACATCGGCTTGAGTTGAAAGGGAGTTTGAAAATTAATTTCATGCCTGATTTAAAACATCCCGGCGCTAGAGTGCACCTATGGCTGATATTATAAACATCCGCCGCTTAATCTCAATCCCCGGTTTCCGAGTTCCGAAGAAGAGAGAGGGCGAAATAACTATTTTTAAGATGACATAAAGTCAGTTGGCTTAGCCGACTGGGAGGTTTATCCTGAGGAGCTTCCTTCCACAGTGATTTATCATGCCAGGTCACAGTTATGGGCGCCCAACTGGCCCCCGCCTCATCTTAGGGGCACCTTCGAATAGACAGGCCCCGCCATTTCATATTTGCTGAGGGAGAATATTAAACAACCGCAATGCAGTCCTGCCTTCCACGGAGAGAGAGAGATGTGATGATGTCCTAAAAAAACGGGAAGTATTTAATGCTTAGCATTCCTTTATTAGGGTTCAGAGTCGCTATTTACTCAACGTGCCAACCAAGTCGGGCTAAGCGCTTGTGCCGTTTTCTTGGCAGATGGAGATCCATACGGAAGGGGGGCAGGAAAAGCCTTGAAGCTATTGACTTTTGGAGGTGCCCATCGTTACAAGCGAGCGGAGACATCCTACTAGCCAAACAACAAAGTTTGGCAGCAATGTTTTGTGGCACCAACTTCAGTTCGGTGCTATTCCATCTGTTTGACGCTCCCGAGTTCATTTGCACCTCACTTCTGTTGTGGAAAGCAGCAGGGACTACAATTAAATAAGAGTTCATAAACATGGCAAATCTGTCCCTGAACGTTATTAATGCATAAAAGAGGACAGTTACCTTTAAGTTTAAGGCAAGAACATAAAAGGAAGTTTTAGTTTAGTATGAATGCTATTTAAATATTTATGTGCTTTCGCTGCCCTAAAAACCTTGTAAGATGCTTCTTGGAACACTTTCAACAATAGGTTTGTGTGAAGAGTTAACGTTGCTGTGCTAGCCTTTTATGTTATTCACTTTATCGTCATCTCACTTCAAACACCGTGTTTTTACGTGAAAATGTTTGCTGATAGCTTTCGAATCATAAGTCAAAATGCCAAGCACACACAGATTGTTTCAGATATTGTAGAGCTTTGATGCAGTATAGGGTTTTCATAAGGTTAGGCTACTCTGGGTTCTATTAAGTCAACAGTATGTATATAAGGCAAAGTAAAGGACCATGAGAGACAAGGTATTGGAAAGGTAAAGTGGGGCCCACACACTCAGAAGGTCCAACCCAAACCGTTATTGGTTTACCTTTCAATTGGACATGTTTTGATCCAAATGACGAAGACCTGACACGTTCATTTCTTTCATGTGTTTCATTATCTGAGTATGCATGCTCTACTTGATCATTTATTTTGTTTACGGGCCCAGCACAGTGTTGGATTTATTCTGGCTATAGGCAAGTTAGCAGTAACAGTGATTTATCCAAACTTCAGTATAGCCATTCATATGTAGGCTTCATCAATCACACATTAAGTTCTAGAGTAACTATCCTTTTGAGTGCATCAAAGTACAGAGAAAAGCACTGCTCTAGCCTTCCTTTGTCTTAAACTTCAAAAACTGACTGCCTTCTACGGAACGCTACTTTGACAAATGCCTTATAAATGTCATGCTAAAATATTAGCCACATAAGATAAAGTTTTAGCATGAATTATGGCTTGATTCAGGCAATGACTCACATTAATGGGTCCCCCCTAGGCCTCAGATCTCCACTTAGCTACTTAAACAAGATTCATTTGGAGAGATTAAGTTTTAAGATATGTGGTCTACCTAATGGACCACAGGCTCCCTCTGAGGAGAAATTAGACTGAATAAATTTCTTTATGTTTTGACTGTCAAAACTTACTCATTCAATATACTGTAAGTGCATGTAACCTCTGGGATATGATTCTCTATGTTTTCTGATTTTAGAAAATAAATCAATGTAATGTAATTGTGAACATTGATTTGTGATGTATGTATATCTGCGTTTTTGATTCCTTTACTGTACCCTTTTTCTGTATTTGAAGTGTGCATGCGTTTCCTTTTTCATTCATCAATTCATGGTTTATTCATGTAGATAATCAAATAAACTGTGATTTGATCTGGCAATTAACCTCGTTAGACTGCCCTGTTTGTTTAGCACCATTTCCAGTTTAATTTGACCCAACATGACTATTGGATCCTAGAGATTTATCTTCAAATGTGTTAACTGTGGGTGGTACAAAATAACATTACAGATATCAAAAAGTTAAAAGTGCACTGAGCTGCTCATTCTAGTGGAAGATTATATCATACAATTATATTTAAAAAATGTATTCATATCGTCGATGCTGCTTGATGTTGAATTCCCTCGAGGGAGCCAAATTAACTTCAATTAGAGACTATTAGGCTCTAATGTGCAATTGCTCATTACAAATTAAAAGACAATTTCACCAAAGGGAAACCAGCATGCCCACAATCTGTGCTTTAATATGTTTTTATGTTGAATGCTTTGAATGTTTATTTGCTGTACTTTCTATCGGAATCAGCCAAACATGAGCGTTTACTGTCAGTCCAAACATGAAAAAAAGTCCTTGTCTTTCCTGTTTGATGATCATATCAGCAAGGTCATATGAGAGGCATTTTGTTCATCTTATTTATGGAGGGTTTGTTAAGGACTGTTCTAATTTGTAGGCTACCGCTCTTGCTTACTTTAATCAAGGTGATGTCAAGGTGAAATCATCCAGGTGAAAATTGCAATAAGAACAAATGAACTATAATTACTCTACTTGAGATTTCGCCCACACTTGAATGAATTGACTAAGAGGACTTACAAGAGGTGGCCTGCCTTGTTACCATCGCAACCAAAGGCGAGATAGGATCTAAGGATCCCTCACGACTGCACCTCAACACCAGGCGAATCGGTGCTTTGTGGCCATCTGTAAAAGACGTTTCAAGTACAGGTTGAGGTGGACTTTGAGGAGACGATAGTTTAAGCCAATCAGATGATGATTTGCTTCCTCTCAGAGAGGTCCATGGGGAATAAGTGCCATCATCTCTCAAATCTCAGAGAAGACACTAAGATTTTGTTTGACGCCTCATCTGAAAGTATCTCTGACTATTTGGTGAAAGTTATTTCAGCTTTGAGGCAATATTCTGTGTGTGTGTGTGTGTGTGTGTGTGTGTGTGTGTGTGTGTGTGTGTGTGTGTGTGTGTGTGTGTGTGTGTGTGTGTGTGTGTGTGTGTATGCATGTAGCCACATGAGCAAAGAGGCTGCCATGGGAGGGATACTTCTGAGCCAAAGACTCCTTACACAAAGATCAACGAGAAATAACACTGCCCATTGCTGGGTTGCTAAATCCATGTCTAGCAGCTTACCTACTATCCCGAGGAGGGTCTAACTTCCTGGCCTCCTGCTCGACAGCCCAGCAATGTTTAGCCACTGCAATCTGACAACAAGGCAGAAAGGTGACAGCCTCTGGCAACTATGTCCTGACTCTCTTACAGTATAGTCTGCACCGTAATCGCTCTTTCCCAGGATGCACGGCAAAACAAGGCCTCGGGTTGAAGTGGAGGGGGCAGGTGCAGGTTCCAAATTATGTCATTACCAACAGGACAGATATCATCAGCCAATCATCCCCCCTCCCCCAATCATTGTTCCATCTGCCAGCCAAAAAGATGTGGTCTGCTTGCCATGTTATGTTTCGCCTAGTTTCTGCTTTGTCATGGTGCAATTAGAAGTCAATTGTTCAACACTTAGTTTTATTTTATTTTTTACAAAATACACTTAAAACTTCTCCATCCAGCAACGGATGTGATTGTTCTAGCTACAGTGCTGAAGAATAACACCAGTTCTTCAGTCCCGGGATATATACTGTAAGGGACATGGGGATAAAGTAATGGAATCTAACTGATATGAATGGACTACTCTTCCAATAAGCAAGCATACATACTATTTCCCAAAATTCAAAATGAAGACCCACATTCCTGGGAGAGAAGTGTGACAAATCAAAAGTGAAGGAGTCATTTTGTCACGTGAGAATATCTGTACAGACTGTGCACAATAATATATTAGGTAGGTACAGGAGTAGCTATATTACTGAAGTTGTATTTTAATTTTCAAGCACCGTTTGAGCGCACATAATTAGCCACAGTACGTATCTCATTTGTAATGTCACAAAAGCTAATATAATTGAGCAGTCAACAGTGCTTTGGAAGGTCAACTATTATTAGCAAGGATGGGGTGGCAAAACAACTTCATATTTATCGGAATTGGATGAATTCGCTACTCCTACCCTTAAATGATCCCTTATTAGTATGCTGTTGTGTTCTGCTCTCTGGTAGGTTTCCATGACTTTGCCCTTGTCACAACAATACATTAAGTGTTTGAACCCATACAAAAGTACTGGGAGAACAATGAGGAAAAGGCTTGATCTTTGTCCAAAGACAGTTGAGAGATTTATAATCTCCGGCTCCAAGATTAGCTAATTGAAATGTTTGAACATGAGAAAGAATGCATGAATTGGGGTTCTGTAAATAAGGCTTGCTTGCAATACAATTGTTTAATCTAACATATTGTATTTGTGAACAAGAACATGACCAAACTGTACAAACATACACTATGGTTAGAAACGTCACGACACAACGTCAATAGATGTATTTTGCTGGCAACACAAGTTCTTTTATCCGAAGATTTTTTTTCTTCTCCCCATGATTATCAAAACATAGCTACAATAATTAACATGGTTTCATTCTGAAAACAAACACTGGTATACCACACATATTAATCACTGTTAACCCATAAGAGTCTAAGCCTTGTCAAAGCCGGGGAAGGGGTTCTTCTAAGCCATATGGAAATGTTTTAAGGTCATACCAAGGATCATTTAGCTATTTCATTTTGAATTTTAAGACCCCTTGGAGTATAAAAATAAAATAATTCCTTAATGATAAATAATTTTGGGCCTTACTGCTATTAGCCAACACAAACACATTGAATAACATACTCCCCAAAAAAACTCTAAAGGAAGTTTGTTCTTAAGTGTCTGTCCTATATCTGAGAGATAGGGAATATACAGTGGGGAGAACAAGTATTTGATACACTGCCGATTTTGCAGGTTTTCCTACTTACAAAGCATGTAGAGGTCTGTCATTTTTATCATAGTACACTTCAACTGTGAGAGACGGAATCTAAAACAAAAATCCAGAAAATCACATTGGAATTTTTAAGTAATTAATTTGCATTTTATTGCATGACATAAGTATTTGATACATCAGAAAAACAGAACTTAATATTTGGTACAGAAACCTTAGTTTGCAATTACAGAGATCATACGTTTCCTGTAGTTCTTGACCAGGTTTGCACACACTGCAGCAGGGATTTTGGCCCACTCCTCCATACAGACCTTCTCCAGATCCTCAGGTTTCGGGGCTGGTCGCGGGCAATACGGACTTTCGCCCCTCCAAAGATTTTCTATTGGGTTCAGGTCTGGAGACTGGCTAGGCCACTCCAGGACCTTGAGATGCTTCTTACGGAGCCACTCCTTAGTTGCCCTGGCTGTGTGTTTCGGGTCGGTTCATGCTGGAAGACCCAGCCACGACCCATCTTCAATGCTCTTACTGAGGGAAGGAGGTTGTTGGTGTAGATCTCGCGATACCTGGCCCCATCCATCCTCCCCTCAATACGTGGCAGTCGTCCTGTCCCCTTTGCAGAAAAGCATCCCCAAAGAATGATGTTTCCACCTCCATGCTTCACGGTTGGGATGGTGTTCTGGGGTTGTACTCATCCTTCTATTCCTCCAACACGGCGAGTGGAGTTTAGAGCAAAAAGCTCTATTTTTGTCTCATCAGACCACATGACCTTCTCCCATTCCCCTCTGGATCATCCAGATGGTCATTGGCAAACTTCAGACGGGCCTGGACATGCGCTGGCTTGAGCAGGGGGACCTTGCGTGCGCTGCAGGATTTTAATCCATGACGGCGTAGTGTGTTACTAATGGTTTTCTTTGAGACTGTGGTCCCAGCTCTCTTCAGGTCATTGACCAATCCTGCGTGTAGTTCTGGGCTGATCCCTCACATTCCTCATGATCATTGATGCCCCACGAGGTGAGATCTTGCATGGAGCCCCAGACCGAGGGTGATTGACCGTCATCTTGAACTTCTTCCATTTTCTAATAATTGGCCAACAGTTGTTGCCTTCTCACCAAGCTGCTTGGCTATTGTCCTGTAGCCCATCCCAGCCTTGTACAGGTCTACAATTTATCCCTGATGTCCTTACACAGCTCTCTGGTCTTGGCCATTGTGGAGAGGGTTGGAGTCTGTTTGATGAGTGTGTGGACAGGTGTCTTTTATACAGGTAACGAGTTCAAACAGGTGCAGTTAATACAGGTAATGAGTGGAGAACAGGAGGGCTTCTTAAAGAAAAACTAACAGGTCTGTGAGAGCCGGAATTCTTACTGGTTGGTAGGTTACAATACTTATGTCATGCAATAAAATGCAAATTAATTACTTAAAAATCATACAATGTGATTTTCTGGACTTTTGTTTTAGATTCCGTCTCTCACAGTTGAATGTTACCTATGATAAAAATGAACGACCTCTACATGCTTGTAAGTAGGAAAACCTGCAAAATCGGCAGTGTATCAAATACTTGTTCTCCCCACTGTATATATTTTTACATATATGTAAACCCCTAATTTTTGCACTAAACAGTCTAAGCCTTGCCTAAGCTTGGGGCGGCAGTAGCCTAGTGGTTAGAGCGTTGACCTAGTAACCAAAAGGTAGCAAAGTCAAATCCCCGAGCTGACAAGGTATAAAATCTGTCATTCTGCACCTGAACAAGGCAGTTAACCCACTGTTCCTAGGCCATCATTTAAAATAAGAATTTGTTTCTAACTGACTTGCCTAGATAAATAAAGGTAAAATAAATTTAAAAAATAAGCCAGGGGAGGGCTCTACAAGCTACAATTGAAGTCATAAGTCACATACACCTTAGCCAAATACATTTAAAGTCAGTTTTTCACAATTCCTGACATTAATCCTAGTTAAAATCATCTTTCTTAGGTCAGTTAGGATCACCACTTTATTTAAGAATGTGAAATGTCAGAATAATAGTAGAGAGAATGATTATTTCAGCTTTTATTTCTTTCATCACATTCCCAGTGGGTCAGAAGTTACATACACTCAACTAGTATGGTAACATTGCCTTTAAATTGTTTTAACTTGGATAAAACGTTTCGGGTAGCCTTCCACAAGCTTCCCACAATATGTTGGTGAATTTTGGCCCATTCTCCTGACAGAGCTGTTTAAACTGAGGTCACGGTTTGTAAGCCTCCTTGCTCGCACATGCTTTTTCAGTTCTGCCTACAAATTTTCTATAGGATTGAGTCAGGGCTTGTGATGGCCACTCCAATACCTTGACTTTTTGCCTGAAGCCATTTTGCCACAACTTTGGAAGTATGCTTGGGGTCATTGTCCATTTGGAAGACCCATTTGCGACCAAACTTTAACTTCCTGACTGATGTCTTGAGATGTTGCTTCAATATATCCACATCATTTCCCCCCCTCATGATCCCAACCATGATGCCGTGCTTCACGGTTGGGATGGTGTTCTTCGGCTTGCAAGCGTCACCCTTTTTCTTCCAAACATAATGATGGTCATTATGACCAAACAGTTCTATTTTTGTTTCATCAGACCAGAGGACATTTCTCCAAAAGGTACGATCTTCAAACCGTAGTCTGGCTTTTTTATGGCGGTTTTGGAGCATTGGCATCTTTCTTGCTGAGCGGCCTCTCAGGTTATGTCGATATAGGACTCATTTTACTGTGGATATAGATACTTTTGTACCTGTTTCCTCCAGCATCTTCACAAGGTCCTTTGCTGTTGTTCTGGGATTGATTTGCACTTTTCGCACCAAAGTACGTTTCTCTAGGAGAAAGAACGTGTCTCCTTCCTGAGCGGTATGACGGCTGTGTGGTCTCATGGTGTTTATACTTGTGTACTATTGTTGCTACCAAGGATGAACCAGACTTGTGGAGGTCTACAATTTTTTTTCTGAGGTCTTGGCTGATTTCTTTTGATTTTCCCATGATGTCAAGCAAAGACGCACTGAGTTTGAAGGTAGGCCTTGAAATACATCCACGGGTACACCTTCAATTGACTCATATGATGTCAATTAGCCAATCAGAAGCTTCTAAAGCATGACATCATTTTCTGGAATTTTCCAAGTTGTTTAAAGGCACAGTCAACTTAGTGTATGTAAACTTCTGACCCACTGGAATTGTGATGCAGTGAATTATAAGTGAAATAATCTGTCTAACTGTATGTAGATTTTTTAAAAGAAAGTCATACCAAGGATCATTTAGCTATTTTATTTTGAATTTTAAGACCCCTTGAAGCATCTAAAAAAGCAACCCCCAAAAATGTTGAATGACAAATTATTTTTGGCCTTACTGCTATTATCCCACACAAACACATTGAATAACAGATTCACTACATGGAACAACAGTCCCCCAAAAATTATCTAAAAGAAGTTTGTTCTGAAGTGTCTGTCCTATACAGTGGGGAGAACAAGTATTTGATCAACTGGACGATTTTGCAGGTTTTCCTACTTACCAAAGCATGTAGAGGTCTGTAATTTGTTATCATAGGTACACTTCAACTGTGAGAGACGGAATCTAAAACAAAAAATCCAGAAAATCACATTGTATGATTTGTAAGTAATTAATTTGCATTTTATGCATGACATAAGTATTTGATCACCTACCAACCAGTAAGAATTCGCTCTCACAGACCTGTTCGTTTTTCTTTAAGACCCTCCTGTTCTCCACTCATACCTGTATTAACTGCACCTGTTTTGAACTCGTTTACCTGTATAAAAGACACCTGTCCACACACTCAATCAAACAGACTCCCAACCTCTCCACAATGCCAAGACCAGAGAGCTGTGTAAGGACATCAGGATAAAATTGTAGACCTGCACAAGCTGGGATGGGCTACAGGACAATAGGCAAGCAGCTTGGTGAGAAGCATACAACTGTTGGCGCAATTATTCGAAAATGGAAGGAAGTTCAAGATACGGTCAATCATCCTCGGTCTGGGACTCCATGCAAGATCTCACTCGTGGCATCAATGATCATGAGGAAGGTGAGGGATCAGCCCAGAACTACACGGCAGGACCTGTCAATGACCTGAAGAGAGCTGGGACCACAGTCTCAAAGAAACCATTAGTAACACACTACGCCTCATGGATTAAAATCCTGCAGCGCACGCAAGGTCCCCCTGCTCAAGCCAGCGCATGTCCAGGCCCGTCTGAAGTTTGCCAATGACCATCTGGATGATCCGGAGGAGGAATGGGAGAAGGTCTAATGAGACAAAAATAGATCTTTTTGGTCTAAACTCCACTCGCCGTGTTTGGAGGAAGAAGAAGGATGAGTACAACCCCAAGAACACCATCCCAACCGTGAAGCATGGAGGTGGAAACATCATTCTTTGGGATGCTTTTCTGCAAAGGGGACAGGAGTACTGCACCGTATTGAGGGAGGATGGATGGGGCCATGTATCACGAGATCTTGGCCAACAACCTCCTTCCCTCAGTAAGAGCATTGAAGATGGATCGTGGCTGGTTCTTCCAGCATGACAACGACCCGAAACACACAGCCAGGGCAACTAAGGAGTGGCTCCGTAAGAAGCATCTCATGGTCCTGGAGTGGCCTAGCCAGTCTCCAGACCTGAACCCAATAGAAAATCTTGGAGGGAGCTGAAAGTCCGTATTGCCCAGCGACAGCCCCGAAACCTGAAGGATCTGGAGAAGGTCTGTATGGAGGAGTGGGCCAAAATCCCTGCTGCAGTGTGTGCAAACCTGGTCAAGAACTACAGGAAACGTATGATCTCTGTAATTGCAAACAAAGGTTTCTGTACCAAATATTAAGTTCTGCTTTTCTGATGATCAAATACTTATGTCATGCAATAAAATGCAAATGAATTACTTAAAAATCATACAATGTGATTTTCTGGATTTTTTTTTAGATTCCGTCTCTCACAGTTGAAGTGTACCTATTGATAAATATTACAGACCTCTACATGCTTTGTAAGTAGGAAAACCTGCAAAATCGTCAGTGTAACAAATATGGGTTCTCCCCACTGTATGTGAGAGGTACAAGAAAGATTAGGATTTTTTATTTTTTTTATTTTCACACCCCTTATTTTTGGCCTTAAACAGTTTCCTTATATACTGTACTTCCATTAATTTTTTCAACTGGTACAGGGAGGCGTCCTAGAGCAAAACGGCCAAGATGTACGTGTCTGTGAGAGCCTCACCTTTGTACAGAGGGGTCATATTAGTGTGAGCCCAAACTGTCTGGACGCTACAGACAGAAGTTGGAAGTTCAGCTGTACCGACTTTAGACGAGTCTCAAGGCGCTTGTTGTGGTCGTAGAGCAAAACAGAGAACACCATCGTGTTCGTAAGAGTCTCATATTTTCATAGAAGAGTCGTAATATGCCAAACCGTTCAGACACTACAGACGATTTTGTGAGATTTTTGGGATGTCTCATGGTCTGGCAAACACCGCTCTAGCTCTGTCACCTTCACCGTAGATGTGGAAGTGCGACATAGGCGGATGCGGTGGATTGAGAAGCATCCAATGCAAGAAACAGATACTGTATCTAGCTTAAATTGAAGGGATTTTGATGGTGATTTTTTTATTATGCTAATTCGATTCCTGTGGGGGTGCGGACCTCGACCTTAAGGGGTTTTAATGTACAAAGCGAGGAAAATATTTTCCTTGGCCCTCACCATCGTTCTGTTTTTATAGATCCTCTCATTGGGCCTGTAATTTCCCGGATTGAAAGAGTTTGTTTTGTCAATTACATTGTTTACTTCACTACTATAATAAGCAGCATATTGAAACAGCCTTTACTATGTAATTGAGGCATAAGATTGCTTTTTCAATATCAGCTTCAAACCCCAGTACAATAAACACGCTTCCAGCAAATTATCTGCTTGCTACATGTACTCCTTTTTCATACAGAGTGCACTTAGCTGTGTTTTGAAAACATTTCCCAGTCATCCAATTAAAATTCCCTCTCTTTGGTGCTTGCAGTCCTTAGGAAAATTCGATTGCAGTTGGAGTTTTGGGAAGACTCTTATTATAGTCATTAATTATGGTCATAATGATTCCCATTACATTCTTCTTCAGAAATAGTGTAGTCCAGTTGTAAGGGAAACAGTATAAGGAATAGCATGTCAAACAGAGTGAAATCTAAATTAATTCTGTAGCCTCCCAACTCCAATTCCGCTGAGAATCAGTCTATGTTGTTAGGGCACCACTTTAGTTTGTTATCTCCATGACATGGTCATGCTCAATGACATCCGTGCACTGTTTTGGGGTCATTAAAACTGATGGAAAGTCATTGTTACTACTGCTCAAAGAAAAGCAATCAAAGTTAGCAGTGCAATAAGACCCTCTTGAAAAGTAACGCGGGAAGCTTCCGAGCCAGGAGCCTTGACTTTAAAAGGGTTTTCAGAGACTGGGGCAATTTATTTTCAATCTTCAGGCGTCTTCCACGAAGATAACAAAGAAACTGATTATGAGCAACAGTTCACAAGGAGAGTCACACACCCCTTCTTTCTTTGTGCATCTCCACACCCCATATTTAACTTCTGAACAAACTGAGGCAAGGTGAAAATCTGCATTAAATATAATCAATCCCAAGAATAGTACAGCTCATAATAATAACCACCTTGACCAAGATTAGTTTTTGTTGAAAGCCCTCCCTCTTTTCTAATTTCTTACTTGGTATTCTTCTTCTCTGGTCTCACTTCGTTGGAGACAAACTAAATTAAAATGCTGATGATTTAATTAAAAGCATTGAGATTAGCGGGTGCCCTGACCAATTCAAATACATTTTTAAAGGTTCCAACCTCGATGATGATGTTTGGCCATTTGAATTATTTTTTAATATGCAGCTCCAATCCTGACTCTGAAGAGTGATCAATAATTAAACCGTGTTAAATTCCAATACTAATTACCTTTTATCGATCAAATTCGGGCAGTGTAATTACCTTATAAGATATTTGCCGACAGACAACTGGCGATTCATATTAAAATGAGGGGGATAGAAGGGAAGTAAACAGAGGGTAAAAACTCTTCCCCTTCAAAGTGTGTGAAGGTGATGTGCTAACAAATCCTCACCATAACAATTGGATGTCATGTCACCAACCAGACAAACAGATTCATCCACTATAGGTTGTGGAATAGAGCAGTGATTCTCAATTGGTGGGTTGCGACTAAAACCAGGTAGAAAGAGGTAGAACTTTAGTTGTGAAACAAATATTGGGCTATATGTTTAGATTTTTAATACATTCTAAGGCTGCATGATGCGACTCTAATGATGATTTGAAAAAAGTTGCATGAAAAGCCTGAGCTCTGCTATGTTTTTTTGTACAGGCTGTATTTACATACTTCATCAGTCTCTCATTCACAATTTTACAAGCACGTGATAATGCCTCGAATTTCCTGGCTGCATCCCCTTTGTGTGGTCGTAATGCCCCCTAAAGAAATACATGCCTTTTGCAGCCAGTGGCCGTTGTGTCCTTGGGCTTATAATTCCCTTCTCCCGTCTGGGTGCCGAAGCACCTCTCACTCACATGGCTCTCAGTCACATGATTGGGTCTTTCTCACAGGCTACAAGTGAAGACGGACACATCGGGACGCAACTGCGCACGTCCTTATCCAATTCCGAGGTGCATATTGAAGATATTGGAAGAACATTTACTTTTCGTCAGCCAACAAGATGAGTTATGAGTTAACGAACAGCAACATGTCAATTTACTATCCCCATAGTACAAAAGTTGACCTATTCTATTCTGTGCGAGAAATAAATATTCCAAACATAGTCCGGGACAGTAGTGGGATGCGATAGATCCCAAATTAATACAGCCACTAGCATCAAAAAACCTGTTTTAAGCAATGAGCCTGATGCAACAGATGAGAACATTTAGCTTAAAATGTTGATAAACTATTAGGCTATTTCTTTACATTATAAGCACAGCAATGTGCACACGGCTATAAGCGCGAATGTTCCAGGCTGTTTCTTCAAATTATAAGCACAGCAATGCGCTGCCCACTCTCGAAACAGGGGCAGCAGAAAAAAATACATGTCATCGATGCACTTAAATAGAGAATGGAGAACGCTTTTCCCATGGTTCCTTTTCATGCCAGCCAGGTAGGCTATACTCCTGTTTTAAAGAGAAGCAATGTGCTTAATATTAGGAAAGTTGAGAAATAAATATAGTAGGCCTAGTCTATAGAAAGCTGATGGGAGCCCCCTCTTTTTAATAGAAGCCATCACTCTGTTTTCTCAAGCAATTGAATATCCTATAGAAATGTTGCTCAACATGAACTCATGGGCTCTCATGAAATGTTTGATTAGATTTTCGATTACATTTGCATTGATGTCAGAGTGATTAGAGGGAAAATAAAGTGCTGAGTACCAGGCATTTAGCAAGTTTGGTAGGCTACATCAGAGCATCAGAGCTTGGAGAAGCCAAATTACCGTGACTAAACGTTCACGTGGACTGCCGTCATGACTCATGACCGCTGGTGTGGCGGTAATACAGTCACTGTAACAGCCCTAGACGACACCCAGTCATTCGTTCTAACATTCTGGCAATGTTCTTATCCCTTGCTTGCTAGCTAGTCAACTACGGCTAACTTACAGTCACATCAAAAAGTGCAGCCAGAATAACAGCAAAGGAGCTGCATTTGCATTTGTTTAAGCTGTTTTATAATGACATTTATTTGTCTCTCTCGTCAGGACACTGTTGTTCATAGGAGCTAGCCAACAACACAGCTAACACAATCAATTCTAACTGAAGCTGAAAAGACTGCAAACTCGTGGCACTAAGTTTCGTGTAACTTTTTTTCAATTGACATTTCTTTGTATATATCCAGAAAAATTATGCCAGCTGATTCATGATTTCGACTGTCTGACAAACGCTGCCTGCATGCCTGCCTGTCTCTTGTTCCGACTCCCGACACGTTCATTACTATGGGACAGCTGGAGATTACATTTGAATATTGAAACAATGTTGCAAATGTCAGAGAGACCGCAAGGTTTATACAAAACTCTGCTGTTGAAAACGACATGTTAGTCTAAAAGAAAAGTGAGATCATGTCTAGATGCTTTTTATAGTGCTTGGCTGGGCTGATGAGACAGTGGATTGCGTAGTCAAATGGAACAGAGTAAACAGGCATTTTAACGTTTTAGATTTAGCCTGTGGTAACTTGTGGAATAGACACCAGCTGGAATGCGGTTTTAACCAATCAGCATTCAGGATTAGACCCACCCGTTGTATAAAATGTCATAATATCAGGGTTCAGATGGACCTGCAAACTGTATTGTTAGTGGTCCTTAAAACAACGATCAGTCAATGGGAAATATCATTATACTCTTGTGTAAAGATCGGTAGACATTTTACAAATAGGGAGGTTTAGGACCCTCGTAAGACATCACAGTAAAATAGAGAGATATATTGCAAAAGGAAATAGCAAAATGGCATTATACTGACAAAGATGGGACATCGGAGGGTTGGAGTTAAGATCACAATGTATGGATTAGCTGCAGTAGGTGAAAATCCAGCACTTGCAGAAGGAGGAAATTAGGAATATACAGTATGTATTATTATTTAACTATTTGTACAGTATATGTGAGGGAAAATAGCTGTAAGTAGCAGTAGAAATTATTGTTGTCCATTAGTTTAATCCAATCAGGGTAGGGATGGTAGGGTAAAAAAATAAACAATAATAATAATCAAATACAAATAAGGGGGATTAGAAATGATGCAAACAATTAAACAATCTATCTGCAATATTAAAGCTGATCTACTGGCTGGCAAGTGGCAGAGTAGGAAAGCCCTTTAGGGTATAATTTCATCTGAAGACATCTACAGTCTTTTCCTTCATACCATGAATATGTGGTTATGTCAAAGTCCATATGAGAACCACAGTAGTCAATAGGGGTTAAATGCTCCACTACATTAATTCACAGGCATGTTTTATTGAATGGAGCCCTGAGTCATACACTAGTTACCCTGGCCTTGAACTATATTAACACATGCATAATGTGCCTTCTTTTGTTACATAACACATGTGCATCAGGGATGAAGTCTTGATGTCCAGGGGCTCTATGTATCAAGATACTCAGAGTATGAGTGCTGGCCTAGGATCAATCTTATTGTGATCTAGAAGGCAAAACTGATCCTAAATCAGCACTCCCAAGCTTGTTACATATAGCCGCTGGTCCTGAGAGTACAGAACAGCGGTCTTGTTCTGGCTGAAGTGCCCTATAGGTCTGCGTTAATGGTCTCAGAAAATACTATATAGGCTTTGTAGTCTGACAACTCATGTGGTAACAGTTAGAGGTCGACCGATTAATCGGAATGGCCGATTTAATTTGGGCCGATTTCAAGTTTTCATAACAATCGGTAATCTGCATTTGTGGACACCGATCATGGCCGATTACATTGCACTCCACGAGGAGACTGCGTGGCAGGCTGACTACCTGTTATGCGAGTGCAGCAAGGAGCCAAGGTAAGGTGCTAGCTAGCATTAAACTTATCTTATGAAAAACAATCAATCTTAACATAATCACTAGTTAATTAACTACACTTGGTTGATGATATTACTAGTTTATCTAGCTTGTCCTGATTTGCATATAATCGATGCGGTGCCTGTTAATTTGTTATTGAATCATAGCCTACTTCGCCAAACGGGTGATTTAACAAGCGCATTCGCGAAAAAAGCAGTCGTTGCACCAATGTGTACCTAACCATAAACATCAATGCCTTTCTTAAAATCAATACACAAGTATACATTTTTAAACCTGCATATTTAGTTAATATTGCCTGCTAACATGAATTTCTTTTAACTAGGGAAATTGTGTCACTTTTCTTGCGTTCTGTGCAAGCAGAGTCATGGTATATGCAGCAGTCTGAGTCGCCTGGCTCGTTGCGAACTGTGTGAAGACCATTTCTTCCTAACAAAGACCATAATTAATTTTCCAGACTTTTACATAATTATAACCTACCATTGAAGGTTGTGCAATGTAACAGCAATATTTAGACTTATGGATGCCACCCGTTAGATAAAATACGGAACGGTTCCGTATTTCACCGAAAGAATATACGTTTTGTTTTGGAAATGATAGTTTCCAGATTTGACCATATTAATGACCTAAGGCTCGTATTTCTGTGTGTTATTATATTCTAATTAAGTTTATGATTTGATAGAGCAGTCTGACTGAGCGGTGGTAGGCAGCAGCAGGCTCGTAAGCATTCATTCAAACAGCACTTTCGTGCATTTGCCAGCAGCTCTTCGCTGTGCTTCAAGCATTGTGCTGTTTATGACTTCAAGCCTATCAACTTCCGAGATTAGGCTGGCAATACTAAAGTACCTATTAGAACATCCAATAGTCAAAGGTATATGAAATACAAATGGTATAGAGAGAAATAGTCCTATAATAACTACAACCTAAAACCTCTTACCTGGGAATATTGAAGACTCATGTTAATAAGAACCACCAGCTTTCATATGTTCTCATGTTCTGAGCGAGGAACTTAATCGTTAGCTTTTTACATGGCACATATTGCACTTTTACTTTCTTCTCCAACACTTTCTTTTTGCATTATTTAAACCAAATTGAACATGTTTCATTATTTATTTGAGACTAACTTGATTTTATTAATGTATTATATTAAGTTAAAATAAGTGTTCATTCAGTATTGTTGTAATTGTCATTATTACAAATATATATATAAAAAATGACCGATTAATCGGTATTGCTTTTTTTTGGTCCTCCAATAATCGGTATCGGCGTTGAAAAATCATAATCGGTCGACCTCTAGTAACAGTGCATCACTTGTCAGCATTACTGGCCCAAGAATGACATAACACTAGTGTCAATCTAATGTGGGAACTGTATGGGCATGCAATGACTAACAGTTGGGGAAAAGATGCCTGATGTAATTACCCTTGGGTTGGATCTGATTTTCCCACATTAAAATTGGTCTTTGTCTCGTCATTTTATTGTCACAGTCCTGATACACTGAGCCCTGGTCTGGGTCTTTAGAGGTTGGGTGTAGGTCTCAACAGATCCGGTCTGGGTCTTGGTCTGGTTCTCGAGGGCTAACTCCATCCCAGCTGTGCATAACCGATATGCAGTATCAAGTCAATAATAAGAGAACCCAGCTGATAGATGACATCCACCATCCTTTTCCCCCCGACCGTTGTGAGCTAAGGAACCTGGGCCAAAATCTCAATCATTGTTCTCCATGGTCATCGATCACTTCTTCACTTCAAGAAGAAATGTACGTTTTAACAAAATGTTCCCTTCGAGGGCATATGCACCCAACAGGAAGTGACCTTCAAATGATGAATTTTTCAAAAACCTCTTCAATTATTCATGACACTTTATTCTGAAATATTTAATTTACATAAATTCTATTTAACCCTTATTTTACCAGGTAAGTTGGCTGAGAACACATTCTCATTTACAGCAACGATCTGGGGAATAGGTACAGGGGAGAGGAGGGGGGATGAATGAGCCAATTGGAAGCTGGGGATGACTAGGTGGCCATGATGGTATGAGGGCCAGATTGGGAATTTAGCCAGGACACCGGGGTTAACAACCCTACTCTTATGATAGTGACCACAGAGAGTCAGGACACCTGTATAACATCCCACCCAAAAGACAGCACCCTACACAGGGCAATGACCCCAATCACTGCCCTGGGATGTATATTTTTTTTAGACCTACTGGCCCTCCAACACCACTTCCAGCAGCATCTGGTCTCCCATCTAGGAACCAACCCTGCTTAATTTAGGTAAATCAGGTAAATCAGCAGTGGGATGCAGGGTGGTATGCTGCTGGCTTAAGTAGTCACACCCCCTGAGACATTACATGTTATAATCTATACTAGTCCTGTGTAGCTCAGTTGGTAGAGCATGGTGCTTGCAACACTAGGGTTGTGGGTTTGATTTCCAGTACAGAAAAAAAAGTATGAAAAATGTATCCACTCACACCACCCCGGAGTCAACACCTTGTAGAAGCACCTTTAGCGGCGATTACAGCTGTGGGTCTTTTTGGGTAAGTCTCTAAGAGCTTTACACACCTGGATTGTATTTTTTTTTTTAAGTATTACTTGTGTGCCTTGTTGCAAACAGGATGCATGTTTTGTAATATTTTTATTCTGTACAGGCTTCCCTCTTTTCACTCAGGTTAGTATTGTGGAGTAAATGTTTTTATTTTCCCTTTATTTAACTAGGCAAGTCAGTTAAGAACATATTCTCATTTACAATGACGGCCAAACCCAGGGTAGGCCGCCCTATGGGACTCCAAATCATGGCCAGATGTGCTACAGCCTGGATTTGAAGCAGGAACTGTAGCAACGCCTCATGCACTGAGATGCAGTGCCTTAGACTGCTGCACCACTTGGGAGTCCTACAACATAACTACAATGTTGCTGATCCATCCTCAGTTTTCTCCTTTCACAGACATTAAACTCTGTAACTGTTTTAGTCACCATTGGCCTCATGGTAAAAACCCTGAGCGGTTTCCTTGTTCTTCGGTAACTGAGTTAGGAAGGACGCCTGTATCTTTGTAGTGACTGGGTATATTAATACACAATCCAAAGTGTAATTTAAAACCTTCACCATGTTCAAAGGGATAATGGCGCTGAAGGAGATGGCTGCCGTTTTACGATCCCGTAACCAATTGTGCTCTTGTGTATGTTAATTCGCGTTATTTGTAACTTATTTTGTACATAATGTTTCTGCCACCGTGTTTTATGACCGACAACAGCTTCTTGATATTAGGGCAGCGATTACTCACCCCGTACTGGAGGAATTCTTCTTCTTCAACGAGTCAGACGGGAAGGATTTACTTCGAACGCCTGACATGGCCCTCATCCCCATCATTCGCAGGAGGAGAAGACAGAGATATTGTGGACGACGGTCCGGGTGCCTTGTAAGGATCCGTCGCCGAGAAGGTAATGTACCTTTACCATCAGTCCTATTAGCCAAAGTACAATCAATGAATAATAAAAATAGATGAGCTACGAGCACGTATATCCTACCAATGGGACATTAAAAACTTGAATATCTTATGTTTCACCAAGTCGTGGCTGAACGACGACATGATTGACATACAGCTGGCGGGTTTTAAGCTTTTTCGGCAGTATAGAACAACGGCCTCTGGTAAGACAAGGGGCGGCCGCTTTTGTATATTTGTAAACAACAACTGGCGCACAAAATCTAAGGAAGTCTCTAGGTTTTGCTCGCCTGAGGTAGAGTATCTCATGATAAGCTGTAGACCACACTATTTACCAAGAGAGTTTACATCTATATTTTCGTGGCAGTCTATATACCAAAGCAGACCAATGCTGGCACTAAGACTCAATGCACTGCATGTGCACTGCATGTGACAAATAACATTTGATTTGATTTGATATTCAATGTTTACTTTTTTTATTTGTACCCATCTACCAATAGGTGCCCGTCTTTGCGAGGCATTCGAAAACATCCCTGGTCTTTGTGGTTGAATGTGTGTTTGAAATTAACTGCTCGGCTGAGGGACCTTACAGATAATTGTATGTGTGAGGTACAAAGATGAAGTAGTCGTAAAAAAATTATGTTAAACCCTATTATTGCACACAGAGTGAATCCATGTAACTTATTATGTGACTTGTTAAGCACATTTTTACTCCTGAAGTCATTTAGGCTTGGCATGACTTGCCAAAGGCTTGCCAGGGCTCCCAAGTGCCGCAGCGGTCTAAGGCACTACATCTCAGTGCAAGAGGTGTCACTACAGTCCCTGGTTCAAATCCATGCTGAATCCGGCCGTGATTAGGAGTCCCATAGGGTGGTGCACAATTGGCCCAGCGTCGTCCGGGTTTGGCTGGGGTAGGCCGTCATTGTAAATAAGAATTTGTTCTTAACTGACTTGCCTAGTTAAATAAAAGATCAAAGGGGTAGAATACATTTCAGCATTTAATTTGGTATTACTTTTGAAAAACATAATTCCGTATTATGGGGTATTGTGTATAGGCCAGTGACAAAAATCTCAATTTAATCCATTTTAAATTCAGGCAGTAAAATAACAAAATGTGGAAAAAGTCAAGGGGTGTGAATACTATCTGAAGGCACTGTACATATACATGAATGCACACACACATAGACAGTAACAGATTTCTTGGGAAGTTCAACACTGATTATTCACTAGATAGATCACGCACAGACATGCACACACACACACACAGCTACATTTCTCAAATAGGAAATACCACTTTAGACTGTTCAGACCATGTGGGCAGAAAAGATTGCATATTGAGAACTAGCAGCTTGTTTTTCCCCACCGGTACATGTAGCCTAAATAGGTACATATCAATGAAAGGATTACACTTGGATAAATGCTTTGACTGACACCTGCTTCTCATCTACTAACTTCTGTTACGAACATGCCAAACATGTTTAGTAGTACAGTAGGCTGAGATGAATAAGTCAATTATTACTGTAGAACTTAGTGCCCAATTCAATCAATTGCAGGTAACAGAAAGCGCTCTTAAAGTTCACTCAGAATGTTTACACCATATTTTACACTGCGTAAAATGGTCTGTTTACGAGTGTGTACATATAAGTCAGAATATCTTTAATGATAAGAAGTAGAAGCTCATTATTGAGAAGTCCAAACAAAAACAAAAGCTTGACCAGTCTTGGTTAGATGGTTCTGGAAGGTCATGGACCTTTACACATGCTTAGCCCCTAACACCTTGTCTATTGTCCTCATATCATGCCCCAGTTCAGCTCAGCAGGCAATCTACTCCAAACATGTATTTACTGAGCCTATAACCTAGTTCATACATTTTAAAACGTCTCAATAAGAATGATAGAAGTTAATGGAGTCTATATTCATACAATCATCAATTAAAGATCCAATATCAAATCAAACTTCAATTCAAACTTTATTTGAAGTGCATTTAAAATAACAACACACTTAAAACAATAAACTGAAAAAACAAGCACGGCAATAAAACAGGTCAAATGTTATCAAAGAACATAAAACAAAGGTGTCATCGATCACAAGTCAAGCTAAAAAGGCTAGTTACAAATTGGATTTTAATGCCTCAAACAGTTTCACAGTACAATGCAAAGTTCCATATAAAAAACAGATAATAAAATGTTGAAAAAGTACAAAATAAAGACAAACAATTCTGATTTTTTTTTTTTTTTTACCGCTACAATTTTAGAAATAAACAGCAGCTTTGCTCTCAAATGTAATTTCTCATAGTTTCACCTCCAATAAGCCTAATGCCTAAAAAGCAGCCCTGCTGGAAACTGGTTCTAAAATAAAATTACTGTCTCTGTAGTGCTGGCAAACTGCACTTTAAAGTGCTTCATAATTTTCTGAACTGGAATAAACTGCCTCTGTTACAGATCCTAATGCTTTGCCCCAAACCTCAACAGGAGGCTTCTTGAAATGATATAGATTCAGATATTTCAGGAACCAATTTACACGAGCCATAACATGCGAAATGTGTATGTTTTCATGTGCTGGACCAACAAGCACATCACAAGAGAACAACTGTGACTGTCAGTGGAAAACCACTTTGCAAGTACAGATGATGAGCAAAAACTTCTACTTTGATCAGTGCTTATAACCTCTCCCAGCATGTCTACCTTATCATGTTGTTCTGTCAGCTGTACAATGGTGAGATCATTGTTTGGATAAATTAATGTGAAGGCACTTTACAGATCATTCCTATATTCACTTGCTATGACAAACAGCTGTTTAAGGGCCATGCAAATATTGTCTGAGCTCACTGCAAATGTAACACTGTTCAGATCCATATTCTCACTCTGATCAATGGCATGTATACATGTAAATGTACTTGGTACCATCAGGACCTACTGTACACGTATGTCATCGCTCATGAGCGTCTGCTAAAAAGTTTCTAATATCATCAGCCAGTTGGCCAAACCATGCTATTAGGCAGTTTAAACCTTCTCTTTAACTGAACTGAGATGCTATGATTGTTGGTCTTCTGTTTACCTATGAACTCGTTCAAATGGAAAGCACCAGAAACCATATACTCGACCATAGTCCAAAAAGCATTTCTTCAAGTGGCTATGGAGGTGCATATTTGGTGTGCAATACTGTTTTCCATACAACCTTGCAAAGCTCTCACAGAACTGTTGCAAGTGGCGATGAGCCTCTCCAACTCCTTCTTCTGTGATACATCTTGTACATAAGATGTACAGGCTTTGACAAAATGGGTCCAGCAATCATAATGGGCACTCTCCACAAGCTCCTTAACAGCAAATAAGGAGTAAACGCATGTCCAATTTTCCCTTTCTTGTGCATTGAAACCCTGATGGGATTTTAGCGGGTAGTTGGCCCATGTCTGCCGGTGCTTTCAGTGCATCAACTTCAAGCTGAATGTTACATAGTATTGCATCATCCAGCACACCAATATTCTTCCAAACAGTAAAAACGTGTTTTGTGGTCCCCAGTAAAAGATGATGCATAGGGTCCACTACAGCCATGTCTATGGGCATGAAATATGGACATTTAAATAGCTTAGAGAATCTTGCCCCAGTTTCAGTCTCTCTTGTTTTCCTCTCTGCCATGGTCTTCACCTGTGTCCACATACTCCCTTGCATTTTGTGAACCTCATTCTGACGTTGCAGTACGTGGTTGTTCATCCAGTGAATGATGGAGTATTCTACCTTTTCCACAGAAATGTCTGTAGGCATTTGTTGCAACCTGTGTTAGCTTGACCTGAATCTGTTTTGTTGAACAGATAAAAAGCTGGTTGTGAAATCTCAAGTAGCCTACATGAAAGTTAAAAGCATCACACTAACAAAAAACTTTTCTAATAAACGTTTCGGCAATAAAGTATCCAACTTTATAAATTGTTATGATATAATATCAATGTACACTAGCATTAGCGAGCCAAAGATTGTGGATAAATGAAGATTACTCCATTTATCACTGAAGAAATGGTCACAGTTCCGGTATACCTAAAGGGGTGGCTCTTCCATAGATACCAATGCGATAGCAGCTGGGTCTGGTGTACTTGTATATGAACCAGAAAATATTTGCCAGTGAGATGTCTTGCTTCCTCTTCCATCTCTGCTGGAGCGAACATATACTTGTATCACAAAGTTTCTGTTTTAATGGGACAGGAAGTGTAGTTTCATGAAACACCGGCACAAACTCATAAACCAATCAAATGCATGGGAATAGAACAGAGGGCGTAGTGATTGAAAGGTAAATAATACAATCAAACGAACAAAACCATAAGTGAGGGCGTGGTGGTTGAAAATTATTTGAAAACTTGATTTGAAAACCATACCACTTCAAGGCACAACAATTCATTGGGTGGTGTGGGTTCTACTGGCGGTCATTCAAAAAAATCTATTCTCACACAGGTCGCAAACAATGAACAAGTCCCCCGGAATTACTATTCGTCTCACCAAGCCATGAAAATGGTTACGGATAACATTTATAAAGGTACTCCGAGTCCGCAATACTCTATACCCCATGGCCACAACCTTCCAGATGCGACTCTGCAACAAGGTAAGAAGTAGTCCTATTATTTGTCAATAAAGCAATCTAGCTAGCTGTCATGCCTACTCCCTCTCTCCAGCACTCAATGGTCTACTAACCGCTGGCAACTATATTACACAGACCTGGTCATCATTTTTATTCCTCAGTTGACATCTGTCATTTTTATTTTAACCTTTATTTAGCTAGGCAAGTCAGTTAAGAACAAATTCTTATTTTCAATGATGGCCTAGGAAGAGTGGGTTAACTGCCTTGTTCAGGGGCAGCTCGGGGATTTGAACTTGCAACCTTTACAGCTCCTAGTCCAATGCTCTAACCCCTAGGCTACTTGCCCCCCCATTAGGTAGTATTGTTTTCTCTCATGTTCAGTACGCTTCTTATGTTTGTTCTTCTGTATCGGTTCATTATTAAACTCACCTTCTGCACCTGCTTTCTGACTCCCGGCATATTTACACGAGCATAGCTAACTCTGCTTGCTAGCACTATAGCAGCTGTAACTCTAGCAGAGGTAGCTAGTTAGCCAAGTAAAATTACTACAACCAATATAGTCAATAACTAATGTTACTAGCTAGCTAGTTAACAAATGTTGAATTTAACATGATCATGTTACATGGATTTTAGTTGTAGGAGTAAGAAATTGCACGTTGCTGTTTTGACAAAAACAAGCTAATGTTAGCTGGCAAGCAAAGTTAGCTAGCTAGCTACCAAAGCATAGTTGGCTAACATTAGCTACCCAATGTTGGTGGAAGAATGGATAGTTTGGTAGCTAGCTAAAGTTAGCTATCTAACAAAGCCACGTAAAATATAGCAAAGGAGACAAATGGCTATTGGCTGTTTATTTTTTAAATTGATACAATTTGTTTGTGGGACCCGCGGGCCCGCCTGGAGTCTCCTCGTGCGAGGGAACGATGCATCACCAAAAAATGCATCACCACTGACTCCCACTCACTCACCCACCATTAGGTGCCCCTCCACAGTCCAGTACATCCTGTGCCTCCTCCCTGCACTCGCCCTGAGGTCCGTGTCATCAGCCCGGTGCCACCTGTACCGGTCCCACGCATCAGGCCTCCAGTGCGCCTCCACAGTCCAGTTCGTCCTGTGCCTCCTCCCCGCACTCGCCCTGAGGTGCGTGTCATCAGCCCGGTGCCACCTATACCGGTCCCACGCATTAGGGCTCCAGTGCGCCTCCACAGTCCTGTACGTCCTGTGCCTCCTCCCCGCACTCGCCCTGAGGTGCGTGTCATCAGCCCGGTACCACCAGTGCCGGTCTCACGCACCAAGCTTTCAGTGACAGTTCCCAGTCCAGAGCTTCCGGCAACAGTTCCCAGTCCAGAGCTTCCGGGGACAGTTCCCAGTCCAGAGCTTCCGGCGACAGTTACCAGTCCAGAGCTTCCGGCGACGTTTCACAGTCCGGAACCTCCTGAGACGGTCCGCGGTCCGGAACCTCCTGAGACAGTCCGAGGTCCGGAACCTCCTGAGACGGTCCGCGGTCTGGAACCTCCTGAGACGGTGGTCCAGAGCCTCCAGCGACGGTCTGCGGTCCTGAGCCTCCAGCGACGGTCCAGAGCCTCCAGCGGGGGTTCTCAGTCCAGAGCCTCCTGCGAGGGTTCCCAGTCCGGAGCCTCCGGCGACGATCTACGGTCCGGAGCCTCCGGCGACGATCTACGGTCCGGAGTCCCCGGCGATGATCTACGGTCCAGAGTCCCCGACGACGATCCACGGTCCGGAGCATCCGGCGACGATTCACGGTCCGGTTCCTCCGGCGACGACCCACGGTCCGGATGCTCCGGCGACGACCCACGGTCCGGTTCTTCCGATGAATCCACGAGCGGAGTGGGTATGTCTCTTATACACATCTAGATGTGTATAAGAGACAGATCTGGGTGTTCTTCCGATGAATCCACGAGCGGAGTGGGTACTTCGCCACGCACCGGAGCCGCCCCCGACAGKAGATGCCCACCCGGACCCTCCCCYATTGAGTCAGGTTTTGCGGTCGGAGTCGGCACCTTTGGGGGGGGGGGGGGTACTGTCACGCCCTGACCATAGAGAGCTGTTTATTCTCTATTTTGGTTAGGTCGGGTGTGATTAAGGGTGGGTTATCTAGGGGAATTATATGTCTATGTTGGCCTGGTATGGTTCCCAATCAGAGGCAGCTGTTTATCGTTGTCTGATTGGGGATCATATTTAGGTCGCCATTTCCCCATTGTGCTTTATGGGATCTTGACTATGTATAGTTAACTGTTAGCACTATTTTGAGCTTCACATTTCGTTTTGTTGCTTTATTGTTTTTGTTCTTTGAGTTTTCTCTTCCTAATAAAAGGGATGGAAACATACCACGCTGCATCTTGGTCCAATCATTATGACGATCGTGTCAACTTCAGATATAGCATCTAGATGTGTGAGTGCATTTCATTTTCAAAACTTAATATCCAATGATGTGGGTTTATTTTTATTTACACATTCTACTGATGTTACACTTTGAGCATTATTGCAGAACCGGAGCAAATATCTCCTGCACTGCAGTGTTAAGCCATTGTGGACTCGACTGAATTCCTGCTCCAGTGAATTTCCACACACACACACGATGCAGATAAAACACAAAAATGCTGCCTCTTGACTGTTACCAAATTTGGACATAAGCTTAATCTTTAGTATCATTACTCTGATTATTACAATAATAATAACACCAGTAATATAGTTTTATGATCCACTCATCCTCCCATCTGCTCAGCCCTCCTCGGGTCCTGGCTGCCGATGACTCCATCTGAACTCCCTCCCTCCGCCATCTGGCCTCGTGTCCACTAATCCCATCAGTCTCTGTCTCGCTCCCTCTCTCTCTTCACAACAATGCCGCCACGTGCGGTAATTGGCTTTGTCATATGTTTGTTTGCTAGTTTGTTTGTTTCGTTGTCTGAGTGTTTGTTTCGGGGTGGGTTTGTATGTGGGAATGTGTGTGCTACAATGACGGTGTGTTTGTGTGTGTCAGTGTGTGTATGTATGTCTGTGTGTATCACACTGATGACTCTTCCTTTGATCAAATAATACTACTGAGTTACTAGACTACCATAATGAGTGGAGGGGTGGAGTATAAAGTGATTTATATTACTGTTATGGAATTTAAACTGGGCCTCACCCAGTCACACTGCTTACCGTATGACCGCATAGTTGTTTCAAATGTTGATATGAAATGGTGTATTCAATCCAACCTCTGGTTTTGGTTTAGTGTGCAGCATTCTCGTACTGTATCTAAACAGAAACAGGGTTTTCCTATTTACGCATCTGTTTTACATGCAGTAGCTTTAATATGAAGGTGTTTTACAAAGCTCTGGCTTCAAGTCAAGACTGAGATTTACTCACTTCTGCAAAGAAACAACTGAACTGAGACAGTGGGGCTTTAATGAGCGAATTGCTGAGGGGGCAAGGCTCTGAAATAACCGATCAAATGGATTCATTAACAGGCTGTGCCACAGACGTCGCAAATGAGCTAATGTCGTTAATGAGAGTAGAAGTTCCCGTCCAACATTATTGACAAGTGGAACGATGCTCCTGTGCTGTGGTGAATGCTGGGCAGGAAGTTGATTAAGCATCTAGAGCTAACAGGAAACGTTCCTTGGAACATATAGGGGGGAAATGATGTCCTGTTTTTAAGATGACAGATTTCCCAAACATTATTAGAATGAAATCGATGCAGTGTATATAGTCCCCCTGGATTGTTCCTGCAACAAGAAAACTGAAATGAAACACATATACACTTGCACTATTCCTAACCTAGCAGAAACCTTCTAGGAACCAAAAGTTAAGTCAATCAGGTGCGAGGGGAGGAGTTGGACGTCCCTAAAGGACACACACACGCAGGCGCAGTGCTGCTCTGTAGCAGACGTGTCACACTCCCCCTCTGCTGCTGGGCTGCAAAGTGAATCTAGATGACAGAGAAAGTTATTTTCCTTTATTCACAAGGCACACGGCCGTCACAGGGGAGCATGGGCTAGCTTTCAAGGCAAAGGTTTACAAAGACAAAGAACAACACAGAGGAAAGGGGGTTTGGCGACCAATAAGTATTTTTTAAGCCTCCCGCTTTGGGCTGAATGTGTCAATGTATAGTTCATACATTCATAATCTATGAGCAGAATTACTATATTACCTCAATTAGCCAAGAAATCTCTAGTTTGAAACAGACTGTTTTCTGGAAGCTATGCCGTGCCATGTCCCTACATTTACCCCCATATGGGCCAGGCCCCTAGCAATTCGAATTACAGCCAATGAGCTTCAGCCCCCTAGTCATTTGAGTGACAGCTAGCAAGACACAAACATAAAGTGAGAGAGACAGCGATGATATGGTGCACATATCTGCACATTTGTGACGGAGTACGCAATCTTCAGGGAACACTTTTGGCTCATGGGTGCTACTTTCAGAACTCCTGGCAAAAAAAGTACACAGAAGTACCAGAGAATATCTTTAATAATTCCCATTCCAAACACAGTACAAAGATGACTAAGAGAAAGAACAAGTGCTACTGTTAAATGAGGTAACTCTTTGCGAGAACTTTTCCTCACAATTTCCTGAACGTAAGTTCCTCTTTTGAATTGCCACAGGGCAGCAATACTGCAATCATTTCTCCTTCAAAAGCATTCTCGATTTACGTTTGTCTGTGACCTACTTTTCTGACCGTCCCCAAAAATGATTCACAGTGCGAGCTCTAACAGTCGCTCTGTCTCATGAATTTTTCCTCTCATGCAATTTATCTGTCATTATATATATTCAACTTGGATTTGGACGCTTTTTCTTTAAAGTGAGGCTGTATAGCCAGCCATTGAGGAGCCTTTGACAGATACAGTGCATTTGGAAAGTATTCAGACCCCTTCACTTTTCGAAAATGGATTAAATAAAAAAATCCTCATCATTCTCCAACTTGATTGGAGTCCACCTGTGGTCAATTCAACTGATTGGACATGATTTGGAAAGGCGCACACCTGTCTATATAAGGTCCCACAGTTGACAGTGCAATTCAGAGCAAAAACCAAGCCATGCGGTCAAAGAAATTGTCCATAGCTCCGAGACGGTGTCGAGGCTTGTGTCGAGGCACAGATCCAGGGAAGGGTATCAACTGCAGCATTGAAGGTCCCCAAGAACACAGTGGCCTCCATCATTCTTAAATGGAAGACGTCTGAAACCACCAAGACTCTTCCTAGAGCTGGCCATCCGGCCAAACTGTGCCATCGGGGGAGAAGGGCATTGGTCAGGGAGGTAACCAAGAACCCATGGTCACTGACAGAGCTCACTGACAGAGCTCCTCCCATAAGAAAAACCATCTCTGCAGCACTTCATCAATCAGGCCTTTATGGTAGAGCGGCCAGACAGAAGTCACTCCTCAGTAAAACGCACATGATAGCCCACTTGAAGTTCGCCAAAAGGCACCTAAAGGATTCGCTGGTCTGATGAAACCAATATTGAACTCTTTGGCCTGAATGCCAAGCGTCACATCTCGAGGAAACCAGGCACCGCTCATCACCTGGCCAATACCATCGCTATGGTGAAGCATGGTGGTGGCAGCATCATGCTGTGGGGATCTTTTTCAGCGTTGGGGACTGGGAGACTAGTCATGATCAAGGGAAAGATGAACGGAGCAAAGTACAGAGAGATCCTTGATGAAAATCTGCTCCAGAGCGCTCAGGACCTCAGACTGGGGCAAAGGTTCACCTTTTAACAGGACCACGACCCTAAGCACACAGCCAAGACAATGCAGGAATGGCTTCAGGACAGATCTCTGAATGTCCTTGAGTGGCCCAGCCAGAACCTGGACTTGAACCTGATCGAACATCTCTGGAGAGACCTGAAAATAGCAGTGCAGTGATTCCGTGCAGTAATTCTCCCCATCCAACCTGACAGAGCTTGAGAGGATCTGCAGAGAAGAATGGGAGAAACTCCCCAAATACATGGTGGGCCAAGCTTGTGACATCATACCCAAGAAGACTCAAGGCAGCAATCGCTGCCAAAGGTGCTTCAACAAAGTACTAAGTAAAGGGTCTGAATACTTATGTAAATGTGATATTTCTAAAAACCTGTTTTTACTTTGTCATTAAGGGGTATTGTGTGTAGTTTGTTGAGGGAAAAAAATATTGAATCAATTTTAGAATAAGGCTTTAACGTAACAAAATGTGAATAAGTGAAGGGGTCTGAATACTTTCTGAGTGCACTGTATCTGTTGAAGAACCTTTGAGGTGCAGTCCTGCGCAGGTCAGTTTTTTGGAGCTGCACCCGCCCGACCAGCATATAATTGTTCTGAGAGACGATCCGTGACCTACCTAATAACATACATTTATTTAATTGTTTTTATGACTCCAGAGTAGTAGGCTATTAGGCTATTCTGGTTCCCTGCCTAGATAATTTGTAAACATTTGGATAAAAATAAACCATGCCATGGATTAAAAATGATAGGCCTATCTTCTTATTTTCACAATGTGGCACGTTGACAACTCAAATTGCTTTGAAAAAGAGGTGTCTAATTAGCTATCTTCTTACCTAATGAAAACCTATAGCCGACATAACAAAACAATACCTTTTCATTCAATATTGTTTAGATAATCAAATAGTTTAATTGAAACTTAAAGAATTCACAGAATCTAATAGGCTAGCTATAGGCTGTAAAAATAGATTACATTTACTTAGTAGGCTATTGGCTACTAAAATTGGCTATTGGCTACTTTTAGCAGCCACACAGGTTTAAACTTTATATGGCCTGTGTATGGTCTAAATAAACGAAAGCCTGAATTAATGTCGCATGGACCTGCCCCTCGCATGGCACATTTGGCCATACTCACTTTGGCTATAGGCGTGAATCTAACATGCCCTGGTCTGAACTAATAACCTGTGACACTAAAGTCAAGCCCGCCATTTTGGGGACAATTCCTTTCACTGCAGCAAATCCCATTTCTAATAATGAAACCAAGCTAAGGTGACACACATTTAGGTGCCCCAGTCACACAGTTTGAGAAATAGGGCTGGCAGCCCTGAGAGATGAGGATCATGGTGAATGTATTCAATCAATGTATGGAAACCACTTCAAAGGACAAATGGAATATAATATGATTTATGTAAAAAAAATGTAAGAAAAATATCATAGGCCTGAGAATACTAGAAAGGAATGTGACGCAATTAATGGCATATCCCCTTTTTTCTCTTTTTTGGGGGGGGGGTTATAAATATGTATCCAGTTGTGCAAGGCCCAAATCATGGCCCAAGGTCTGATGCTATCACTACTGAATTAAGCACAATTGAGAGGGAGGGTAACTGCATGGAGAAAGATACAATATCAAGATCTAGTCCAGACAAAATGCATATACACTTGTTTTCCATTACTTTGTTTCTAAACATTTAACATTTTAGTAATTAAGAGGGCAGACGCTCTTGTCCAGAGTGACTTACAGTTAGAGCATTCATCTTAAAGTGGCAATCAGCGAAGCCAGTGCTAGTAAAAAACATGCTATGAGTTTGAAGGGAGCTTTGTGTATTAGTACCTGCAGCTGTAGTAAGCAGTGTGTCAGAATAGACAGATAAGATGAGCACCAGCACATTACCCTCGAGTTTATCTGCTGTCCACGGGGGTACGCAAAACATCACCACAACATCTCACTGCTTTTTCTTGATGGTGCTCTTCAGTATGCCGTTATGCTTATCTAAGAACATCTCAATGTGCAATACTGTATTATACATAAAAATCAACTAATTGGCTCATTGCTCAGCAAACTAGATCTAATATTAGATTGAGAAAAGAGAGGAGAAGAAAAATTGAATTTCTCTCTTCCGTCTATTGTTTCACAGTTTTAATTTCACAGTGGATTGTCTTATTCTGTGTGGTATAAGTACACTTTGCTTATTCCTCCTAAAGCCTGGCTCAAACAATTGACTCGAGCAATACGAGCAAAGCCCAAACATGCCATTGGCTGTAATCATAGTTGTTTGTGGAGGCTTTGCTGTCTGAACGCTTGGCCTTAAATTTCTATGACTACAGTCCTTTATGTCAGCTTTGGAAGGCAAACCACTAAAACATAAAAACGGACTCCTCACAATTCTCATCTCTCACTTTGAACATGTGAACACCAGACTGACAAGACACCAACATGGGTTTCCTTGGGGTTTTGTATGCAAGAGATCCGTGATGGGCACAAGTCGTGCCAAAAATGTACAGTTGAAAAGCTTTTCGGTGAATATCGAGGGACAGAGGGATAGCTGTAGAGTTCTTTAATTCAGGCTTTGCTGAATTAAAAGTATTTATTTTGCAAGAATGCCTTGCCGTGAATGAAGGAAATATGTCCCTGAAAGGAATGTTTAGTCCAAAACAAATGTGCCAACAACCATGAGGCTACTTTAACCCTTGAGTGGTGTTCATGTTTTTGTTTTTCACCCAATGTGGGTCTGATTGACCCACAACATAGACCCAGAACAAACAATACAGCTATAACAATTCACATAAAAATACTGAATACTTAGGTGTTGACATATCAATTACAAGCAATATAGGCAGCATACATGGTTAATATTTGCCATTTACCTCTGCTAGATCACATGTATCAATAAAAGCGCTATTCGTTTTTTTAAATAAAACTAGATTTTTGTAAACAGAAATCAATTATAATCAAGACATGGGTAGAATAAATCATGTTTATCTTGAACAAATATAAATGAAACAAGGTTTTCATCACTATTGATGTTTATTGCTTTGAAGTGAACAAATTGGAAGGACAAATTTTCCATACAGTATTTTATGGAAATGATAAATGAGCCCCATTGAACACAAATTAAAGCCGGTCTACACACCACATGAGGGACAGAGTTTTACTGTGTGTGTTGTAAATGTATGTCTTGCACTTGATACATGTGCACTGTGTCTTCCTGTCCTTCTTGGGTCCACACACATCAAAGCCTTTCTTCTTGTTGCTCCTGTGGGTTCTGTTGGTCGGACGGATGGGGCACCAGCATCCTCCTCCTGAATCCTCCTCACGATGGCTGCAGAAGCTGGGGTTTGAGGTCTTACCAATGCCTTGCCCAGCTCCGTGAGAAAGAGCCGTCTCCTCTGGAGCTTCCCTCTATTCCAATCTGGGTTCAACGCCATCCAGACGTGAATGACATACTGCTTTCCCGGGAACAGGCCCAGATCCCTGTCATTTGCGTGAAGAGAAGGTGGAGAAAAAGGGTCCGGAGGGCGGGCTGCCTTCTGAGAATTCGTAGTTGATCGAATAAACCCCCACTGCCTTCCATTCGATAGCAAATGTGCAATCTTTGGAAAATAAATCAATGACCTGCGCGGAAGAATTAACTACCAACGGGACATTCAAAACTGTAATATCTTATGCTTTACGGAGTCGTGGCTCAATGACGACATTATCAACATACAGCTGGCTGGTTAAACGCTGTATCGGCAGGAAAGAACAGCGCTGTCTGCTAAGACTGGGGGCAGCAGACTATGTATTTTGTAAATAACAGCTGGTGCACAATATCTAAGGAAGTCTCGAGGTTTTGCTCCGATGGCATTGAGGAGTACAGTACACCACATCAGTCATTGGCTTCATCAATAAGTGCATCAATGACCTCGTCCCCACAGTGACCATACGTATATACCCCAACCAGAAGCCATGGATTACAGGCAACATCCGCACTGAGCTAAAGGCTAGAGCTGCCGCTTTCAACCCGGAAGCTTATAAGAAATCCCACTATGTCCTCCGACGAACCATCAAACAAGCAAAGCATCAATACAGGATTAAGATTGAATACTACTGCACCGGCTCTGACACTCGTCGGATGTGTTATGTTATGATTGAAGTTTACTGAAAAGCATGAGCCGGTGAACACCCCATAAAGTTAGTAGAGTTGCTCACTAACAGCGAGTAAACTGTAGGCCACAAAAAATAGAGTTGCACCCGCTATAAGTTCCAAGTAATTGAATGGGTAAACCACCAACGTTTCAGCCTATGATTGATGTTTACTGAAATGCTTTCCAAATATGCACCATAACTTGTGGAATGACACTACCATTTAACTAAAAGTTAGATTTCTTTAAAAGTTTTTCAGATTTTGCTCTGCTATTTTCTGGTCCATTTATTTTACAAACTGAATGTTTTTCTGTTATTTATAAGGTGCTTCATTGTTCGTGAATACAGATACCAGTGGCTATCGATTGACGGTCAAGTTGTGTGCGTGTAGGGAAAAGCAATCAATAGCAATGCACAAGATGGTTATTTGTTGTGGTCGTTCCAGTGGCAGAGAGAAAAATAAAAACTACTATTATTCAATCTGAGACAATGCAAGAAAACACTCAATACCCCACTCAGTAACTGGCAATAAACCTGGGTCTATTACAGGTCCCAAACATAAATAACCCTTGAACATCGGCACTCTCTAAGGAAGACATACCTCTTCGTTAACCTAAACCCCCCTGATCTGTTTGGCCATTCTGGAGGTAGTTCAAATTCGATTGAAGAGAACATGACAGAAAAAAACGAAATACAAAATGAAGATCTTTATAATATATGGCAACAAAAGGCCAGAGGACAACTACATCATTCTAATCCTTGACCCAAACCCATCCCTTGATCCTTCTCAAATGCAAGTCTACCAACCCACACGTTAAGATACTTTATTCAATGTATAATGGATGAAGGATTTTTCCAATACATTCAACTTTTGCTAACAATTTATTTTAAGGTACACATATTATCTACAATATTTGTATATAAGTAGCTTATAATGCCTTTAATTAGGCCTTAATTAAGTGATCTCTTATTCAAACATTTTAAGTAATGTATTACTGGCCAATCCTTAATAACCTCATTGTTAGCTATAATAAAGGCATATTTATAGTTAATAAAGAGAAAGTTACACAAGGAACAGACTCTTAGGAAGCTGTCTCAATGGGCACTAATATGGGCAAAGTACCTCAATGTGTGGTCCCTATTCTAAAGTGTGACCATATTTGTACAATTGTCCAGAAATGACCTCATTTGACACCTCATTCAACAACACAAACCGGTTCGCCTGGCACCTACTACCATACCTCGTTCAAATGATCTAAAATATTTTATCTTGCCCATTCACCCTTTGAGTGGCACACATACACAATCCATGTCTCAATTGTCAGAAGGCTTACACATCCTTCTTTAACCTGTCCTCTACATCTAAACTGATTGAAGTGGATTTAACAAGTGACATCAATCTTTAATCTGGATTCACCTGATCAGTCTGTCATGGAAAGAGCAGGTTCTCTTAATGTTTTGTACAGTCAGTGTATATGGAATGTTTGATGATTACATAACATTTTCATTTGAATGTTGGCTGTATGGCATATATGAGGGGAGGTGTACCCCTTTATTTCCAACAAGGTCATTTATGTTTAAAAAAAGTCTGCAAGTAAAAATATGGTCGTACTTTAGAATAGGGAAAACATAGAGGTACTTTGCTCTTATTAGTCCCATATTGAGACAGCTTACTAAGAGTCTGTTCCTTGTGTATCTTGCTCTTTATTATCTATTCATATTCCTTTATTTATTGTATTTTGTTTTATTTAGTTATTCTTTATAAGCCAAAATGTATTATGGCTAACAATGAGGTTATTAAGGATTGGCCAGTAGTACATTACTTATAATGTTTGAATTACAAAACGCTAACATATGGCTAATAAGACATAATAAAGGCCTTATAAGCTACTTATATAAACACTTATAAACAATAAATTAGCATCTACATTAAAATAAAGTGTTACCCAATTGTTTTATAACATGCTGCTGGCAAATGCCCAGAGAGAAAATCACAGATGATTACATCACTCATCAATCCCAGAAGTGGTAGACTGGTAGGTTAAAGAAACAGCATACTTGCATCAGAGGCCCCATTTTTCACTAGTCCTTCCCTCTCGGGGGGGGGGGGGGGGGGGGGGGGGGGGGGGGGGGGGGGGGGGGGGGGGGGGGGGGGGGGGGGTTGCAGTGATGTGGTCTATTCAAAATTGGCAATACATTTTCACCTCTTGCCTCCGAGGCCCAACCCTGCATACCGGCTGGCGGGGGGATAATACTTATGCTGCTTGAAGTGTAATTGTCTAGGGAGCAGTGCTCAGTCATATTGGGTCATTCGTTAAAACGCAGCAGCCGGGTGTAATTTGAAATACATGGCTCTAATTTTAATCCATTTCCAGACGAGGGCCAGGCTTTGACCTCATTTACAGAAGGGGTTTTGAGGAGGGAGAGCACCGATCTAAGGCAAATGGAAAATGTAAGGTGTCCTGCAAGATTGATTCAGGTCGACGCATAACAACATTGCCTGCCTTAGGGACGTAGACAAGAGGCAGAGTGCTGTGCTATCAGCCGTTGAAAGACCAATAATTATAATACGTTAATAATATATCTGCCTCGCCAAACCGGTAAACAGGCAATTCTGGTGGCCGTTGTCCCACCAAAATATGTTCCTCACCGTCTCCAAATGCTACTGGAAATATATTCTGGTAGAATGGCGCCGGAGGGGGATGGCTGACGTGTTACGTGCTCCTACCCTGATGAAGACAGCTTGGCTGTCGAAACGTTGGTAATTAAATTTTGCATCTGAGCTCCTAGAGTGTGCGGCTCTCCTTTATTTTTACGTGCTCCTAACCAACTGTGCTATTATTTTTTATTTTTTTGCGTTGTTTTTAACTTATTTTGTAACTTATTTTGTACTTAATGTTGCTGCTACAGTCTCTTATGACCGAAAATAACTTCTGTACATCAGAAAAGCAATTACTTGCCTGGAACTGGAAGAATAATTTTAATTTAACGAGTCCGACGCAAGAGAACGGGCCCAAATCCCAGACATTTTGAGAAATTTTTCCATTCTGAGAATTTGTAGGCGAGTGAACTTGAGTCAACTCCCACCGCCATCCGTTCTTTTGGCCAACGTGCAATCATTGGACAATAAAATGGATGACCTACGATCAAGATTATATTACCAACGGGACATTAAAAACTGTAATATCATATGTTTCACCGAGTCGTGGCTGAACAACGACACAGATAATATAGAGCTGGCGGGGTTTTCCATGCACCGGCAGGACAGAGAAGCTACGTCTGGTAAGACGAGGGGCGGGGGTGTCTGTCTATTTGTCAAAAACAGCTGGTGTGCGATGTCTAATATTAAAGAAGTCTCGAGGCATTGCTCGCCTGAGGTAGAGTACATTATGATAAGCTGTAGACCACACTACATACCAAGAGAGTTCTCATCTATATTATTCGTAGCAGTTCATTTATCACCACAAACCGATGCTGGCACTAAGACCGCACTCAACCAGCTGTATCATGCCATAAGCAAACAAGAAAATGCTCATCCAGAAATGGCGCACCTAGTGGCTGGGGACTTTAATGCAGGAAAAATTAAATCCGTTTTACCTCATTTCTACCAGCATGTCACATGTGTAACCAGAGGAGAAAAAAATCTAGACCACCTTTACTCCACACACAGAGACGCATACAAAGCTCTCCCCTGCATTCCATTTGGAAAATCTCCTGATTCCTGCTTACAAGCAAAAACTAATGCAGGAAGTACCAGTGACTAGATCAATATGGAAGTGGTCAGATGATGAGGATGCTACGCTACAGGACTGTTTTGCTAGCACAGACTGGAATATGTACCGGGATTCATCAAATGGCATTGAGGAGTATACCACCTCAGTCATTGGCTTCATCAATAAGTGCATCGACAACGTTGTCCCCACAGTGACTGTACGTACATATCCCAACCAGAAGCCATTGATTACAGGCAACATCCGCATCGAGCTAAAGGCTAGAGCTGCCGCTTTCAAAGAGCGGGACACTAATCTGGACGTTATAAGAAATCCCACTATGCCCTCAGACGAACCATCAAACAAGCAAAGCATCAATACAGGATTAAGATTGAATACTACTGCACCGGCTCTGACACTCGTCGGATGTAGCAGGGCTTGAAAACTATTACAGACTACAAAGGGAAACCCAGACGTGAGCTGTCCAGTGACGCGAGCCTACCAGACGAGCTAAATGCCTTTTTTGCTCACTTTGAGGCAAGCACACTGAAGCATGTTTGAGAGCACCAGCTGTTCTGGACGACTGTGTGATAACGCTCTCCGTAGCCGTAGCGCATGTGACAAATACAGTTTGATTTGACTTGATTCCTCAAATTTTGGAAAATTAGCTAGTACATTCCATTAAACTAATTTACAGAGAGAAGTCCTGCGGAAGTTTGGTTGCTGGATTTCTACCTATTAGCATATGATTTTCCAACTGTGAGGTACAGGTACAATTCAAGAGTATCCTTAAAGGGGAAACATTATTGGTTGTACCCACTACATCCATTCTGGAACACTAAATAATACTGTATTGCTGAGTGAGTCATCATGTCCCAAATACAAATTATTCTCAAACTCTAATCTAAGCAAGACACTTTCTGTGGTTAAAGGCTGTAGTAGTCCATGCATCATTTGGTGGAATTACTCACAAATCACATCAGCCCAGGGACCAGTTTCCTTAAATGGACTGACATGAGGTTTCTGAAGATGTATGACTCTTTAAGGATGATAGAATGTCTGCCATAATGGCTCATTCACAGTTCATTTTAAAAAGGCACAATATGTCACTTTCAATCCCAGTCAAAAGTGCTGAACATGCACTTGTTTGTAAACTGTGGGGATGAACCACCTCAAGCTTTTCTACAGTCCATGTCTATTGTCAAAAGAGAGCCTGATGTTTTATGTATTATCGTCATGATCCCTCAAGACAGATATGCATTACGTAGGCTTTATACACTACCGGTCAAAAGTTTTAGAACACCAACTCATTCAAGGGTTTTTCTTTATTTTTACTTTTTTCTACATTGTAGAATAATATTGAAGACATCAAAACTATGAAATAACACATATGGAATCATGTAGTAACCAAAAAAGTGTTAAACATTTTATATTTGAGATTCTTCAAAGTAGCCACCCTTTGCCTTGATGACAGCTTTGCACACTCTTGGCATTCCAGCTTCACCTGGAATGCTTTTCCAACCTTCTAGAAGGAGTTCCCATATATGCTGAGCACTTGTTGGCTGCTTTTCCACTCTGCGGTCCGATTAATCCCAAACCATCTCAATTTGGTTGAGGTCAGGGGATTGTGGAGGCCAGGTCATCTGATGCAGCTCTCCATCACTCTCCTTCTTGGTAAAATAGCCCTTACACAGCCTGGAGGTGTGTTGGGTCATTGTTCTGTTGAAAGACAAATGATAGTCCCACTAAGCGCCAACCAGATGGGATGGTGTATCGCTGCAGAATGCTGTGGTACCCATGCTGGTTCAGTGTGCCTTGAATTCTAAATAAATCACAGACAGTGTTACCAGCAAAGCTCTCCCATACCATAACACCTCCTCCATGCTTTACGGTGGGAAATACACATGTGGAGATCATCCGTTCACCCACAGTTGGAACCAAAGATCTCCAATTTGGACTCTAGACTAAAGGACACATTTCCACCGGTCCATTGCTCGTGTTTCTTGCCCAAGCAAGTCTCTTCTTATTATTGGTGTCCTTTAGTAGCGGTTTCTTTGCAATTTGACAATGATTCACACATTTATTTGGGCTGCAATTTCTGAGGCTGATAACTCTAATGAACTTATCCTCTGCAGCAGAGGTAACTCTGGGTCTTCCATTCCTGTGGCGGTCCTCACAAGAGCCAGTTTCATCATAGAGCTTGATGGTTTTTGCAACTACACTTGAAGAAACTTTCAAAGTTCTTGAAATGTTCCGTATTGACTGACCTTCATGTTTTAAAGTAATGATGGACTGTCATTGGGTGGTAGCATAGCCTAGTGGTTATAGCGTTGGATGAATAACCGAAAGGTTGCAAGATCGAATCCCTGAGCTGACAAGGTTCAAATCTGTTGTTCTGCCGCTGAACAAGGCAGTTAACCCACTGTCCCTAGGCTGTCATTTAAAATAAGAATTTGTTCTTAACTGACTTGCCTAGTTAAATAAAGGTAAATCTAAATTTCTCTTTGCTTATTTGAGCTGTTTTTGCCATAATATGGACTTGGTCTTTTACCAATTTTGATGTCTTTACTAATATTCTACAATGTAGAAAATAGTAAAAATAAAGAAAAACCCTTGAATAAGTAGGTGTTCTAAAACGATTGACCGGTAGTGTAATTCCACAACCACAGTGTTGCCACACACCCAAATACTGTACATAAACAACAGTGGGTGGTTGTGTTTTTTTTTTTCAATATATATTTTGTTAACCAAGTAAGTGAAGAAACTGTGTTCCCTTTCAGGTACAAATACACCCTGTTCTGCTTCAGAACACAAATTGCACTTCAATGAGTGTTAATTATGAAACAGGAGGGATATGTGTGTGTTTGTTTGTTTATTGTTCATTTGGATCCCCATGAGCTTTTGCAGAAGCAGTAGCAACTCTTCCTGGGGTCCACAAAAAAAGTAACAAAACAATGATACACTGATAGACAAGGACAGTCACGCTAATGTAAAATACAACAACTAAAAAATGACTAAAAAATGATGTGTGTGTTAGAGCAGTGGTTCCAACCTTTGCAGTTACTGTACCTTTTGCTCCTGTACCCCCTCATGTGCATTTTATCAGTAAGCCTATGGTCTCACGGGTCTTCTCAAGTGCCCCCAGTGGATAGGCCACGTACTCCTGGGGATCCTAGTACCCCTGGGTGGGAACCACTGTGTTAGAGTGTATCTGTGTGTACGTTTGTGTTTGTCCCCTCACAGTCCCCGCCGTTCCATGTGTTAGGGTGGGCACCGTGGTTAGGACCATAGAGGTAATGCTAAAGACAACAAACAATGTACTCTGTGAGTGTAAAGCTGGCCATGCTTCAAGTATTCCTTTTGTGTGTTCTTCCCCCACACAGACAATGGTAAGTGGACCGAGTTTGGGAACCCTGCCTTAGGCAACAGGCTTAATGGAAGATTAATCTTTGATATTGACCATGCCGTGTGATGAAACAGCAGGGATGAAATAATCTAATTAGAGGAACGATCGTTGGACCTAGAAACTCACTGCACTGGAGGAGAAACATCGGTCAAATACACTACATCCCCAAAAGTATGTGGACACCCCTTAAAATGTGTGGATTCAGCTATTTAAGCCACACTCCTTGCTGACAGGTTTATAAAATCGAGCAAACAGCCATGCAATCTCCATAGAGAAACATTGGCAATAGAATGGACTTACTGAAAGCTCAGTGACTTTCAACATGGCACCGCCATAGAATGCCAACTTTTCAACAAGTCAGTTCGTCAAATATCGGCCCTGCTAGAGTTGCCCCGGTCAACTGTAAGTGCTGTTATTGTGAAGTGGAAACGTCTAGGAGCAACAACGGCTCATCCGCTAAGTGGTAGACCGCGCAAGCTCATAGAATGGGTCCGCCGAGTGCTGAAGCGTAAAAATTGTCTGTCATCGTTTGCAACACTCACTACCAAGTTCCAAACTGCCTCTGGAGCAATGTCAGCACAAGAACTGTCCGTCAGGAGCTTCATGAAATGGGTTTCCATGGCAGAGTAGCCTCACAGAAGCCTAAGATCCCCATGTGCAATGCCAAGCTTCAGCTGGAGTGGTGTAAAGCTCGCCACCATTGGACTATGGAGCAGTGGAAACACGTTCTCTGGAGTGATGAATCACTCTTCCCCATCTGGCAGTCCGACGGATGAATCTGGGTTTGGCAGATGCCAGGAGAACGCTACCTGCCCGAATGCATATTACCAACTGTAAATTTTGGTGGTGGAGGAGGAATAATAGTCTGGGGCTGTTGTTCATGGTTCAGGCTAGGCCCCTTAGTTCCAGTGAAGGGAAATCTTAATGCTACAGCATACAATAACATTCTCGACTATTCTGTGCTTCCAACTTTGTGGCAACAGTTTGGGGAAGGCCTGTTCCTGTTTCAGCATGACAATGCTCCCGTGTACAAAGCGAGGTCCATACAGAAATGGTTTGTCAGAAATGGTCCCCACAGCAATGTTCCAACATCTAGTGGAAACCCTTCCCAGAAGAGTTGATGGTATTATAGCATCAAAGGGGGGGGGGATCAACTCCATATTAATGCCCACGATTTTGGAATGAAATGTTCGACGAGCATGTATGTCTGCGTGCTTCCTAGTGACACCGATATAACTGTGCCGGGAGGCTACGCCAAATAACACTCAACCTAGTTATTTTCCCATCATAAGAAAAAACACTGTCTGTCTGCTACCTGCATGATACTTTGAAAAGGATCATTTTCTCCGTCAGTGGTGGAAGACATGCAGATTTATAGTTACTGTTGTGTATCCCATGTTTGATTCTTAGCAACAGGACTGAAAGCCTTGCTTTGGCATCTCAGCCATTGTTTTCTTATCACATGTAAATTACTCGAAGTAGCGGTGGGATCTTTCATCACCGCCTTATTTATTTGTTTACCCAGAGCACGCCTTTACGGCTATCATATTGTGATCTTGACGCATCCTTTCTCTACTAAGGCCCGTTGATTGAGACAGAGCAGGTGAAATATTTTGAAGGAACGAGCTGCTTTTCAGACACAGCAGGGCGACGATGAATAACAAGTGTGTTGTTCACAGACATAATATGTTTGCTGACAGCAAAATCATCTGAGGTGCTTGAAGAGCGAGAGAAAAGGAGAGGAAAAGAGAGAGAAAGTGATTGTAATCAGAGCCTTAGAATTACAATGCTTATTTAGATTTCACGTGGTATCATACTCTATTCAGATGAAACAGTCCCAGGGAGGCTAGCATCGATTGTCATGCCCTATAGTAGCCCAGCAGACAACACACAATGCATATTAAGGTTAGTTTCAAAAGGAATGACAGAATAGGAAATGTGTGGAAGTGCCTTTCATCTGTTAGGACTCGTTGAAAGTCCACAGAAGGTAGTCTGGCTGGATATTATTAAAAACCAAAAAAATATGTTTTAAGTGAGATGTAGGCATTGGTCAGAAGCTGAAAAACTACCGAAATTCACATGAGCACCACAATGCGTACTTCACCCATGCTATACCAAGGTTTTCCAGCACACGTCTTTGACCTATCACAGTAGCTATGTTGGTCTACTGTACTTCCAACAATGTGTAGGCAGGTTTCTTAGGATTCAAACCTTCTGAATTCAAAATGTAGATGTTTTTTATACCGGAAGGTGATTAGGCAACATTATTACACAAAATGACAAATGGTAACAGAAATAACGCAGTTATTAGTATTTATTTAATACTAACAGCTGTTTTTTCAGAGGGAAGAGGAAAACCATAATCCCATTTAAGCCAATATGGACAAAACTGGAAAACATTTCCCAGATCTTTTAACAAGAAAATCGAGCAAGTTCCTGGAAAATACACAAATAATCAACATGTAGCCTACCCATTAACTATTTACATACAGTGCCTTCAGCAATAATGCATACCCCTTATTCCACATTTTGTTATGTGAAGCCTGAATTTAAAATTGATTAAATAGATGTTTTGAATACAGAAATATCTCATTTACTTAAGTATTCACACCCCTGAGTCAATACTTTGTTGACGCACCAACCGGCGCAACTATAATACAAAAGGGCTGGGTTGTTTCCTATGATATTTAAACTTAAAGTCACAACAAATGCTTAGGCTCTAATAGCCATATCTTTGAATTGTAAAATTACCAATATTTACAGTACATGCAAACTGATGAATGCTAGGGAGTGGGCGAGGTGTTAAGGGTTAGGGTAAGGTTCGGTTTAGGCATGGAAGCAAGTGGTCAGGGTAAGGAGTTTGCCAAAAGCAAAAAGATGCCAAAAACAAAAAAACACCTAGATTCAAACACCTCAGTGGGGTATTCCAGACAGCAGGATAATTAGGTTAGCCCATATGGCTCTTAGGTTAGCCCATATGAAAGCTACATTTGTATATTGGTTGTTGTTGTCAAGTCAATTGTACCTTGTCAATTTTAAGTCTATATTCCTAAAAACATAAGGGTTTGTTTATACAATTATACAATCGGATAGTAAGCTGGCTAACTCATTGATCTAGCTTTCTGGAACAGCCCCATGATGAAATAACACGATGGATACTCATCTTTACACACCAAATAACCCCAAAGTCCTATATGTTTGTTTGTATTTATTTATTTAACTAGGCAAGTCAATTAAGAACAAATTCTTATTTACAATGACGGCCTACCCCGGCCAAACCCTATCCCAGACGACGCTGGGCCAATTGTGCGTCGCCCTATGGGACTATGTGATACAGCCCAGGATCAAACCAGGGTCTATAGTGACGCCTCTAGCACTGAGATGTAGTGCATTAGACCGCTGCGCCACTCTGGAGCCCAATTGCAATGCTATCACTTAATTAAATCACTTTTAAATGTGTCCACACCTTACAGGGTTTCAAGAGTGCATTCTCAGTTGGATATCGCACAGGTAGCTGTAAGGGAAAATTGCTTTTCTAAAACATTAACAGCATTTCTTCATCAGCAAGTAAAATGTCTCTATTTAAGGCTGATTTAATAGTCCTGCTTAAACTAACTGTTTTGTAGCCTTTTGTGTTAGATTTCTGGGCCCGCATCGCCCAGGTGTTGTGACAGTAGATTAGAATGAGCTGTTTTGGCCTGGTAGTGAAAGGGAAGTTTAATTTTGTATGGGTACCTGATGTTAATGCCTCCTTTGAAATAAAAACTCCAGATCTTTAAAATCGCATTGTAAAAAATGACCCATGCTTCTGCCCAGTCAGTAGTGCTTTCTACCTGCAGTTCATCATATTGTGCTGTTGTTAAACATGAAGAGCTGTTGCTCATTGAACATCTGGACTCATTTGCATATTAATGAATCATTATGTTAATTTAGATAGATAGATTTTTATTTTAAAACATTTCCTTTCACATACATTTGCTCTCATTGAATATCATTCATTATGCATTTGTGGAATGATGGAAAACAATTAGACTGCTGTGATGTATAGAGAGGATTATTGGAATGACAGCTTTCAGAACAAGGGCCAATATCTGAATATAACCAGATCATTTGAACATTTCTGCTGAAGTGCCTGTACAATCTGATTAGAGATATTGTGAAGGGTACCATTTTCAATACCATAAGAGTAACTCTCTCAACAATAACATGATGTCAAAGATCCTCCTGTAATGTATACAGATTGATTGTTTCTGGATCAGCACCATGATGATGATGATGATGATATTGAAAAGAGCACTGACCATACCAACACTATACTGTTTATCGCAGTAGTTTCTAGACTTCTGGGCTACATCCTTTATGCCCAGTGCCTGCCTACGTACTTATTTATCCCCCCAACACCATGATGAGTGCCCCAGTGCACAATGTCAATGCCAAAATAGCCCTTTTAGAGATACAAGACTAGAATCTCTTACCTTTAGATGTTCACGAAACCCATCAGCAAGGCCAGGCAGAGCATCAAGAAAAAGAGAAACAATAAATTAGTGCAATCTGAAAGATGACAACCACAATTTTTTAGAGGGAATTGGTCTATTTTTGTCAATTTTCTCTTTTTGTATTTCTTTTTTTTCCACAATCACCTCTCTTCTCACTTTCTAACACATCACATAATCAATCTAGAACATTCCATTTTTTCCTTGTATTGTATACCCAAACATATGAGAAATGTTGTCCATTGTACACTATATTTTTTAATGCAGACACCAAGATTCCACTAAAGAATTGCAGCCCCACTATCCATACACAGCCACGTATCTGAAGGCCATATGTGTTGAGGATGTAAAATACACTTTCCTGTCTACAAGAGGCATCTAAAGAGGATTACTGAATACGATGAAGAATAAACTATAATCTGGGAAAACTACACAAGGTCATAGCATTGGTGTGAATATCAATACAAAAGTATTATTGCTTGAAACATTTATCTCGCTTTGATATCTAGTTCTTTATAAACACTGGTGGGGGAGTTGTAAAAAAACACCACCTTAACAGCCGTGCTTGGATATCTTTATAAAGGGCATCTTTACTGATTCAATTGAGCACGTAGTGCAAGCGTTCGGAGCGTTTTTATTCCTAAAACGTTGAATCCTACATCAGTGACCTCTGGGGCATTGTTAGCCTGGCTAACCTGGCTGATTGTAAAACAGGAAAGCGTCTAAAGTAGGATATTGGCACAATCTTTCATGGGTACTGTACTATCTCAAGAAATCTATATTATGACTAGGAAGCCTTATGCCAGGATGACAGGGAAGGAGGTATACAATATGAATGACCAAGTAGGTATTGTGTAAGACATATAGCAAAGTTTATTCTGCCCAGCAAACATGCCCACATTGGCACGATGTGGGCCCAATGCGGGCTAAACTATTGGTCCCATGTAGGCTGCCAACATTGTCCCAATGCGCCTTTGCTCATTGGCTCCGTACTGGCCCCCAAGGCATTTGCCCAGTGTGGGCAGCCCATATCTGGTGAAAGCAGCCTTCATTTTGCCTGAAATAAGCCCATCTTTTCCAAGCAAACATGCCCACATTGGCACGATGTGGGCCCAATGCGGGTTAAAATATTGGCACCATATTGGCCCACATCGGGCCGGTGTGCCTTTGCTATTTGGTAGGAATTTCATTCATTCATTCATTTCATTCAATGGATAACTTGCATAATATTCTAGCTTTAAATGTATTTAGCAAACGTGTTACAGTTTGTATCAGCAACCAAGTTTTTTAAATGTCAAATTAACTTAATATTATTATTTATTTATTTTTGCATTTTACGCTCTTTTTCTCCCCAATTTCGTGATATCCAATTGCAATCCAATTATAATCTTGTCTCATCGCTGCAACTCCCCAACACGCTCGGGAGAGGCGAAGGTCAAGTCATGCGTCCTCCAAAACATGACCCGCCAAACTGCGCTTCTTAACGCTCGCAAAACCCAGAAGCCAGCTGCACCAATGTGTCGGAGAAAACACTGTTCAACTGACAACCGAGTTCAGCCTGCACACGCCTAGCCCACCACAAGGAGTCGCTAGAGCACAATGAGCCAAGTAAAGCCCCCCTGGCCAAACACTCCCCTAACCCGGACGACGCTGGGCCAATTGTGCGCCGCCCTATGGGACTCCCGGTCACGGCTGGTTGTGACACAGCCTGGGATCGAGCCCGGGTCTATAGTGACGCCTCAAGCACTGCGATGCAGTGCCATAGACCACTGCGCCACTCGGGAAGCCATTAACTTATTTTTTTTGGTCTTGGCAGTGTTCAAGACCAGAAACATTTGAGCATCACACAACAGAACACTTACAGTAGAACGACACTCAGCAACAGTTGCCCAAAAAGAACTGTGTGCAAACATTTATTCTAATGAGTCCCCGACCTCTAGCTGAGCTTGATGTGGGCTTGGTGGGGGCTGGCCCGTTGTGGGCTAGCTTGTGATGGTCTGGTGTGGGCTAGCCTATGTTGGTCTGGTGTGGGCTAGCTTGTGTTGGTCTGGTGTGGGCTAGCCTGTGTTGGTCTGGTGTGGGGGCTAGCTTATTTTGGTCTGGTGTGAGCTAGCTTGTGTTGGTCTGGTGTGGGCTAGCCTGTGTTTGTCTGGTGTGGGCTAGCTTGTGTTGGTCTGTTGTGGGCTAGCCTGTGTTTGTCTGGTGTGGCTAGTTGTGTTGGTTCTGGTGTGGGCTAGCTTGTGTTGGTTTGGTGTGGCTAGCTTGTGTGGTCTGGTTGGTGGCTAGCCTGTGTTGGTCTGGTGTGGGCTAGCTTGTGTTGGTCTGGTGTGGGCTAGCTTGTGTTGGTCTGGTGTGGGCTAGCTTGTGTTGGTCTGGTGTGGGCTAGCCTGTGTTGGTCTGGTGTGTGGGTCTAGCTTGTGTTGGTCTGGTGTGGGCTAGCTTGTGTTGGTCTGGTGTGGGCTAGCTTGTGTTGGTCTGGTGTGGGCTAGCCTGTGTTGGTCCTGGTGTGGGTAGCTTGTGCTGGTCTGGTGTGGGCTAGCCTGTGTTGGTCTGGTGTGGGCTAGCTTGTGTTGGTCTGGTGTGGGCTAGCTTGTGTTGGTCTGGTGTGGCCTAGCCTGTGTTGGTCTGGTGTGGGCTAGCCTGTGTTGGGCTGTTTTGGGATTGCTGTGGGACAGCCCATGCCAATCTTGCCCAGTGAATACCCACATAGAGCCAATGGGTCATGTTTTCTGGGTGGTCTCTATGGTGATGCAATGATTCTGTATGTATGATTCTGCTGTAGATTATGTTCCCTGGATTCGTTTTTTTTCTCTCTGTCTCTCTTCTTCTGACTGGTTCAATTGAACACTTCCCCCTCACTTAAGCCATGTTACAGTATATGAACTGCAGTATATGAACATGTATGTCTTACATTATCTATGTGCACGTGTAAATGTGCGTACGTGTACATACATGTTTTTGGTTTTGCATGTGCCTGCACCTGTGTTTGCGCAAGCAAGCGCAGTGACATCTCTGAACCAAACAGTTCCTGCTTTGATCCTGTGCACTAAGGACTTACAAATCTCCATTGTTTACAGACAGAATATCAAAGCTTCTCTGCATGAGACAAACCATAGTTTTTATAAAAGCAGTCACAGTGGAATACAGAAATAGCATTGAGCCAAAAAGAAATAGATCACTACAAACAAAAAACTAAACAAAAAAAGTACCAGATAAATGTGGTTTGCTCTGCATGGTCGTGTTACTCCCAAGTAATTCCGCATTTCATCATGATTACCAACCACACATGTATATCAAACTAGGAATACGGTGAGATAATTTCTTGACTTGTCGACGATCCTCTCTGCTACGGAAGTTGATGCAATAACATCTGTAGGCCTGTAGTTAAGCAAGTCGTTGCTGTGACTACCACAGTAATTTACATCTGTGACATGGCAACAAGCTGCTTTGTTCTTTTGAAGCCCGGGAGGCATGTTACGCTGAATTTGCAGGGAAAAACATGACCAGAAAAGATGGGAAGAAAGCAATTGTCACAACCACAAAGATGGTAATAAAATTTACCGGAGGGACCAGTCTTTTCAGTCAGAATTTCACATGGGATCACATCAATCGCCAGCAAATCCCCAAACCAGTTACACTGTCACTCTGTTTCTCCCTCTCGGCTCCTCTGTCACCCAGTTGATATCTCGCCATGTTCTCTTCAAACCCATTGACAAGAGAGACAGAAAACATGGGGTTTCACTCCCCCCTTCTCTCCCTCCAACACCCACTCAAACCAGAGGCTGTTCTGTCACTGAGCCCGGTCTACGCTTTTTCTTCTGTTGTCTAGATTGTGTTTCACTCGGGTCCCTGTCACGTCTGCGTGATGCGCGCTGCGCTAATCCCTCTTTTTAGCACTGCGGCTAAAACATGGCATTTCCCCCTTAAACCCAGATAAGTATATCAGACACAACCAGAGGATGAACCCCCAGCCTGCCCAGAACACAGCTTGCCTTTCTCATCAATCAATATGACAAGGCCCAGCCACAGAGGAAAGCCTCCCCCTCCTCACCACCATCATCCTGCTACATTTCTAATATGAAGCCACTGCACCACGATAGCAGCCAGAGAGAAGCTGAGAGTAGAGTGTGTGTGTGTGTGTGCATGTGTGCGTGTGGTTGTGTGAGTGTGTATTTGTGTGCGTGTCTGGACATCTGCAGAAATCTACATGGGCCCAGAGGACACTGATGTCCTACAGTAGGGGTCTAGGTTTTGGGTTTGAGGGCAAAGACCATGCAGGGAGGTGAGACACAGGGCAAAAGGAGCTGGAGTAATCAAACATGCTGTTGCAGGGTGCAGGTTTCGGCGTTGTCGGGCCGAGAGAGGCATGCACTGCGCCCAGCGGCCATGGCGTTAGAAAAGCCCAAACAGAGAGAGAGAGATAAGGAGACTATGTTGACTATGCTGTGACATGCTGGGCTTGAGCATAGCCCCCCTATCAGATCGCTGCCCTTCTGTGGAGAGCGATAGTGGCTTTGGGTCTTCTCATTTCCTGTATTTACTCGAGTAAGACATCCACGAAGCGTGTATTGATAAATATAAACTCAGCAAAAAATGAAACGTCCTCTCACTGTCAACTGCGTTTATTTTTAGCAAACTTAACATGTGTAAATATTTGTATGAACATAACAAGATTCAACAACTGAGACATAAACTGAGCAAGTTCCACAGACAAGTGACTAACAGAAATGGAATAATGTGTCCCTGAACAAAGGGGGAGTCAAAATCAAAAGTAACAGTCAATATCTGGTGTGGCCACCAGCTGCATTAGGTAATGCAGTGCATCTCCTCCTCATGGACTACACAATGACTTGCCAGTTCTTGCTGTGAGATGTTACCCCACTCTTCCACCAAGGCACCTGCAAGTTCCCGGACATTTCTGGGTGGAATGGCCCTAGCCCTCACCCTCCGATCCAACAGGTCCCAGACGTGCTCAATGGGATTGAGATCCGGGCTCTTCACTGGCCATGGCAGAACACTGACATACCTGTCTTGCAGGAAATCACGTACAGAATGAATAGAATGGCTGGTGGCATTGTCTGTGTGGCTGGTGGCATTGTCTATATCCATCCTGCCCTGGCTTTCTAAAGTCTTCGAAAGCCAAGTTAACAAACAGATCACTGACCATTTCGAATCCCACCGTTCCTTCTCCGCTGTGCAATCCGGTTTCCGAGCTGGTCACGGGTGCACCTCAGCCACGCTCATAGTACTAAACGATATCAATACCGCCATCGATAAAAGACAGTACTGTGCAGCCGTCTTCATCGACCTGGCCAAGGCTTTCGACTCTGTCAATCACTTTTCGACTCAACAGCCTTGGTTTCTCAAATGACTGCTTTGCCTGGTTCACCAACTACTTCACAGATAGAGTTCAGTGTGTCAAATCGGAGGGCCTGTTGTCCGTACCTCTGGCAGTCTCTACGGGGGTACCACAGGGTTCAATTGATTTAACTATTTGAACCCAGGTCTGTCAATCATCGTATTCTTATCGGCAGACTCAACAGCCTTGGTTTCTCTAATGACTGCCTCGCCTGGTTGACTAACTACTTCTCAGATAGAGTTCAGTGTGTCAAATCAGAGGGCCTGTTGTCCAGACCTCTGGCAGTCTCTATGGGGGTGTCACAGGGTTCAGTTCTCGGGCCGGCTCTTTTCTCTGTATATATCAATCTTGCTGCGGATGATTCTTTGATCCACCTCTACGCAGACGACACCATTCTGTATACATCTGGCCCTTCTTTGGACACTGTGTTAACAAACCTCCAAACGAGCTTCAACACCATACAACACTCGTTCCATGGCCTCCAACTAGTCTTAAATGCCAGTAAAATGAAATGCATGCTCTTCAACCGATCGCTGCCCGCACCCGCCCGCTCGACTAGCATCACTACTCTGGACGGTTCTGACTTAGAATATGTGGACAACTACAAATACCTAGGTGTCTGGCTAGACTATAAACTCTCCTTCCAGACTCATATTAAGCATCTCCAATCCAAAATTAAATCTACAATCGGCTTCCTATTTCACAACAAAGCCTCCTTCACTCACGCTGCCAAACATACCCTCCTAAAACTGACTTTCCTACCGATGCTCGAATTCGGCCATGTCATTTACAAAATAACCTCCAACACTCTACTCAGCAAACTGGATGCAGTCTATCACAGTGCCATCCGTTTTGTCACCAAAGCCCCATATATCACCCACCACTGCGACCTGTATGCTCTCGTCGGCTGGCCCTCGCTACATATTCGTCGCCAGACCCACTGGCTCCAGGTCATCTATAAGTCTTTGCTAGGTAAAGCTACGCCTTATCTTATCTCACTGGTTACCATAACAACACCCACCCGTAGCACACGCTCCAGCAGGTATATCTCACTGGTCATCCCCAAAGCCAACACCTCCTTTGGCCGCCTTTCCTTCCAGTTCTCTGCTGCCAATGACTGGAACGAATTGCAAAAATCGCTGAAGTTGGAAACTTATATCTCCCTCACTAACTTTAAACATCAGCTATCTGAGTAGCTTACCAATCGCTACAGCTGTACATAGCCCATCTGTAAATAGCCCATCCAACTACCTACCTCATCCCCATATTGTTTTTATTTACTTTATTGCTCTTTTGCACACCAGTATTTCTACTTGCACATCATCATCTGTCATATAATCCCTAGGTCATGTCAGGATGAGCCTGCAGGAAGGGTACCACATGAGGGAGGAGGATGTCTTCCCTGTAACGCACAGCGTTGAAATGCAATGACAACAAGCTCAGTCCGATGATGACACAATGTCCCAGACCATGACAGACCTTCCACCTCCAAATCGATCCCGCTCCAGAGCACAGGCCTCGGTGTAACACTCATTCCTTCGACGACAAAGGCAAATCCGACCATCACCCCTGGTGAGACAAAACCGCAACTCGTCAGTGAAGAGCACAGTGAAGAGCACCAGTCCTGTGTGGTCCAGCGACAGTGGGTTTGTGCCCATAGGCGACGTTGTTGCCGGTGATGTCTGGTGAGGACCTGCCTTACAACAGGCCTACAAGCCCTCAGTCCAGCATCTCTCAGCCTATTGCGGACAGTCTGAGCACTGATGGAGGGATTGTGCGTTCCTAGTGTAACTCAGGCAGTTGTTGTTGCCATCCTGTACCTGTCCCGCAGGTGTGATGTTCGGAGATACCGATCCTGTGCAGGTGTTGTTACATGTGGTCTGCCATTGCGAGGGCGATCAGCTGTCCGTCCTGTCTCCCTGTAGCGTTGTCTAAGGCGTCTCACAGTACGGACATTGCAATTTATTGCCCTGGCCACACCTGCAGTCCGCATGCCTCCTTGCAGCATGCCTAAGGCACGTTTACGCAGATCAGCAGGGACCCTGGGCATCTTTCTTTTGGTGTTTTTCAGAGTCAGTAGAAAGGCCTCTTTAGTGTCCTAAATTTTCATAACTGTGACCTTAATTGCCTACCGTCTGTAAGCTGTTAGTGTCTTAACGACCGTTCCACAGGTGCATGTTCATTAATTATTTATGGTTCATTGAACAAGCATGGGAAACAGTGTTTAAACCCTTTAAAATGAAGATATGTGAAGTTCTTTGGATTTTTACGAATTATCTTTGAAAGGCAGGGTCCTGAAAAAGGGACGTTTCTTTCTTTGCTGAGTTTATATAGGCTCATATTAAACATGAATGTAAATCGTCTCGATATTGAACTGGGGTGAATCAATATAGCCCACCAAGAAATAGCGATTCAAATACAAGTATGAGGATAAATACAAGCACACACAACCTCTAGCGTGAATGCATGAAATGAAGGACCGTGCTGACTGCAGTACAGTATGTGTCCTGGTGTCCCCTGTCACTACCATAGACTGCAGTATGTGTCCTGGTGTCCCCTGTCACTACTATAGACTGCAGTATGTGTCCTGGTGTCCCCTGTCGCTACTATAGACTGCGGTATGTGTCCTGTTGTCCCCTGTCGCTACTATAGACTGCGGTATGTGTCCTGGTGTCCCCTGTCGCTACTATAGACTGCGGTATATGTCCTGGTGTCCCCTGTCACTACTATAGACTGCGGTATATGTCCTGTGTCCCCTGTCACTACTATAGATTGGGGTATATGTCCTGGTGTCCCTGTCATATATAGACTGCGGTATGTGTCCTGGTGTCCCCTGTCACTACTATAGACTGCGGTTGATGTCCTGGTGTCCCCTGTCACTACTATAGACTGCAGTATGTGTCCTGGTGTCCCCTGTCACTACTATAGACTGCGGTATATGTCCTGGTGTCCCCTGTCGCTACTATAGACTGCAGTATGTGTCCTGGTGTCCCCTGTCGCTACTATAGACTGTAATATGTGTCCTGGTGTCCCCTGTCACTACCATAGACTGCAGTATGTCTCCTAGTGTCCCCTGGCACTACTATAGACTGCAGTATGTCTCCTGGTGTCCCTGTCGCTACTATAGACTGCAGATATTGTTTTAGTCTACATACAGTGTACTGCAATATGGGGAGGGAGCTAGTTACCTGAGAATATGTCATAGAGTATAGTCTCCCAGAGAATGTGGCATAGCGTGACAAAGGTTAGTGACGCTTAGCGCCAGCAAAATGGCATACATACACACACACACACACACACACACACATACACACACACACACATTAACCTATACACATACACCTAGAAACATAGAAAACACTGAAAAGACACACACAAATACACAGACACACACATGTGCGCCAAGGCCCACCTGTGCTTCTGCCAAGCACAACAGCCATTGTCTAGGACACAGCTAATGCTATAATCCCTACCCAGGCAAATGGGCACTAATCTAACAAAGTTACAGTTGGTTGAGAATACAATGCTTAGCTAATAATCCATTTTGTTTGCCTGTTAAATTATTCATTGTAATTCTGGGAAGCGCTGTGTAATCGCTGCTGCTAAGCTGATGTCGGAGGACCAGGAGCAGTTATTTTGAGAACAGCAAATTATTCCCTTAATTTTAGACAATATTATAAAACTATCAATCAAGAGTTTCCCGGGAGGGTATGGAAAAATAAATATTGTTTGTCTACATACAGTGTACTGGTATTGATATGCAGTTGTGTTTCATTTGGTTTCAGACATCAGATATTATCCATACTGATTATGTGGATCCTCCAAAAGTGCAGCCATTCGCCCAGCTAGCAGAATAGAAATGTGTCTTTCTTATACCCCAGACACACGGTTTTGGCCCTTAGTGTATTTTGTGATTTAGGAGTTGGAGTTTTTTGTTGTTGTTGGAATTTTTGCCTGCAGGGTTAGCTAAATTTGAATAAACACAGTTGAAGACTGTGTTATCGGTTCCTAATCGGTTCCTAATCAGACCTGGGTTCAAATAGTTAAATCAATGGAACCAATAGAATAGTCCCAAAGGTGCAAACCCTGCCTGTCTCACACTACAGGCAGGCTCAATCAAATGCTCAAAGTATTTGATCAAAAGCAAATAGGCCTACTATATTTGAACATATGTCTGTACCTAATAACGTTGTGATTTTAAAATGCATCACCATACTGAATAACTTACAGTAAGCCCACTGAACTATATGCACCTTAGTGGGAGGGCAGCAGAATGTAAGATATTCTTCACCATGATAGTTGCCCCTTTCAATGACTCCTCCCTGCCTTTGTGCACTGGGATAGCACATAAAACATATTAATTGCTGTACAGTTCCCTAGCGGAGGGAGAGGGAGAGAATGGAGGATGAAGGACACACACTGTACAAATGTGTTCACAACGAATACCAATTAAGGGTTGGACAAAAGCTTTGTTTGCCTTGTACTGAACTCATCTAACAGTTTGTCCATTTTTTTACGGAATCAACAATCAGACTAATTTCAGTCTCATTGCCAGTGAACAACACCATTCGCTTTAGAGACTGTAGTCTATCCTATTCGGATGAAGACTAAAGTGGGCAGAGGTAACACAGACTAAACCGCTAGCCTTGCCACCGATACATATTTAAATCAAACAATATGTTCAGAGTAGAAAGGGTGCTCGTGCCAATGTCTTCAATCAATTTCTTCTTTTTCAGTTAATGAATGCTTGGAAGGAAGACTGAAGATCAAAATAAGGTCAGTATCGTGAACAGTATTTCACTAATCTTTTCAGTAGTTCCTCTTAGCTATAAGTAGTGAAACCTAACTTCATACAGGATATCTATCTGTTAAATATTTGGGTCCAGTTTCCTGGACACAGATTAAGCCTTGCCCTGGATTAAAAGCATGATCAATGGACATTCTCCATTAAAAGTGATTTTTAGTCCAGGACTAATCAGGATCAAATTCCGGTGTCCAGGGGCACCACCACCATCAGACCAACCTCAGACATCTGTCATCCAATGCAGATGCTTTACAAAAGTATGTTTTTTCCCATTCTTTTACCATTACTGTAAAGCATGTCGCAGCTGAAGAAAAATGTATATTTCCAGCAGTCAACCATAGGTGCAATGTAATACACCAATTTAATCCGTGCCTCTGGAGAAATGCCTCATATCCCAACACTTTCACAAAATGACATATTGCAAAAATATAACAGTCATGCGGTGTGACTCGACAAAATGGCCACTGTCTGGATTGTTCAATGGCAGCATTGACTGAAAACAGTGGGAGAATGTGTGTCTGAGAGTTCATCTGGGTTAGTAACAGTATTTAGTGTTGGATGACTGCTTTAATGCCTGTTGAACCCGCAGCGAATATATTGACATTGATTTGGCTTGTCGCCTTGGGAATGCCCATGGCAAGGCATTTGTGAATATTCAGCAAACCATTCTATGACAAGGTGAAGGTACCAGACAACAATGTTGGGGTTCCAGTAATGATAACGAGTAATATAACGGTGTACTGTTCCAATTTGAGTAATAATATTACAGTTACTGATCAAAGATAGGTGGTCGTTACTTCGTTACTTCTGTTATCATTCCTTTCCTTTTATAGTTATTGATCCAAATAAATATGTGATGATTGTTATTCCATCTCCGGTGGCGCAATATAAAAAAAATTGTCCTGAGGGAGATGAAAAATTGAGTCTAATAAATGGAGTTTCTCAGCGTGGAAGTACTCCCATTACTTTGATTTGGTAGGATCACAAGATGACAAGAATATAACTGTAAAATGTAAACTGTGTCCAGAAGAGAAACACCTCCCCACTGCTAAAAACACAACTTCCAATCTCATGAAGAACCTGCAAAAGCAACACGCCAAGACAAAACTCGTAGTGAAAGACCCCTGAGGCCTGACCACTGCTGCTGTAGATAACCGTAGCACTACCTCATCCAAACATCAAAGGCTTGATTTGAATCGTTCCGGAGGGAGGTTTTAACCAGGGAGAGCTAAACAAGATTTTGTATCTGTCATTATCAGGCTACTTGTGTTGGTGTATAGGCCTACGTAACGTAACATTGACATTGTTTACATTGAGTGAGGACATGTAATGTTTTGGGGTGTAACGCAAAAGTGATATAAAGAGTAGTGCAATTAATGACTTCATGGGAGTAAAAGGTAAAATAATGAATTACTGTTCAAAGAAGTAATGAGTAATAGGTAATGTATTATTTTGAGTAACGACCCCAACACTGCCAGACAACAGCAGCTAGAGCAACACTAGTTTCCTTTCTCATTGAGCCTTACTTGTGTGATTGTCCTCAGTGAGAGGAGGTTAAAAAGGTGTCTTGTAAATTCCCTGATAACGACTATAGGAAGACTTCTGAGAAGGCAACAATGACATGTTTGAAATGTCGAAGGGTTATGGTTATTATACTTTGAGTTTGACGTCTCCATTCAGGTTGAATGTCTCTACTTCCTGTAGTGATAGGACAATTATTGTTGTGACCTCACAGTCCTACCAATGTTCCAGGAAATTAAGAATAAACTGTATGAGGAGGTCGAGGATTAATTTACAGATTTGTTGCAGCAGGTGTGCAATAGTTTCAGGTATTGATGACTACACGTGTTTTATGTTGGTATTTATTGATATTTATGTTTTTGCTGTCTATGCACTGTACTTGGTAAATTATCTGTTTTTATTATTGAGTTGCCCTTCTTGGCCAGGTCTCCCTTGTAAAATAGGTCTTCTGACCTCAATGGGACTACCTTGTTAATTATTGAGGAGATGCTTTTTTAACTCAAAGTCAATTACGCTTTTTTATAAGTGCCTCAGTAACTCAGGGACTTGCACTCAATTCGATTTTCGTGGGAATTACAAAAACTTCAAAAACATTCTCAAAAGATAGATGGCATAAGGGCAAAAATGCCGTCCACACACATCAAAACTTAGTCTGAGTAACAGTCTCTTTAGCTAATCCACTCCCTGTGCCCCATGTCATGTGCCAATGACAAGGAGTGGCAAGGAGTGGAATGTTAGCTAAAGAGACTGTTACTCAGACTAAGTTTTGATGTGTGTGGACTGCCTTTTCACCCCTATGACATTTGAAAGAGAGAGATTCATCTTAAGACGAAAACTGATGTCAACCTGTCTCACATATCTCCAGTAGGTACTTCCAGAGTTTAATTAGGGCCCAGAACAAAACAGACGAAAATAAAAATGAACACACAAAGAAATGAAAAAATCTAAATCAAAGACAGTTCCAATTTTTCTGTCCTTGAGTTTTTGTAGAGTTTGGTAACTGCAGAGTTAATTTGTAACACCCAAGGGATCCTTCAATGGATTTCCTGAACCCCTGGAGAAGCGAGTTGGCACCCAGTAGTGTCTGCAAGGGGGGTGGCAAATAAGTACATACCTGGAAACAATGACAAATTAATCTTGTGCTCTAACAAACACTGGTACCCAGTTATGTTTGAAGTCAGAGAGAGATCTTAGCAGAGATCGTAGGGTTGTGGAGCTCATCTTGGAGGGGTATAAATAGAGGTGTGAAGAGTGTTATTCTTCAAGGTATAGATGCTCCCACCACCAGCACCACTCCCACCACCAGCACCACTCCCACCACCAGCATCAGCGCTACATAGGCTGTCATGGTTGCCGTGTACCCATTTAAGACTAATTCAACAAAGCAGAGGCAATAATCAATGTTCACCATTAATTGCTTTGTTTTTGCTCATGTTCATGTTCACTCCATGACTGAAAATATCCAGAGACCATAAGCCTACGTGATGACATTTGTTGTTGTTCGAAAGAAATCACAGTCTACACATATGAACAGAAATAACATGGGCCATAACACTGGCTGTTGTGTTTTCCCATATATTCTCATCGACACTCCAGCCCTCTTCCCCACCTTCGCGCTTTAGTTCTTGGAGAGCGCTCTCCAGTTAATCGACTGTGGTGGGCCACACCATCTCACACATCATCTCGCTAGCTTTCTAGCACATAATCTGCAGCACACTGATAATACAGCCTTTGAGACTTTTGACAACATGAACCCATAACCCCCCCCTTTCCCATCAACTCCCCACCGTAAACCCAAAGCCCTGTCTCTATCCCTCTCCTCTCTGAGATGAATACAGTAGAGATCTCTCCTCCTAGTACCACCATTCCCCCTACTTGAGGAGCAGCGGAGCAATTTCCACCCTCCTGGCAGAACAGCAGGGACCCATGATTGATGTGGCTCTCCAAGAGTCAAGATTTTTGATGAGTTCCAGGAACTTGCACAAAAAATAAACTTTTGGGAAAAAAAGTTGTGAAAAATGAGTCCCACCACAACTACAAACAAGAGAAGATAAATGACTAAAAGTGTGCCATTGAGCGAGCTCTGTATCCTCAGGGACAATATAAGTCCCCTTGTCTTTAGCATTGGACTGGATGAGGAGTATTAAGGAGGGGGCTGAATTGATTATTTCTTAGGTACTGTACTGTAGAGTTATATATGGGATATACTATAGTGTTCTGTGTGATGCATACATTTATGCAGCGCATGCGGTCCTGCTAAATTTATGGGCTAAATAGCCGTTTATGGAAGATTATCTTGTATCGTTGAACTGTGATGTTTTCATTCAAGGGCTTGTGAAAAATTGGCTGCAATGAAGTGCTAATCGCAGGTAAAGGTTCCCTCATCTACACAGCTAAAAGACTAAGCAGACCACCAAAATGACAGACATTTTCAGAGTTGATTTTCATCAGAAGCTGCTGCTTCACCTTTTCTTCATCCTTTCCCTACATAAAAATACACTTATATTCAACGCCTACGTAGCTACATGCATAGTCTACCTGATTGCGATGCGTAAAGGAATGATCTTGATCAAGAGAAGACAGACTATTTTGTTCCCTTCAGTCTCCAACTGCTGTGATTGATGTATTTCCCAGAAACAATATCATTCCGGTTACCCGAGAGAGTTTGATCACTAACTACACTTTAAGTACCCCCAACCACACACTGCCACGAACGCGAACACACCATCACCACCACTACCCTTCGTACTGCATTTTTAGACAAGAAAAGTTTGGGTACCAGCTCAGAGATTCCGATAGATTTCATTCACAGTTACTTAAACAAGGAACAGGCTGTGATCGGCAACTATTTAAATATAAAGCTGTGGATGTGAAATGTTATTAGGCTACTAACTGTCCTCCTGTAATAGCATGGTAGGTGAAAGTGGTATATTTTAATATCATGGTACAACAGCGGTAATAAAATGGAAAATACCAAGAAAGGGCATATTCAAATCTAATTTCCTGTGTGCAAATGCACACACACAGCACTTTTGACTGTGAAATGTTAATGTTTAAGTGATGCACACATAGATAAGTCTTTAGAATTGAAAAAAGAACATTATCTGAGTGTGAGCTACAGAAATGACGAAAGCAGTCCTTTTATATGAAGGAAAAGAAAGATCACACTTTGACAATGTTATTTATTCTGAGTGATTACTGTATGTTCAGTATGATTTAACTCCTTGATTCCTTAACAACGGACCTATTAATATCACGTTATCAAACATTGTCAGTGTAAACCTCTTTGTAACAATATTTCAATGGTTCATTTCTTAGACTTTCCATATGGATGAATGTGAAATGTCTTGGACAGCTATATATTCCATCTCCAGGGGAGACTTGGCTTCATCTACCGACAAAGTGCAACTGCTAGAGACCTGAAACAATAAGAATTGATACTCATGTTTTGAGAAATTCATATTTTCACTCCGACGATACAGTAGGCTAGGGAGAGAGAACAGAGAGCTGTGCTGGTCTTATCAGTGATAACACAGAAATGAGTTCTCCTGTGCAGTTTCCACGTTGTTTCCCATTTGGGAAAACACTCATATATCATTACACTGCACGTAATTTTCAAAGGAAGGATGTGAATCAGCATGCTTTGGCACAATTACTATGTTTGATTTCATTGATGCGGCCAAGCTTCTAGAACTTATCAGCCTCAAATTGAATCAAGACCCATTTGTTGTAAGCACAGCCAATTTCTCTTATATTGATTAGATCTTTAAATTGTAGAATTTGATTCTGCCTGTTACAGATAGTAAGTTACATAACATAATGGACTGAGTTTTGTTGGTGTGGTAGATGGATGGACATGGCTCTAATGAAACTAATTCTTCACTTTGCCTGGGAGACAGATTCCACTGGATCCTCTTTGCCACTTCGATCATTTCATAATCTCATTATTTTCAATAGGTTCCAAGAAATTACTTGTTCCGGACTGTTGATGCAATACTTTTCTCCAATCTCCATGTTTACCAAATGGACATTTCAAGTTGTGTAAAAAATGGATTGTGTGTATGATGGTGAATAGCTTCTGGAAGTTGCTTGAATACTTGGGGACAGTCCTCAAAGAACTACTAAGCCTCTTATTTTTTTAGCACATACATTATGTATTTTTTGGTGCCACATTTCCTGGACCTGAATTGAGCAGAATATTTGTTTTCCTACCTGTATGCTGGCTCATTTTTCTTGCACAACCTCCTCCATGACTTGAGCCCCGATTACAATGAGTTACATCACACTGAGTGTGGTGTAACACATGGGCACCGTCCCAGTCTGGTTATATCAGCCTTAAACTGAAATAGTTCAGTCTCTGACACACTCAATATGAAATGCTGGAGAATATCAAATGCAACAAAATGGGGACTTGTAAAAGTTAATATTTATGAACTGAGTCGAAATGCAATCTATGTAAATCAATGCCTCTTTACTTGCCCTTTTGTCCTTCATAATATATCTGTCTAGCATAACAAGTCAAAGATGAGAAATGAATCAGAGTACTCGAAACAAAGACATATCTACATGATAATGATGTCATAACTCCTATAATTAATTATACATTTCCCTTGACATGACATTTCTAGGCTTCCATTGAAAACCATTATATTGCTCCAGTAGCTGATGTTGCATAGTTGACATTATTTGTTGTGTACAGACTTTCTGTATGCCTTTACTTTTAATTGAGTTGTAAAACTTCCCACCACGTTGTGGTTCTCATGAGGGCAGTGCAGGTTAGCTTGTCCATCAAAACCCACAGTGCTATGTCTCTGATGTTACTGGTGGGAGGTTGTCTCAGCTGGCGTAGTCTCTGTGTTACGCTGTTTTTTTCTGTAAGATCTCACGCCGCTCTTCATCTCACAGTCCATTGCTGCGAATGATAGTGCATGAGGAGTTGCCCCTGGCATTCTGACAGTCATCCATCTCCAATGTTTCCTACCTGTCCCCAAGGGAAATTGTGTGCTGAAAGCCCCCCCCCCCACAAAAAAAGGCACCTATTTTTGTGAATCGTTAGGCACATCTTATAATGGGGCCTATCGCATTCAAGTCAACAGAGAATACTGACACCTACAATCTGGGGAAATCTAGAGAAAACATGTCTGGTAATGATGAATTTAAATCTAAACGGCAAGTTGATGCGGTAAACAAATTACGCCCCTCACTTGGCTTAATTGCTCTAAATTGAAGACGATTCCCCAAACTTGAGAATATTGCATCACTGATTTATGAAAAAATAGAATATGGAAAACAAGGTAATGGCTAATTTCTCCCCCTAGCCCAGTTCACCATGGTGGTGGGAAAATACAGGCATCGAGTTGATAGATGATTACATCATCAATCTAAAAGATTTGGTGGGCTAGGAATACATGCTGTATTGTCCATTCCCTGATGGAAATGTAAGCGTTAGGTTTGCTACTTTAGGCCTGATTCAGTGATTATGAACCCTTTTATAGCCCTCTATTATGGCCAATCAGGATATTCACAGCACTTATTCAGTTTTCTATAGTTAATGTCTCTATCTGCTCGTATAGTAAAGCAACTTTGATGATTATTCCTGCTCGTCAGCAATATAGTAATCGTCCACATAGAAACCTGATTTGTATACTATCACCACTCTAAACGATTGGTCTTTGATAAAGGATTTTCGGTCGCATCTTCCCAGACCAAGCAGTTTTACCCCTCTGAACCAGCAGAACAATACAGTCAAAACTAGCACCTATGGATCTCTGCCGACACTGCTTGGACTCGGTGTAAAACACCCCATCAAAGTGACTGGACAGAGTAATGGGAAATCATGCTCACTTGTTTAAGCGATTTCTTTCTTCTGTGTGGCCAGAATAAGAATGCGACGGGTGTAGCAGTAGGATTGAACAAGCACCTCTCGGTTGTCTAATAGATTGACTGCAGAACACGGGGCTGACCTTTCTCTTCATCCCATTTGAGCTCTCTTCAATATATTTTCGACACATCCCACTAGACGTGGCAGTCCATTGAAGAGCACTAACATGGAGGAATATGGTTTTCTTTTTGCCCCATTTAACTGAGGAGGAGGATGGGTTTTTTAAACACACACAATACCCCCAGACACCCCAGGTAATATTACGTTGGAGATCCTTGGAGATCAGCGGGGGATGCTGGCTCGGAAAAAATTATGGCAGCCGGGAGTTTACTGGTTCCCAGCCTATTTACCATACCTAATTGACCTCTAGCTCAATGCCTCCGTCTTCCCCTCCCTTAACATTATTTTCTGACTCGTTTTGGTGATGTGTGCGCTTAATCACGGTTCAAGTCAGCGTTCCTGTTTTGCTATAGACGTCTTCGCAACAAATACAACACTGTGGCCTTCAGTATTGTGTGTGTTCTGTTCTTTTCATCCTCTGTCAGCTGTAGAGAACGGGAGCCAAGTTCACTCAGGCTTGAACGGAGGCAGTGTAATTGAATTTGCCTTGCACAGTTCAAGGCTACAGTTTTAAAAGTGCCAAAACAGAAATCACTGATTAATACAGTAAGTTGCAGTGATTTTTTATATTTTTATTATTTATTTACAACACATACCCCACATCGGTGTCCTCACACATTGACTCTGTACTGGTACCCCCTATATATAGCTCCACTATTGTTATTTACTGCTGCTCTTTAATTATTTGTTATTCTTATCTCTTACTTTTTTTTTTTTTTTTTTTTGNTCTTACTTTTTTTTTTTTTTTTTTTGGTATTTTCTATTTTAGGTAAGCATTTCACTGTAAGGACTACCTACACCTGTTGTATTCGGAGCATTTGACAAATAACATTTGATTTAATTTGATCACACTAACCAAACAACAGAACACACCACATGTAAACCTATAACACATTGTTCACTCTCATCCTGGTCTAAAAATAAGTTTTACTCATAAAGACACATTTTTATACTTTCTAAACAACCATGTTGTATGTATGGGGGGGGCTGCAACGAAATGTCTATAATATGAAAGTAAGTTGCAGTTTAACTAACGCTGTGTTTGGCCATTACAACCTTGGGAACAATAGCATGAATTCATATCGCTATTCCAGATAAACGTCAAAAAACCAATAACACAGCTTCATTACACCAAATAGGTTTTGTTATTTTGAAGAAGGCACAGTGATGCCGAAACGTTGGTGATTTACCCACAATTACCCAATTTACCCACTCTCTTTATTTTTATAGTTCAAGGAATAAGACAGAGGGCGAGATTGGATACATTTGCATCCTCTAGCAGAAGGATTAGAACAATAGGCTTATACTATTCCTTTCTTGTCTGCTTCTTGGAATCACCCATCAGATATTGGACACTGTCACATTGGACTATTTAGCGCATGGATAGCAGCCTCAAATAGCCAGTCTATCACAATGGGATATCGCCGGTGAGACTAAGCACGCTAAAAATATGCAGTGATTAACAGCTTACATCATCCTGAAGGGGATTATTAACCTGAAAACACAGAGACATCTTATTTTAAACCTGGCGAGGAAAATGACAGGATAGAGGTTTGGTCTGCCCAGTAGTCAAGAAGAAAAGGCAGATTTTCATTTTAATGACCTTTTCAAAGATTCTGTTAAAGTTAACTTCGAACCTCCATTCTGTTGCTCATGGTGTAATGTCACCAATAGTCATGAGAGGCACAGTCAAACATACCTGTATCTCTTTGTTGAGATTGCTTTTATGCATTTGACAAAGGCTGATAATATATTCATGCTGCGTGCTGATATGTTTAACTGTTAGTCAATGAAAAGCCTGAAGGTCAGTCTTTAACAAAGGGTGCTGTAATGGGGATCTGAGTGGCTCCAAGTCAGCTATGTTTACCACCCTCGTTGTGGCTTAATTGATTTGGATTGCTGAAAAATACAAAGGCCGGCTGACACGGTAATAAATGTTCAGCCCCACAGTTGTTTGCCATCCAACTAAGCCTCTCCAGGCCAATGCTGCTTTGCATGGGTGAGACACCACCTCACATACTAGGCCCATTTGGCATTTATAGACTGGCCACCGCTGGTTCAATATTTAGCAGACTGAGAAACTCGTTGAGAGAAGACTCGCTCTCTGGCCCGCGACCAACACCCTTCCCCAGAAAGCCATGAACGTGCAAGGGTGCACAAGTATCGTGGCAACAAACTGCGGGCGAGATGGGCATTGGCTGCTACTGCTGCTTCTGCTGCTTGATTAGACCCAGGTTGTAAATTTACCAGTCTCTATCCTTAGGCCCTTAGACCTCCACCGAGGTGACACAGGTAGTAGTAACTACAGCTCTAAATTGGCTGTCGCGGTACCAATTTAGGCTACACAGAGCGGAGTCTGAGCATTGGAACAGATGATATGACTCATGGGTCTGCACGGCAAGCCAGATGTATCACTCGAGCGGCTCCATAACCATCCCATTATCCCCTGATTTAAGCTTCTCAGGGCTAATCTCTCATAACAAGCAGGTCGTCCCAGCTGTCCCCAGAGAGGGACCTTGTAGAGCCATTCACTAGATGTTTAGTACCCCACACCTCCTCCCTCCAATAGATGTTTAGTACCCCACACCTCCTCCCTCCAATAGATATTTAGTACCCCACACCTCCTCCCTCCACTAGATGTTTAGTACCCCACACCTCCTCCCTCCAATAGATGTTTAGTACCCCACACCTCCTCCCTCCAATAGAATGTTTAGTACCCCACACCTCCTCCCTCCAATAGATATTTAGTACCCCACACCTCCTCCCTCCACTAGATGTTTAGTACCCCACACCTCCTCCCTCCACTATGATGTTTAATACCCACACCTCCTCCATCTCTCACTTTCCTCCTTCCACTAGATGTTTAGTACCCCACACCTCCTCCCTCCACTTGATGTTTAGTACCCCACACCTCCTCCCTCCTCCACTTCCTTCCACTAGATGTTTAGTACCCCACACCTCCTCCCTTCCACTAGATGTTTAGTACCCCACACCTCCTCCCTCCCTCCCCTCTTACACCCATCATCACTCAGGTAGCAGATCAATCAATCTCTGCATTGTATAGTATACCATCAGTTAGTGATACACTGTCAACACGCAGTTCCTGGTGCCAGGGAGGCGAGCGTTAGATAAATGAGAGAAAGGCTAGCATAAGGAGATGCACATCTACAAAGGGAACAACAAGCAAAGGGCTAGAAGGAACCTATCAATCAACGGCAATGCGGAACGGGACAAGCTCATGTATCACGTAACGCAATATAAAGAGACGGGTCCGATGGGCTTTGTGGCGAGGTGCCCGCGCTGTCACCGCCAAGATGGATGCATCATAATCCACATGTGAAAGATCACCCTCCATTGCTCAACGCCAGTGGTCCAGCCCGAAAACAAGCAACACAGATGACAACAAAAAATATAAACGCTAGCCGTGTTACAATGCATGTATTTATGGAATTTTAACAAGCTTCCATACCCCTCCCCCACACCACATGCCTCAGTTCTTAAAAAGAGGTAATCAAAATCAAAATGTCCAACATGCAAACCACACTGCGACTTCTACTCCCCCCCCCCCCCCCCCCTCCCTACCGTTCTCCTCTCCCCCTCTTTTGTATGGAAATCTAATCTCACAGTTTGATCTTCAAACACATCTGAGCAGTGATCACACTGACAACTTGGTGCCAGCCTGTGTTTCACAGCGTGTAGTCTGTGGCATATGAAATGAATGTACAGGAGTGATTTATTGGAGCCGAGGCAGAGACTTGCTGCTGTGCACGTGCGGCGCCGCGGGCTGCAGGTACGTTCCCTCTTTTGCATACACTCGTACGTACGCACACACACACACACTTACAGTGCCTTCAGAAAGCATTCACACCCCTTGACTTTTTCAACTTTTTTTGTGTTACCGCCTGAATTTAAAATATATTAAATTGAGGTTTGTTGTCAGTGATCTACACACAATACCCAATAATGTCAAAGTGGAATTGTGTTTGTCGAAATGAAACATGATAATCTGAAATGTCTTCAGTCAATAAGTATTCAAACCCTTTGCTATGGCAAGCCTAATTAAGTTCAGGAGTAAAAATGTGCTTAACAAGTCACATAATAAGTTGCAAGGTCCCTCAGTAGAGCAGTGAATTTCAAACACAGATTCAACCACAAAGACCAGTGAGGTTTTCCAGTGCCTCGCAAAGAAGGGCACATATTGGCAGATGGGTAAAAAAACTAAAAAGAGTCTTTGAATATCCCTTTGAGCATGGTGAAGTTATTAATTACACTTTGGATGGTGTAACAATAGACCCAGTCACTACAAAGATACAGGCATCCTTCCTAAATCAGTTGCCGTAGAAGAAGGAAACCACTCAGGGATTTCACCATGAGGCCAATAGTGACTTTAAAACAGTTACAGAGTTTAATGGTTGTGATAGGAGAAAACTGAGGATGGATCAACAACATTGTAGTTACTCCACAATACTAACCTAAATGACAAGAGTGAAAAGGAAGAAGCCTGTACAGAATACAAATATTCCAAAACAGGCATCCTGCTTGCAACAACTGTTATGTTTGGGGAAAATCCAATACAACACATAACTGAGTACCACTCTCCATATTTTCAAGCATACAGTAGTAGTGGCTGCATCATGTTATGGGTATGCTTGTAATCTTAAAGGACCGGGGAGTTTTTCAGGATAAAAAAGAAATGGGATGTAGCTAAGCATAGGCAAAAGGGGTGTGAATACTTATGTAAATTAGATATTTCTGTATTTCATTTTCAATACATTTGCAAACATTTCTAAAAACATGTATTCACTTTGTCATTATGGGTTATTGTATGTAGATGGGTGAGAAAAATGTTTTGAATCCATTTTGAATCCAGGCTGTAACAACACAATGTGGAATAAGTGAAGGGGTATGAATACTTTCTAAAGGCACTGTAGTCACACACACACACAAATACATTATCTCTCTCTCCCTCCCCTCCGTGCATCGACTCTGCCGCATTTCATTTGTCATAGCCAAAGTTATCTGAGGAACTTGCTGAAAGCACAGCCGGCCGCCAACTGATAACCCTGCCAAATCTGGAGCCCCCCAGCTGGCAGCTCTCAGAGGGACGCTGATCCAGAGTTAATAAAGACTGACTCCAGCTCGGCTTCAAGTGAGCCCTAATGTGCGTCAGAAACAGGATACTGGTTTACACTTGAGAGATGTGTGAATATGAGAAGTAATCAGCACCACCATGAATCGGTAGTACAACAAGTAAACATGTCCTCCTTGACCGCCGATTTTTTAAATCTTGCTGCCATTGATGAACTGTCTATTTGGGCTATGCAAATCGGTGATAAATATATGGATGGATAGATTTATTGGTTGGTTGTTAGGTTGATTGAGATTTAACGATTGAAATAGATTGAGATAAACTGAGATAAATGTACATTTGAGTCATTTAGCATATGCTCTTATCCAGAGTGACTTACAGTTAGTGCATTCATCTTAAGATAGCTACTGTAGCTGGGACAACCACATATCTCAGTCATAGTATATTTTTCCTCAATAAAGTAGTTATCAGCGAAGTCAGTGTTAGTAGGGAAAACGAGTGTTAGTTCACGAAACACAAGGGTGTTAGTTCTTAATTTTCAATGTAAAAAAGTTTTGGGGGGTGGGGGTAAATTGACAGACAAACGCAGATAGACAGACTGATGGGCGGATAGCATGTTTCTTATCATAGAAGGTTAAGGAGGGTCGAATCCTTTCAAAATATTTAATCCTTTGTATGTTTTGGGCTTTTATATCTCCCAGGCTCCTTGGCTTCTTTGTCCAACTGGGCCCTTTGATTTATAACCCATTAATTAATATTCCATGTAGAGGGAGGTGGGTTGGATGCACTGCCATCCTCTGTTGATTATTTAGTCATTTACACATTTAGACAGAAAGTCATTATTGTAGAAAAATGCTGGCTAGAGGAATGACTGCATAGATAATCTACCTTATTTTATTGATATCAGAGAAATTACACTTTTAAAAGTCCCTTCCACAAAACAAAAAGATGGGAGATTACACGTGTGTGAGGGTGAGGTCTGAAGAGTAGCCCACGCCATCACTCTTCTTTAACCAACTATATTAAATAGATTGAACAATTTTACCAAGTACCGCATGTCCCTTACCATGGCAGTTTGGCATCCCTGGCTGTTGTAAGTGATCGCCAAGCTGTTTTTTATAGCCTGACACAGAAAGACAGTGGGGTATATGACAGTAATGATTCAGTGAGCCTGCTGCTGTTGGCAAGAACCAACGAGAGGCGTTTTGCCCGTGCTGTACCCTTCAAAGTGACCTCTACTTTGTCAATGACTCATATCTGTTTAAAATGTCCCATTCAGCCGGAGCAGGTTAGAATTCACAAACCTCACGAAGTGGAGCTCAATTGATCAGTCTAAAGCTACAAGGCTCCATAGAGAGTTTAGTCTAGATGAGTGTTCCTTGTCCCTGGTCCAGGTGGGCAGCAAGGTGTGGTGTGTGTGTGGTGTGTGTGTGTGTGTGTTGTGTGTGTGTGTGTTGTGTGTGTGTGTGTGTGTGTGTGTGTGTTGTGTGTGTGTGTTGTGTGGTGTGTGGTGTGTGTGTGGGTGGTGGGCAAGTGTCTGTGGGGCGTTTGTCCCAATTCAGCACTAACACTGAGAACAGCCTGTTACAGGTCAATCAAGGTCTTGATATTAATTCTGTAGGTTGAACCAGGTGGTTGAAGTGTGAGACTGGGACAGACGCCCACACACACTCCAGACCTCCAGCAGAGAACACTGGTAGACTAGTTGGAACAAAATGGCCCTGTCTTGCCATTGCATTGTCAATGAAACAGGAAATTCAGCCATTTTTCTAAATGAAGTAGGCAAATATCACTTAAGAGATAGATAAGTAAAATATTGACTACCCTCTTGACTCTCAATGGGTTTTCAGGAAACATTGCTGATTCTAATCGCGTGATTACAGGGAAGATCCACAGAGTATAATGCCAGCACGTCGGACCAAGACATGACATGACTTGACTAGAATAATACATAAACGATGAAACGGATGCACTGAGCTAAGACACCGGCGGCTGCCTCGGGACATTGCTGTGTGTGTGTGTGCGCGTGCGTGCATTTAGTTTCTGTGTGTGTGTTGTGTGTGTGTGTGGTTGTGTGTGTGTGTGTGTGTGTGTGTGTGTGTGTGGTGTGTGTGTGTGTGTGTGGTGTGTGTGTGTGTGTGCGCGGGCTGGACACAGATTTCTGTTTATTTTGCCGATGTTTCTTGTATAATTAGTGTCATACTTAAATTGAACGAGAGGGACTGATCATGCCTCTCCTGTTTTAAAAAAAAGAGTGTTATCCTTCCAACAGGACTTCCTGTTTTAGTCATGTTGAAACCGATCTGTTCAATAGTCAAAGTTTAATTATAAGCCAATTCTTTTTTTTTGCTGTTGCTTCTCAAGCTATGACTCTGATTTCACATGCATTCAAGCCTTTTAAATCCCCTTTAGTTTACACCCGAACCTCTTTATTGAAGCACAGCTTCAACTAATATTTTGAGCTTAGTTGAAAAATGTGTTTCATTAGACAATAAATGACAGGCAGACTGCTTTGTGTATCTAAGGACTTCTACCATGGTATCCCACCGTCTCTGGATGGGATACGCACAGCAGTCTCTGATGGGATACGCACAGCAGTCTCGGATAGGATACGCACAACAGTCTCTGGATGGATACGCACAGCAGTCTCTGGATGGGATACGCCACAACAGTCTCTGGATGGGATACGCACAACAGCTCTGGATGGATACGCACAACAGTCTCTGGATGGGATAACGCACAGCAGTCTCTGGATAGGATACGCACAACAGTCTCTGGATAGATACGCACAACAGTCTCTGGATGAGATACGCACAACAGTCTCTGGATGGGATACGCACCAGCAGTCTCTGATAGGATACGCACAACAGTCTCTGGATGGGATACGCCACAGCAGTTCTGGATGGGATACGCACAGCAGTCTCTGCGATAGTACGCAAGCAGCTCTGGATGGGATACGCACAGCAGTCTCTGGATAGGATACGCACAACAGTCTCTGGATGGATACGCACAGCAGTCTCTGAAGGATACGCACAACAGTCTCTGGATGGATACGCACAGCAGTCTCTGGATGGATACCGCACAACAGTCTCTGGATGAGGATACGACACAGGCTCTGGATGGGATACGCACAGCAGTCTCTGGATGGGATACGCACAGCAGTCTCTGGATGGGATACGCACAGCAGTCTCTGGAGTCGATCTGTATGGTGATTGTCTCACTGAACTGTAGCGAAGCTTTCATCCCGTTGATATGCAAAAGCATCATAACGATTGACTTATATGAAAAATAAGGCTGGAGCTTCTCTCACCATTTGTAAATTGGGTCTAAAGTGGAACTGTCAAAGGAACAGTCAGGGACTGTATGGGAAAAGTGTGATGCTGGGAGTGAATCACACACAGAAAGTTATTACAGGTGTGAGCACTCGTCTCTCCTGTTTTTTCATCAGTGTGAATGTTTGGCTGTAGATGTTTTTTGGATTTGATATCAGACGTATGAAAGTGCAATGAGAAACTTTTTTTGTGAAACCCATTGAGAAAACAGATAAACATGTTCTACATTGAGATATCTCTCCTTCCTTATAAGCATACATCTGGTTGTGAGTTTCTTTGTATCTAGTGGCTCTAAATCTCTGTGCCTCTCTCCCAATCACTGGCTTGGGCAGTAACAAAAGAGACAATGTCACAGCCAGAGCCCCAGGGAGTCCTGTCACCTGTCATGTGTGAGTGAGCCTCCAGGACACCTTCATTTGCTCTGCGATGTGTGTGCGATGGTGTCTATGTCTGTGTGCACCGGTGAGTGTGTATGTGTGCATCAGTGTGTGTGTTTGTCCTCTCTACCGGCCGTGCTCCCAGGGGTACTCTCTTGGGGTCTGGCCAGTGCCTCTGCAATAAGAGCCCCACTGGGTGGAATAACAGAGGACAGAGACTGAGAAAGTGAGGGGCTGCAGCAGCCACTTTCCTCCCTCACACACACTCACTTTGTTTCTCTCCTCTTTTGTTTTGGTCCCATTATTATTATGTAGACTTGAGAAGGCTCCACAGAAGTCCCCCCCATTACTGAGTCATCTATACCATATGTCCCCTATTGAATCTTCAATCCCCTCACAACCACTCCTCCTCCTTCTCTTCCTGCATTTTGGAATCCTTATCTCCCCAGCCCATAAGACTGATGGCTTCCCTTCCATTTGCATTGATTTCCTCTCGGCCGGTGAATGACATCATCGGCGGGAAGTTCATCAGAGGTGCAGGTCATGATGACATTAATGAAGATGACAACAATGCGCCAGCTCATATTGATCTCTCTCTCTTTCCCCCTCTCCTCTCTCTCTACCCTTTCTCTCTCTCTACCCTCTTCTCTCTCTCTCCCCTTCTCCTCTCTCTCTACCCTTTCTCTCTCTCTCTACCGTCTCTTTCTACTCTCTCTCTAACCTCTCTCTCTAGACTCTCTCTCTAACCTCTCTCTCTAGACTCTCTCCTACCCTCTCTCTCTCTTTCCTTCTCTGCACTCTCATTCTCTCTGAACTCTCATTCTCTCTCTCTCTCTCCCTACCCTTTCTCTCTCTCTGTTCTTTCATTGAGTTGGGATGTCTGATTACCCGAACGTGCTTTAACGTTCCCCCACTTCGTTAAGCGTGTCGAGGAGAATATCTCTGGAGATCTGTGCATGCTTTTTGATTTCCTTTTCCTTCTCTCTCTGACAGGCAGATTGTAGGCCACCAGATATGTTTTACTGTAGAGTGGGCAGACTGTAATTTTTAATGACACGTTTCACTTTGAGTGCCGGTGCCAAAAGTCTCAGTTGTTCCATTTGTAACTGGTCTGTGAGGAAAAATTTAGACTGTGACATTGTGAGAACCTTTAAATTAGTGTGTGCAATCTGAAGAATATTGCCTTTAACTGTACAACCTAAAATATATTCTATTGATCTCATCCAATAGTGAACCCTGAAGAAGGCTTAAAGGGAAGTTACACTCCAAAATCAAGTTAGGTCTAAAAACGGCTGACTATGAAGTGGTCCTACTGTATGTTGAGAGAACTTTGATTTTGTTCTAACAAGCCATTATTCAGCCTTCATTTCTCAAATTGTCTGAATGCTTTATGTACATTAGTACTTTTTATTTAACCTTTATTTATTTTCTTTAAGTCAAGGGGAGATTAAATTGACTTATCCATTTAGAGGCGAGGCAACCAGTCAAAATGTCAACCTCAGCTCCACTTTCAAACACATGATATTGAGAACAAGGAATCCATTTAACTTAATAACAATAATTCCCTCTCCACGGATAACAATGTGTCACCCTGTCTCTGATAAGACACTGTAATGCTATTCAATCTGACAGCACAATCATCTTTGTCTAACTTTAATCCAATCTACAATGATTATCTGATATTTTCAGAGTATCCTTATCATTGTCTCTCATTCTAGGACTGACTGAACATCTATTCAACAAAACAAATGACACCTCAGTGTTGGCTAGATTATGGTTATGTCATATGATTTACAGTCTACAATATTCCATTCACATATTTCTACCAAATTAGTTACTGATGATGATTAATACAAATCTTTAACCTGTAATATGGACAACATCACTAAATATTAGCATTTCAGTTGAGTGGTATATGCTAAAGAACAAGAAACCTACAAGAAACCAGCTCAGCCAGGTATTGCTGAGCTAAACAGTAGAACATTCACTTTCCATCACCCTAGCCCCTCTTCCAGACAACAGCCCCCCAGCAGTGGAAAAACATTGCCACTTGAATCTCTCAGGGTCTTTCATGCACTGCCACTATCAAAGCAAACAAAGAGATAATTGAGAATCTTCTGGAAGAATCAATGGTAATAAGGCTACACAGCGCTTTGCAATATCATGAAAGAGGAGCGAACTGGACTGTCTAATAAACATCTGTTGGCATTGACGGAAGCGAGAATGCCGGGAACTCACCCTGGAATAAACTCGACGATGAATTTCTCCTCATAGCTCGTTAAGTGACATGCTTTTATCCTACGGGGCGCCCGGTTTTTCGCCGTCGTTCAGGCCAATTAGCCTCAAATCATATCAGTGCTGCCTATAAGGTTCTCTTTCTACTATTTCCTTTGTTGCCACATCGTTCCGTTGCTTCCAGACTGAAGGGCTTCTGTGGTAAATGTTTCTCACTTCTTTTACATCAGAACATACATTTATGGGACGAGAAACCTATTCAGACGTGTCACTGGAGTATAATTGATGTCTCTGTTGCGTTGAATGTAATGATCCCAGACAGTAGTGCGGCCCCATATCCTTCGCAAATGCTAATACCTAAGTTCAGTACAGATCTCAGCAATTCATCTCACCTACTGTACATTCTCCTACTGATTCACAGCCAGCGATTTGATATCCACCTTGGAGCACTTTACATCCAGTGAAAAGTTTTAGCTGTACTGAAAAAGTAACGCCTCAAATAAAGTCCGAAAGATAATGTTTATATCATGAGGTTTGATGTGTCATCATAGATGCCTTTTTATTTTCTGATCATTCTTTAATTATACTCTAGGCCTTTCCTTTAAAACAGAATTTGACGATTTCCCTTCAAATGGTTGCTATGGTGCAATATGAATTGAGGACAAGCAAGAAATGACACTCAAAGGAGAGCCTCAATGAGATATTCTGTAAGAAAAATAAGCAGACCATTGTATAGAAGACAGACATGTCATTCTTAATCTTTCCAAAGTGAAATGGCATTTGGAGGCACGTCTGAAAGCAATGGCACAAAGCAATGGTCTTGTAAGCAGCTGCTTGGCTTAATGCAACATCTCTTCATAAATACCAAAGATGTCTATGGGGAGCCCTGCCTATTATCAAGGTACTAAAAACCAGGCCTCATTTCTTTGAGAAATATGCAGGCTCTTCCTTTGACAGATGAATGGAAAAGACCAAAGAGAGAAAGTGGAGTGAAACTGAAACTGACTTTCTTTCGAACTCAACCCCCAACATGAGATCTTTACCATTCCACAGCTAATGGTTGGGCTCAGATCTATTTTAATGCTGTTTGAAAGTAAGGCAATGGTGCCACAGAATGTTTGATGATTAGAAGTGAGGACCCTCTCAGTATGGATAAGTAAGACCTTGGCATAGTCGCCGACCAAATAAATAAAAACACTAAGCCGAGAGACAAAGCGTTGACATTTCCATTCAGATAAACACCTGTCAAAACTCGTCATACTTCTTCACATCATATGCATGCATTTCTCTATCTAGAGCAGAGCGCAACCTCATCAATATAGTCATTGTTTGTTCATTAATCCATATGAGCTTCTACATCAATGATCAGTATTTTAAGAAGCTTAACTTTTTCAGATATTAGAGAGAGAATGTTAGGAACTGAAACAACAGCAAAGAGGGGAAAATAATACATACATTTTCAAAAAACATTTCTCTTCTCACCGATATTTTGTTTGAAATACTGAGGTTATTGTACTCTTTCCCTCAATAGACTTATATTCTGTCTGACCTACCTTTGTACCCTGAACCTGGCTGGTTTCATACTCTGCAAACAAATGAGGGAAAGGCGCAAATATTGCTAATCAACTTGAAATCTACATAAGCAGAGAGGCAGGTCTGTATAAATTTGACAAGCCTCACTGACCCGGAGAATTAACTGTAATTGGTGTTGTGCGAGAGCATTCAGAGAACTAGCTACGCATCCTAAAATGATTTCACATCGTACCCAGTCAGATAGACCTCTCGACTTTTCTGGGAAAATGTCTTGTTCCATGTTGTGTCCATCTGATAAAAGTCAAGTATTCCAAAGGCTTGTGTGGAGCTTTCTGCGGATGTACTTGACTTTTACTGCTTGTCCGTAATACAGCAGTAGACTATTTCAATTTGTATCAAAAACAGAGTTTGTGAGCAGAGTTGAGCGGTCGGAAATCCCACTTACCACTCCGGCGCGCGACGTCCTTTCCCCTGCTTCACTAAAAATCACATGAAATAAAACTGCTGCTCCAAATTCACTCCATTCATATTTTATTTTTTTAAGATTGTTCAACAAACACCCCATTTACTTTTGTGATTGTGTGCCACTTGGTTTTGAAGTAGGCCATCCTAAGAAGCTTAAACATTTAAACAACATGTCATATTAAATAAGGACTTATTTGATATGCGGCCGCTGTGTTATAAAACAAATGGCTTTTTCTCTAATCTATTGATGATCAGATGCTTCATTTGTAACTGTCTCTGTTGCACTCACATTTTACAGTTGATAGACAACTTTAGCACTATTACAAACTCAAGACTCCTCTTATTTTTAACAAAAGCCTATATAGAAATCTAAACGTCTCTGGTGCTGCTGCAGGCTGTGTGACCCATTTCTTGGTCGGCTATCAAAATCTCTGTACATTAGAGTTGGGGTAGGCTAAATAAAAGCAACAGAATGGGCCTAATTAAAAAAAGCAGTGATGAATGAAATAAAAAATGCTGGGCAGAGCATGCCCAAAGCTCGTGACTGAGCGGTACTGGAGCGAAATTGGAGCAGCAGAGAAGGCCAACACACCCCCCCCAAAAAGATCACATCCTCTGATCAAAACACATAATAGCAATGGCTATACAAAACTATAATTTTGGGGGGTATTTTACCCCCTTTTTCTCCCCAATTTCCATCTTGTCTCATCGCTGCAACTCCCCAACGAGCTCGGGAGGCAAAGGTTGCGTCATGCGTTCTCTGAAACATGACTCGCCAAACCGCGCTTCTTAACCCAGAAGCCAGCCGCACCAATGTGTCGAAGGAAACACCGTTCAACTGACTACCGAGGTCAGCCTGCAGGCGCCTGCCACAATGAGTCGCTAGAGCACGATGAGCCAAGTAAAGCCCCCCACGGCTAAACCCTCCCCTAAAGCGGACCATGCTGGGCCAATTGTGCGCTGCCCTATGGGACTCCCGATCACAGACGGTTGTGATACAACCCGGGATCGAAACCGGGTCTGTAGTGACGCCTTAGACCGATGTGCCACTCGGGAAGTCATTATACAAAACTATTCTAATAAAACACAATAGCAGTTATGCACCTCAAGTCCACAAACAAGTTCTCAAGAGTTTCTGAAATAATAAACGATGATGAAGCATAATAAAAAAAGTAGTTCGTAAAGTTCTTTGGAATAATGATGCATTCAACCCTCAAGCTTGATATGATGTAGGATTTTAATATGCCAAATAATTCCCTTAGCCAAGACCATAGGAGAGGAGCATAGAGAATATATGGACATGTATTTGTTAACTGAAGTGCTAGCAAACTAACTCCAGCAGACAAATGTTTTTATTTTTATTTATTTTTTACATTTAACCTTTATTTAACTAGGCAAGTCAGCTAAGAACAAATTCTTATTTACAATGATGGCCTGCCGGGGAACAGTGGGTTATAACTGTCCTGTTCAGGGGCAGAATGGCAGATTTTTACCTTGTCAGCTCAGGGATTTGATCCAACAACCTTTTGGTTACTGGCCCAACGCTCTAACCACTAGGCTACCTGCCGTCCCCAAAAGGACATTAGCCCTGTAATAACACGATAACATCAATGTTGTTGTGAGACTTTTGTCCTCCATATCACAGATAGCTGTAACCCTTCCAGAGAACAACATTGTCAGATTCAAGGAATATAATTTTTAATTCAGTACAGCGTTTGCTCACAGCTTGATGTACATGAACAGATAAACATTGAGGAGATCTCTGAGGCAAATCAAATTTAGTTTATCTTATTTAACAGTTCATGATTCCTCCCCTTTACGCTTGGCTGATTCTTTTATTTCAAGCTGAAAAACAAAGTTCTTTACAAAACAAAATCTAATTTGAAATACGTATTTACGACGTAAATAATATCCGGTTGAAATAGAAAAGCTGGGGAAAGTAAATTATGAATATAATATGCAACACGCATTAGGACTTAAAACCTCCCTGAAGGAAGCATCATTACACCAAAGAACAGTACAATAAGTAATATGGAATATAGCCGAGTTCTGCGCATTCATGCACAGAGAGTTAATGTACAGAATCCTATTCTGTTATTTATAGTGTGTGCTGTGTTTGTATTTAGCATCTAGCCCAAAATCATCATCTTGTTGAGGTTACATGGTCACATCTCAACGTTCGAACAGGTAAAACATACGCTAAGTGTCAGTAATGCAATAGTTACAGTAGGCACTTGTTCAACAAAAAAACACACGTGTACAACACAAGAGCAACATTATTTATCATTGAGATACGCTTCTCATGCAAAACTTGATCAGCAGGCCTGTCTTCCATTTTAAAACTACGCAGTTTTGATCATCAATGTTTGATCACCACCAAAATAATGACTAGTTACAGAGTCTGTTGTTATTATGGGGAGCGTTATATCCTTAATGGAAAAGAGGCACAGGCCTAACTGGACAAACGAATGGTGAAAAAGACCACAGCCAATACAAACACACATACACATGCACACACACACACCAGGAAAAGGATAGAAAAATAAAACCAAGGGAAAGTGACCCTAATTTACTGACCAAAGTGTATCATCAACAGAGTATGGCACTACCACCTGATTCTGTCTGGAGCTCCACTAAAAACAATGCACAAGTATACTGTACGGTTAGGTGTTATACAAGTTATATTAACACAGGGCTGAAAGGGTGTAGTTTGACAGCTGCAGAAAAAAGAACACCTCTCTAACACATCTGAGTAAATGGGGACACAGATGGTAGTTTTCAAATTCCAGCATCTGATCAAATTAACATCTGGGAGGTGTCAAGGACATGTCTGGAATATCAACACGACAGGCCTACAGCACACAGTTAACAACAGATCCTATATGCAGAATAAAAGTTACATTTTCTCTATAATCCTACTATAATCCTAAACTACATTTTCAAGCACTATATGACCTGCCCAGAATTATAATATACTTTAAGGATCTACAGGGATCCTCAACTAGATTCAGCTGTAGGCCAATTTTGTCTTGAGTGTATGGACAGGGGGCCGGAACATAATTGCAAATAATTTGTAGACTGCAAATTGACTGCAAGAAACAGATATAATATCTGACTAAAACATAACCATTTCGAACCTTGCTTACTTTTGTATATGATCATCTCTCTATCATGTGTGGGAATACTTTGGAACAGATTTCCAAAATTAAAATCACTTTCAGCTGATTTGCTGGTGTTTTTACATTCTTTCATGTCCAACAATGAAAATTCAAAAAAATATATATATTTTTTTTACTCAGAAAACTTGGGTGGCCAAATAAAACCACCTGCGGGCTACCAGCTGGGGAACTCTAATCTAAAGGGTACAAAACATGATTCCAACCGATTCCTGGTGAAAGTACTGTAGGTGGTAGATAGATGAAAGTACTGTAGGTGGTAGATAGATGAAAGTACTGTAGGTGGTAGATAGATGAAAGTACTGTAGGTGGTAGATAGATGAAAGTACTGTAGTTGGTAGATAGATGAAAGTACTGTAGTTGGTAGGTCTGGCCAGTCTACAGAACACCATAAGCAAACAAAGGCCATCTACAGCTCAACAACTAAACCATTATGAACCCCATGAAGAACGCCATACACGGCTCCATCTGTGTAACGCAGTAAACCCTACAGCTCTATTCTACAGCTTCATCGTATAGAGGCCTCCTCATTTGTAGACATTACTTCGAAGGAACATGAAGAATCATTTTACTTTGCTGGAATCTGTGACAGCCACTGTCACAAGTCCGAATAGGACACAATTAAGCCCTTAGAACTTCAAAACACTTGTGTCATTCATGGGATATGTATAATAAGAAATACCATCTTTGGATGTATGAATAGATAACATTCAGCATCAATGTTGGTGCCGCATCAGCGTATTGTGTGCTCAGCACAGCACTTCAGACTGAAAGACACCCATCAAAATAACAACATACACCAAAGACATCTTTAGAGTCTGCAATCTCGAAAAATGTGTCTGATTACAATGGTTTCCCCATATGGCACACCGGTCTCACCATCCCAATTTGCTTCCTGGGTCTTTGAAAGGTAGAGGCAGATTCCGAGGGCCTGCTGCTATGCTAGCGAGATTAGATTTCTCTCTGGGATTCTCCTCCCGTAGATAATACTTTTTTCTAGGGCACTGATGTATCATTTTTGCACCAGGAAGTACTGCAACTTTTTCCCAAGAAAAGCCAGTGGTATGACCTGTTGTTTTCTAATTCTCATAGAAATATTTCAGATGGATGTCACGCCCTGACCTTAGATATCTCTGTTTTTCTATATATTTTGGTTTGGTCAGGGTGTGACTAGGGTGGGTACGCTAGTTTTTGTATGTCTAGGGTTTTTGTATGTCTAGGGGTTTTTGTATGTCTAGTTTTTTTTTTATGTCTACGTTGGCCTGATATGGTTCCCAATCAGAGACAGCTGTTTATCGTTGTCTCTGATTGGGGATCATATTTAGGTAGACATTTTCCTCGTTTGTGTTGTGGGATCTTGTCTACGTATAGTTGCCTTTGTGCACATTAGTAGCGTCACGTTTAGTTTGGTTGTTTGTTGTTTTGTTAGGTGAGTTTCAGTTTATAAAAATTATGTGGAACTCTACTCACGCTGCGCCTTGGTCTCATCTTTACGACGAACGTGACAAAGGTTTTATGTATTGGATGGTTCTCTCATCGAGCAGGTTCCTGCCTATTATATCTGGGCTTTTGGATTGACAAATATGTGACGTTCAAAAAACATACGGATGAGCTAGTTAAGCTGAGATTTAAAGTAGGCTTCTTTTATAGTAATAGATCATGCCTCTGCCTAAACAGCAGGAAGCAGGTTGTACAGGCAACCTTCCTGCCAGCTCTTGATTATGGTGACACCATTTATCAGAATGCAGCAGTTACTACTCTAAAACCCTTGGATGCAGGGCACCATAGTGCACTTCACTTTATCACAGGTGACAGGTTTAATACTCATCACTGCATCCTTTATCAGAAGGTTGGCTGGACCTCTCTAAATTCCTGTAGATCACTTCATTTCTCCCTTTTTGTTTACAACGCTCTGCTGCGCAAGTTTCCATCATATCTCACTTCTCTGTTAAAGTAGAAAGCATTCACATCCCTTGACTTTTTCCACATTCTGTTGTGTTACAGCCTGAATTTAAAATTGATTAAATTGAGATGTGTTGTCACTAACCTATACACAATACCCCATAATGTCCAAGTGGAATTCATGGTTTTAGAAATCTTTACAAATTAACTAAAAATGAAAAGCTGAAATATCTCGAGTCAAAAAGTATTTAACTCTTTGTTAAGGCAAGCCTAAAAAAGTTCAATAGTAAAAATGTGCTTAAAAAGTCACATAATAAGTTGCATGGACTCTATCTGTATACAATAATAGTGTTTAACATGGTTTTTGAATGACTACCTCATCTCTGTACCCCACACATATAATTAATTATCTGTAAGGTCCCTCAGTCGAGCAGAGAATTTCAAACACAGATTCAACCCCAAAGACCCCAGGTTTTCTAGTGCCTCACAAAGGGCACATATTGGTAGATGGGTAAAAAAAAGCAGACATTGAATGTCCCTTTGAGCACCCAGGGCTCTATTTTAACAAACCTAATCCAATGGTAAATCTAAGCGCAGGCAGTAGCACTATAGGTTCAGGGGTGTGTCAGAAATATTTTCTCTATTTTCACTATCACAATTATAGGCACACTTGCTGGCATTGGTGTGAAAGGCCTTGGTTTTGATGAATAAACAAGTTGTACCTGGGTGTACCTAGGCTTGGCTCCTCACTGGCCAATCAGAACGTGCTCCAAGGCGAAAGATGTGATTGCTTCAGGTTGTTTATTTATGGTCTTTTATTTACTGCCTTGGAATCAACTCCAATTCCAATGTTAGTCCGTAATAGTTTGTTAAATGGCTTACAGATAAGAAATGACAAACTATAGACCTATCCCATCTTTTCTAAATAGGTTAACATGAACCGTTTTGAGGTCCACATTGTTCTAAGTAATTGCATGGCTTCAATAGCATTCACAGTGATATAGGGGCTAGGCCTACTGTAAATTGCATTATTGCTGTTCATGGACATGCCAAACATTGTCGATAAGGTCTAAAAAGAGAACAAATAATTTGAATCAAATTCTAAACAAAACGAAACAACAACTTGTTTTACATAGGCTATGTCACACTTACAGGCACCATAATTTCTCTCCGTGGGCATAGAATATTAAAACAACAGAGACTATGGAGGGTTTTACGCACATCCAAAACAGGACCTGCATGGCTAAAATAATGTGGGCCTGCCTACAATGCATAGATAAAAAGGGAATGTCAGCTCACTGTTTTACTCCTCTCAAACTTGATATTTTAATTTTGTAAAAATCTTAAATTAAATTTTAAAAATCCAACTGGTCTCAGGAGCCGAACCCTTTAGCGAGTCTTGACTACTTTGCGATTGGGCAGACACAAAAATCCTTCATTGAGAGGAGGGGACGCTATGCTTGCTTTTTCATCAAATACAAAGAAATTTGAAAAACATTTTTATGTTCCTAAATTCGAAGTATACAGGCTCCAAAACCATATTAGGTTACTCTTGTTCTATGCAGAATGGAGAATGGAGAATTAGCTCCAGAATGGAGCTAAGCACATGCAAAATCCTAGATAAAAACCTGGTTCAGTCTGCTTTCCACCAGACACTGGGAGATGAATTCACCTTTCAGCAGAACAATAACCTAAAACACAAGGCCAAATATACACTGGACTTGCTTACCAAGATGACATTGAATGTTCCTGAGCGGTCTAGTTACCGTTTTGACATAAATCTGCTTGAAAATCTATGGCAAGAATTGAAAATGGTTGTCTAGGAATGACCAACAACCAATTTGACAGAGCTTGAAGAAGTTTGAAAAGAATAATGGGCAAATGTTGCACAATCCAGGTTTGGAAAGCTCTTAGAAACTTACCCAGAAAGACAGAGCACTGTCAAAGGTGATTCTAGGGCTTGAATACTTATTTAAAAGATACCATATAATAATAAAATATATATACAGTACCAGTCAAAGTCTGGACACACCTACTCATTCAAGGATTTTTCTTTGTTTGTACTATTTTCTACATTGTAGAATAATAGTGAAGACATCAAACCTATGAAATAACACATATGGATGGAATCATGTAGTAACCAAAAAAGTGTTAAATAAATCTAACTATACTTTAGATTTTAGATTCTTCAAAGTAGCCACCCTTTGCCTTGATGACAAATTTGCACACTCTTGGCATTCTCTCAACCAGCTTCACCTGGAATGATTTTCCAACAGTCTTGAAGGAGTCAGTCAATCTGGAAAATTTCAAGAAATTTGAACGTTTCTTCAAGTGCAGTCGCAAAAACCACCAAGCACTATGACAAAACTGGCTTTCATGAGGACTGCCACAGGAAAGGAAGACCCAGAGGAATGCTTTTCCAACAGTCTTGAAAGAGTTCCCACATATGCTGAGCACTTGTTAGCTGATTTTCCTTCACTCTGCGGTCCAACTCATTCCAAACCATCTCAATTGGGTTGAGGTCGGGTGATTGTGGAGGTCAAGTCATCTGATGCAGCACTCAATCACTCACCTTCTTGGTCAAATAGCCCTTACGAAGCCTGGAGGTGTGTTGGGTCATTGTCCTTTTAAAACTTCTTATGGCTGAAGTCCCGGTAACGGGACCGATATGACAACAGCCAGTCGAAGTGGAGGGCGCCAAATTCAAAAAACAGAAATCTCATAATTAAAATTCCTCAGACATTCATGTGTCTTATATCATTTTAAAGGTAATCTTGTTGTTAATCCCACCAAAGTGTCCGATTTCAAATAGGCTTTTCAGCGAAAGCACTACAAATGATTATGTTAGGTCACCACAAAACCACAATAAGCATAGCCATTTTTTCCAGCTAAATATAGCTTCACAAAAACCAGAAGAGATTAAATTAATCACTAACCTTCGATTATTTTCATCAGATGACACTCATAGGACTTCATGTTACACAATACATGCATGTTTTGTTTGATTAAATTCATATTTATGTAAAAAAATCTGAGTTTACATTGAGGCGACTAGATTCACTAAATGCAAAAACATCAAGTGACTTTGCATAGCCCATCGTTTCAACAGAAATACTCATCATAAATATAGATGATAATACAAGTTATACACATTGAATTATAGATATACCTCTCCTTAATGCAACCGCTATGTCAGATTTCAAAAAAACTTTACGGAAAAAGAAATGCACGCTATAATCTGAGACTGCGCTCAAAAGTAGCATACCACAGCTGCAAAGATGGCGTCACCATAAACACAAAAATACATGATAAATATTCCATTACCTTTGATGATCTACATCAGAAAGCACACCAGGAATCCCAGGTCCACAATAAATGTTTGTTTTGTTCGAAAAAATCCATTATTTATGTCCAATTGTTTTAGACCGCGTTTGTGAATCCAGCCAACATGTCAGATTTCAAAAGGCTTTTCGGCGAAAGCATAAGATGCTATTATGTCACGATCGTCAATGGGAGAGAGAGAGGACCAAGGCGCAGCGTGTGGAAATACATCTTCTCTTTATTAGAAGAAGGACAACGAACAAACAACAAAACAGACGAACGTGAAGCTATCAAAGACTAAGTGCAAACATGCAACATAAGACACAGACAATTACCCACAAAACCCCAATGCCTATGACTGCCTAAATATGGCTCTAATCAGAGACAATGAACCCACAGCTGCCTCTAATTGAGAACCAATCTAGGCAGCCATAGACATAATAGACAACTACACTAGCACTAAAAAAACACATACATTCCCCATGTACACCCTGACCTAACTAAAAACATTAAGAAAAAAGAATCTAAGGCCAGGGCGTGACAGTACCCCCCCCCCCCCAAAGGTGCGGACTCCGACCGCACAAAACTGACATAGAAAGGGGAGGTACGGGTGGGCCCATCATGGCGGCGGCTCGGGTGGGGACGTGGCCCCCACTCCACCATTGTCAATACCCGCTTTGGTAGCCTCCTCCAAATGGCCACCCTCCAAATTAACCCCACTGGATTAGGGGCAGCACCGGACTGAGGGGCAACACCGGAATGAGGGGCAGCTCCGACTGAGGGCGGCAGCTCCGGACTGAGGGACGGCAGCTCGGACTAGGACGGCAGTCGATGAGACGGCAGCTCCGGACTGAGGGACGGCAGCTCCGGACTGAGGGACGGAGCTCCGGATGCTGGGACGGCAGCTCCGGACTGGCTTGACGGCTACTGGCTGGTCATGGCTGTTGACGGCTCTGGCTGGTCATGGCTGGCTGACGGCTCTGGCTGGTCATGGGCTGGCTGACGGCTCTGGCTGGTCAGGCTGGCTGACGGCTCTGGCTGGTCATGGCTGGCTGACGGCTCTGGCTTGGTCATGGCTGGCTGACGGCTCTGGCTGGTCATGGCTGGCTGACGGCTCTGGCTGGTCATGGCTGACGGACGGCTCTGGCTGGTCATGGCTGACGGACGGCTCGGGCTGATCCTGTCTGGCGGAAGGCTCGGGCTGATCCTGTCTGGCGGAAGGCTCGGGCTGCTCCTGTCTGGCGGAAGGCTCTGGCTGCTCCTGTCTGGCGGAAGACTCTGAAGGCTCATGGCAGACGGGCAGCTTTGCAGGCTCATGGCAGACGGGCAGCTTTGCAGGCTCATGGCAGACGGGCAGTTCATGCGGCGCTTGGCAGACGGACAGTTCAGACGGCGTTGGGCAGACGGGCAGTTCAGGCGCCGCTGGGCAGACGGGCAGTTCAGGCACCGCTGGGCAGACGGCAGACTCTGGCCGGCTGAGACGCACTATAGGCCTGGTGCGTGGTGCCAGAACTGGAGGTACCGGGCTAAGGACACACACCTTCAGGCTAGTGCGGGGAGCAGCAACAGGGCACACTGGACTCTCAAGGCGTACTATAGGCCTGGTGCGTGGTACCGGCACTGGTGGTACCGGGCTGAGGGCACGCACATCAGGGCGAGTACGGGGAGAAGGAACAGTGCGTACAGGACTCTGGAGACACACAGGAGGTTTGATGCGTGGTGCCGGAACTGGAGGCACTGGACTGGAGACACGCACCACACGGAGAGTGCGTGGAGGAGGAACAGGGCTCTGGAGACGCACTGGAAGCCTGGTGCGTGGTGTAGGCACTGGTGGTACTGGGCTGGGGCAGGGAGGTGGCGCCGGAAATACCGGACCGTGCAGGCGTACTGACTCCCTTGAGCACCGAGCCTGCCCAATCTTACCTGGTTGAATGCTCCCCGTCGCCCGCCCAGTGCGGGGAGGTGGAATAACCCGCACCGGGCTACGTAGGCGAACCGGGGACACCATGCGTAAGGCTGGTGCCATGTATGCCGGCCCGAGGATNGTAGGCGAACCGGGGACACCATGCGTAAGGCTGGTGCCATGTATGCCGGCCCGAGGATACGCCCTGGAGACCAGACGCGTTGAGCCGGCTTCATGGCACCTGGCTCAATGCCCAATCTAGCCCTACCAGTGCTGGGAGGTGGAATAACCCGCACCGGGCTATGAACACGTACAGGAGACACCGTGCGCTCTACTGCGTAACACGATGTCTGCCCGTACTCCCGCTCTCCACGGTTAGCCTGGGAAGTGGGCGCAGGTCTCCTACCTGCCCTCGGCCCACTACCTCTTATCCCCCCCCCAATACATTTTTGGGGTTTCTTCACGGGCTTCCGTGCTAGCCGCGTACCTTCATACCTCCGATCTTGGGCTCTCGCTGCCTCCATCTCCTCACGAGCGCGGCGATATTCCYCAATGTGAGCCCAGTGTCCTTTTCCCTCCATTACTTCCTCCCATGTCCAGAATTCCCGTGTAGTGGACCACTGTTCGTAGTCCCGCTGCTTGGTCCGGGTTTGGTGGGTGGTTCTGTCACGCTCGTCTAATTCCTCCTCTTCGGATGAAGGAGGAGAAGGGATTGGACCAAAGCGCAGCGTTGAAGGTAGACATAATATTTATTCAAATGAAAATTACGAAATACGAAATAACACTTGAATAATATACTACAAAACAAATAAACGATGTAGACAACAGACCTGAACAAACGAACTTACATAACACGAAGAACGCACGAACAGGAAAATAGACTACACAAAAACCGAACGAACAAACGAAACAGTCCGGTGTGGTGCAAACAGACACAGACACGGAAGACAACCACCCACAACAAACAATGTGAAACCACCTACCTTAATATGGTTCTCAATCAGAGGAGATGAAAACCACCTGCCTCTAATTGAGAACCATATCAGGTCACCCATTAACCAACATAGAAACACATAACATAGAATGCCCACCCACACTCACGCCCTGACCGACTAACACATGCAAAAACAACAGAAAACAGGTCAGGAACGTGACAATTATCTGATGATAGCACAACAGTAAACAAAGAGAGTGTAGCGTATTTCAACCCTGCAGGCGCAACACAAAACGCAGAAATAAAATATAAATCATGCCTTACCTTTGATGGATTTCTTTTGTTGGCACTCCAATATGTCCCATAAACATCACAAATGGTCCTTTTGTTCGATTAATTCCGTCCATATATGTCCAAAATGTCCATTTATTTGGCGCGTTTGATCCAGAAAAAAACAGCTTCCAATTTGCGCAACGTTACTACAAAATATCTAAAAAATGACCTCTAAACTTTGCCAAAACATTTCAAACTACTTTTGGAATACAACTTAAGGTATCTGTAAACGTTAATAATCGATCAAATTGAAGACGGGTCTATCTGTTTTCAATACAGGAGGCCAACAAACTAACAATACTTTTCTAGTCTTGCGCAACTCTCAAACAGTACACATAACGTTACACTGATTCCAGATGGCCGTTCTTCTTCATTGCACAAAGGAATAACCTCAACCTATTTCCAAAGACTGGTGACATCCAGGGGAAGCGGTAGGAACTGCAAACAGGTTGAWTWRRAAWYYWRKWWYCCMAWKRAAMYYYMWTKRAMMRRMSGKKRMCYYMAAAAARAWAAAATCTGAATGGTTAGTCCTCTGGGTTTTGCCTGCTACATAAGTTCTGTGATACTCACAGACATGATTCAAACAGTTTTAGAAACTTCAGAGTGTTTTCTATCCAAATCTACTAATATACTAATACTAATACTAATATGCATATCTTATATTCTGGAGATGAGTAGCAGGAAGTTGAAATTGGGCACGCTATTTATCCAAAAGTGAAAATGCTGCCCCCTATCCTAGAGAAGTTAATAGTGGTGTCTTTGCAGCAATTTGACCATGAAGGCCTGATTTCCACAGTGTCCTCTGAACAGTTGTTCAAATGTGTCTGTTACTTGAACTCTGGGAAGCATTTATTTGGGCTGAAATGTCTGATCCAGTTAACTCTAATGAGCTTATCCTTAGCAGCAGAGGTAACTCTGGGTCTTCTTTTCCTTTTTGCAGTCCTCATGAGAACCAGTTTCATCATAGCGCTTGATGGTTTTCGCGACTGCACTTGAAGAAACTTTCTCTTTGCTTATTTGAGCTGCTCTTGCCATAATATGGACGTCTGTATACCACCACTACCATGTAACAACACAACTGATTGCACAAAATTCCACAAATTAACTTTTAACAAGGTACACCTGTTAATTAAAATTCATTCCAGGTGACTACCTCACGAAGCTGGTTGAGAGAATGCCAAGAGTGTGCAAAGCTGTCCTCAAGGCAAAGGGTAGCTACTTTGAAGAATATAAAATATATTTTGATTGTTTAACACTTTTTTGGTTACTACATGATTGCTTATGTGTTCATAGTTTTGTTGTCTTCACTATTATTCTACAATGTAGAAAATCGTAAAAATAAAGAAAAACCCTGGAATGAGTAGGTGTGTACAAACTTTTGACTGGTACTGTATATTTGTTACAAATATTACAATTTTTCTTCTACTTTGACATTGGAGTATTTTGTGTAGATCATTGACAAAAAAGGACAATTCAATACATTTTTATACCACTTTGTAACACAACTAAATGTGGAAAAAGTCAAGGGGTGTGAATACTTTTTGAAGGCACTGTAGGTAAATCAGCCTTTAGTTTTAATGCGTTTGGAATCATTTACAATCCTTTACAATGTTGATTTGTGAATTGTTTGTTCTAAGGGCACGATTGAGAATGAGACCGTGGTCTCAATTGGGTTCTCTTGAATAAATAAAAGTTCAATATTTTTATTTTTATTTTGGTGGATATAACGAGGCAACGCAAGGTTAGTCTCTCAAAATGTACCCATTATTTCAATACAATCACATATGGTAATATGGAACAAGGAAATTAATGTGCCGTATGTCATAAGAGGAAACTCAACCATGCCCATTGAAATGAATTTTATCCATATTTAGCATCGAAATTACAAGTTGTAGTCCATTTTACGCAGCATTAATTCAAAGATATTAAATTAGGCCATGAGTCCCATCTGTGCCCCCTGAATTTGGCCTCTAGTTCCCCCTAACCCTCTCCAGACACCCCTTGCAGAGGGTTAAGAACCATTAACTGCTTTTCAAACCAGGCATTTTCTACTCCCACACATTGGGAATACGCTAAATTAAGCAGAAATTTTATTTTTTCATGTTCCACACATGGTGCAAAAATATCAATACATCATTCTGATGTGACATTATGAAAACTGCCTGTAATATGCCACAATGCTTTTAACCTTCTAGTCTTGGAATGGAAAGGACATGATGATGCATATTGGCAAAAAAATCACCTGCAGTCTGCACAACGTAATGGCTTGTTAAAAGAAACACATGGGAATTTCTTAGCATTTCAACTAGAGGCAGTGTGCTTCTAACCAAATATTTTGTTGATTCTAACATCAATGTCCCAAAATGTTTTAAGGTTCTGTGTGAGACAGAAACTGGCATTTTCCCTGCACTGAGAAGCTGTTCACTTGTAACATGTGCAATTTGTATTCCTATTTGTTGATAATCAGTCTTGTTTAAGGCATCAGTGTCACAGGGCATCTGATAGCCCGTAGGCAACAGATTCCACTAAGTGCTGGTAAGGCCTCAACATGGCTCCCTCTGGTGAATTGTTTTTAATAGTCTCACAAGCAGTTAGTATGCACAGCAAAAGCAGCCAGCATGTTATTTAATATCGGTATTGGACTCTGGGTGTAGACATCACCGCCAGTACATAAAAACAGCGCCGAGATGAAATTACTTCCAGGGCTTGGAAAGAGAGCCGAAGAGAAATGCCATTTGATTTTCTTTGCAGAGAAAAGTAAATAAAACTGGCACTATAGTCGTAATGGCAGCTATGTCTAGCCCCTGGCTTCCTCCTGCTGTGAGATATGCTGTACTCAGACAGAAACGGGGTCTTTCAATTACCTTGAGGTGATACAATGACATCAAAGAATAGTTTTCATTTCATTAGGAGTTAATATACTAAACTGTAAACCAATAGTTATTTTAGTCAGTACAATCAGTTGGAAACAAATAAAATAAAATTGTATTTGTCACATGCGTGAATACAACAAGTGTAGACCTTACCGTGAAATGCTTACTTACAAGCCCTTAACCAACAATGCAGTTCAAGAAATGTAGTTTATTTTTACTAAATAAACTAAAGTATAAAATTAAATTAAAAGTAACACAATAAAATAACAATAATATTAACAAGGCTATATACAGGGGGTACCGGTACCAAGTACCCCCTGAAGATAATTTGTACATGTAGGTAGGGGTAAAGTGACTATGCATATATAATAAACAGCGAGTAGCAGCGAGGGGGGGGGGGGGGGGGGGGGGGGGGGGGGGGGGGGTGGGGGGTGTGTGTGTCAATGTAAATAGTCCGGGTGGCCACTTGATTATTTTTTCAGCAGTCTTATGGCTTGGGGGTAGAAGCTGTTAAGGAACCTTTTGGTCCTAGACTTGGCGCTCCGGTACTGCTTACAGACTCAGGTTCAGAGCTAGGAGTCCCTTCCCAAAATATCATCATTTTGAAGCCTCTGTGTTTTATTTGAGGGCTAAATACCTCTCACATCTGTTCTTGGAAAGCCTTTATAGAGCTGTAGCAGCAAGCTCATGAACAGCAGCACCCTGTTAGCACCAGGTGACTGATACATTTTTAATACCACTCTAGGCAACCATTAATGTAGTGCCTGCCTGACTGGGAACAATAAGGCGTGTTTAACACACTTCTTCAAGTCTCCGGTACCTTGGGCCTCTGAGAGGAGGTGTTGCATACAGGCATTACTGAGATGCTCCACACATGCCTTTACATTGGTCCAAAGTCAAATTGAAGTTGACTGGCTCCCAATGATCAATTTATTTTCCTTTAAGGTGCCATCTGTAATGTCTAATTGTGGCTATATGCTCAAGCACACACAAGCACGTACACGTGCACGCACACACCCCTAGTGTAACGGCTGTTGGAAGGAGAGGACCAAGGTGCAGCGTGGTACGTGTCCATATTTATTAAATGAACACTGAAATAACAAAAATAACAAAGATAACGACCGAAACAGTTCTGGCTGGTGCAGACACACAACAGAAAACAACTACCCACAAAACACAGGTGGGATGAGGCTACCTAAGTATGGTTCTCAATCAGAGACAACGATAGACAGCTGCCTCTGATTGAGAACCACACTTGGCCAAACACATAGAAATATAAAACATAGAACAAAACATAGAATGCCCACCCCAACTCACGCCCTGACCAAACCAAATTAGAGACATAAACAAGGAACTAAGGTCAGGGCGTGACACCTAGTTCCATGTAATCCAATCAGTACACAGTACTCCCTCAAAGACCCTCCCCCTTAATTCTACTGGGTCAAAAACATTTATTTGTTTTACCAAAACTGACAGTGCAGATTGCACCTTTAAACAAATGCTAAGGGGGACCCTCGTCAGTTCCCAAAGCCTACAACAGAAAAACAAAAGAGTTTGAGCTGCACTGTAGAGCCTCACCATCTCCTCTCCTCTACCTGCCCCTGATGGTATCAGCTGTTCTAATTATGACAGGAGAGAATAAAAGCCCGAGAGAGATTGCCACTGTCATAACATTTATATCTATCGCGCCTCGTGCCTCAAGGTCGCTTTCTGCCATCTTTAAGGCTCCCCTCAGACAAGCCTATTCATAACACAGGTGATCACAATCTCACATTCTGACACCCGAGTTTCCCTCAGCTCTATCATTTCCCAGACTCTCTTCCATTAAAATCTCCATCAGGGTAGAGCCAGGACACAGACAGGTCGGAATCCAGGAGATTATATTCAGAAAAACCCTCTAAATCTTAGCGGTAAAGTCTACGTTCTCAAAGAGAGTAGAAGACGAATGGCTCGTTAAACCGGAGAGTCGTTGCACATTCCATAGCTTTAGCTACAGCTACAAAAGGGTATTTCTATTAATTAGGGTGCCAGTGAGGATTTTGTGTGGAGGACAACTTGTTAGAACTGTTTATAAATCATTGATAAAAATCTGCCAATTTTTGTTCATGTTATTACATAAAAACGAAAAGGGGGAACATATACAGTACCAGTTAAAAGTTTGGACACACCTACTCATTCAAGGATTTTTCTTTATTTGTACTATTTTCTACATTGTAGAATAACAGTGAAGACATCAAAACTATGAAATAACACATATGGAATTATGTAGTAACCAAAAAAGTGTTAAACAAATCAAAATATATTTTAGATTTTAGATTCTTCAAAGAAGCCACCCTTTGCCTTGATGACAGATTTGCACAACCTTGGCATTCTCTCAACCAGCTTCATGAGGTAGTCACCCGGAATGCATTTCAATTAACAGGTGTGCCTTGTTAAAAGTTATTTGTGGAATTTCTTTCCTTCTTAATGCGTTTGAGACAATCAGTTGTGTTGTGACAAGGTAAGGGTGGTATGCAGAAGATAGCCCTATTTGGTAAAAGATCAAGTCCATATTATGGCAAGAACAGCTCAAATAAGCAAAGATAAACGACAGTCCATCATTACTTTAAGAAGGTCAGTCAATCCGGAAAATTTCAAGAAATTTGAACGTTTCTTCAAGTGCAGTCGCAAAAACCATCAAGCGCTATGACGAAACTGGCTCTCATGAGGACCGGCACAGGAAATGAAGACCCAGAGGAATGCTTTTCCAACAGTCTTGAAGGAGTTCCCACATATGCTGAGCACTTGTTGGGTGCTTTTCCTTCCCTCTGCAGTCCAACTCATCCCAAACCATCTCAATTGGGTTGAGGTCGGGTGATTGTGAGGCCAGGTCATCTGATGTGGAGGTGTGTTGGGTCATTGTCCTGTGATAGTCCCACTAAGCACATGCCAGATGGGATGGCGTATCACTGCAGAATGCTGTTGTCACAACACAACACAACTGATTTGCTCAAACGCATTAAGAATGAAAGAAATTCCACAAATTAACTTTTAACAAGGCACACCTGTTGATTGAAATGCATTCCAGGTGACTACCTCATGAAGCTGGTTAAGAGAATGCCAAGAGTGTGCAAATCTGTCTTCAAGGCAAAGGGTGGCTTCTTTGAAGAATCTAAAATCTAAAATATAATTTGATTTGTTTAACACTTTTTTGGTTACTACATAATTCCATATGCTTTACTTCATAGTTGTGATGTCTTCACTATTATTCTACAATGTAGAAAATAGTACAAATAAAGAAAAACCCTTGAATGAGTAGGTGTGTCCAAACTTTTGACTGGTACTGTATACATAAAATGTACAAGTTGATTTAAAACCTGCTGAAATTCTTTCCCATGGTTAGTGTCTTGATGTCTTTTTTGTATGCAGACAGAATTCGGAAATCTCTACATTACTTTTCCTGTCTTCTTATGTTACACTGTGAAATCCCACATAATTTGAGTTGCACAATCGAATGCTTCTAACCGAAAGAGTCACATTTACTTGCTCATAATGTGTGCCTTTTGGATAGGATATTGCGCAACACCCAACGCAATTGTATTTTCCATCATTCAGGATATTTAGAATGACAAAAATGTAATAGAGTAGCCTAGTGGGCTTATTCACAAAATGATCTCTTGATCAGGTTAAGAAATGACAAAAACCTGAAATATTCAATTATATTTTGTCCTGTCAAATCAAATCAAATTTTATTTGTCACATACACATGTTTAGCAGATGTTATTGCGGGTATAGCATATCTTGGCATATATTCACTTTATTCCTGTAAGTACACATGTGAAACTGCATATAAATCGTTCAAACTATTTTGAAATGTTGATCCCAATGTCACACATTGTCCTATTGAAAGACCCAAAAGCATTACCTGAATATCTACCGGGGTGGCGTAATATTTTTAAGAACATCTGAACTGCTAATAACACATGAAACTCTGTTGTGCTCATTCTTCTCTGATGTGTAAAAATTGACATTGCCATCTACTTGTCTCGATGGATAGTAATATATTGTAATGATCACTTGGGTCCTGGCAGTGAGAGATCTGTTGAGTACTAGCTACTGTACTGACGGCATTTCATACAGCCGAGCTGAGGAGGCTTTCCCACAGGATGAGATGCAGTCTGCTGTGACCTGGAACAGGAGGGGCCCAGGGAGCAACCACCAATTTCTACAAGGTCAACAGTTGAGGAAATAACTAGAGCTTCAAAAACAGAGGAGAAACCATGACGACTGTTCTCAAACACTCAGCTAGCTGTCGTGTTCTCAGCAACACTTTTCCCCACTGGTTTCAGTCGGTTGTAGCGTGTCTAGCTCCCTTTTCAGAGGGTGCCTGGTCCTTGGGACAAAAGGACCGATGACTCATAACAAGAAAATTATATTTTCTAACATAGAACAGTGACAGTAAAGTAAAGTGTTTAGCACTTTACCCTATTGGAAGACTTTCAAAATACAGTGGGACTATTATATTGAGTTTGAAAACTCTGCTTGTCACTTGGCCCTGACTTTTCCCTCATTTCATAATAGTCTTGCGGATGGCACATCTAATGGGCCGATACTTCCACCATTGCAGGCTTCTTCTACCCTTGTGTTCCCATTCAAAATGTGCCAGAACAGTCTCTGAGCTGACACGGATCAACCCTTTACTCTGACAAATATCAATTACAGGCTCAGCTAGGCCAATTGTTTGGGCTCGGACTTAGTCCGGAGGGATCTCATTGTGAATTGGATTGGCCGTTTGCAGACCGATGGATAAGGATCTATACCAGGCCTGTCGGTCTTCATGCGGAGACAGGAGTAAGACCTGACACATTCCTCCCCGTAGTTTGACCCTGATTGACACTGCCTGATTCTTGATTCCATCCTCTGTGAACCCAACAGAGTTGTACTTTTACAGTGGATGGTTCTGTGAGCGACCGGGTCCTTAGATATAGATTGTCAACTGCCATGTCATTACAGAACAAGACTAATATAATTCTGGCAAGGCTCATTTTTGGTATAATTTGGGCACAATTTTAGATGGTAATTTGGTGAAAACAACCACTCCCCGTGTCCTGTCATTTGCCAACAGTTGGTGAGAAATACCCACATCCTTAAGTGACCCTGAGTAGCATTGATAAGAACAGCTGTGTTTTGCTACTAGACCGTCAGTTGTCACCGATAAACGGAATAACTAAATCAGAGATGGGACATTTAAATTTAACATGGCTCCTTTAATGTATAATTTAAAATGTAACAGCATTCGTTCTCTTTTTTTCCACCCATTTCAATTCCACAGTTGTCCGACTTAATATATGCAGAATGAGCTTTTTCAATTTGACTTATTTAATTAATAATTGATTGCGCCAAGCATTGAAAAAGGTTATTTTAAAACTTGCCATTGTTTCAGCAGAGCAGCAACACGTTACTAGTGATGGGACAAGATGGGGAAGTAGGACTTTCTGTATTGTTGGGGAAGGGCATTTTATTTTGTGCTGATCTTGCAGTGGGCCATTAGCGAAAGGTCGACATGCTCTCAATGGGATTGCTGTTCAGATGTCTTTATCCTTCAAGCAGTTCAACGACAGCTAGCTAGTCATAAAGCATGCTCACGGCATCATACAAGACATTCAAAAAAAGGATGTTTTATTGTCACATATACCGGATAAGTCGTCCAATGTTTTGGAGCCCTTTTGGTCCTCCACATAAAATGTGTTGTAACTTTAGAGTAGTGAGTGGAACCTTACATCCATCAAGTTCTCCCAAGTTATTTGGCTTTTTGGTGCACTGAAAAGCAAATTCCACCAAGAAACAAGGCCAGTCCATGATTCCCTGCGGCCCTCTCTCAAACACACTTTCTTAGCAAAGAAAAGAGGAAGAGCTGAGCAGCTGATATTCTGTATGATGAATGAACATTGCAACCAGCCGCAAGGGTGCGGAACTGCCTGTTCTTAAGGTGAAGAAACATTTCCTCGGCCGCTTTTATGATCCTTGCCTCGGTTGGCACCACAATTTCAAACTCTCCTAAGGCAGTGGCTTGTGTAGTGCACCTTGTGAGACGCGCCACCAATCCTCCAACTGCAGCTGCCTCCACTCTTTGCAACAGCACCAAAGTGGCACCTTGCATGACAATTAACCATTAATTATTTGGTTAACATGTTTACTTGGCAACTGTCTGCCAGAGGACCATTCTTATGGTTTGAAATTAAAATTGCTAACATACATTGACAGCTGCGGCAGTTTGCTTCCTTAGCCTATTTCCATTGTTCATTCCCCTCATTGATACCTGCAGTCCGACGTAGGTGGAAACATTCAAAGGGGGTAAAAGATGAATGAGTATTGTGCGTCTATGATAGTTCCTTATTGATGCACATTTAGATAACACAATGCACTATACACACACGTACACATGGATTGTGTACTGTATATATGTGGTAGTGGTGGAGTAGGGGCCTGAGGGCACACAGTCTGTGAATGTATTGTAATGTTTTTAAATTGTATAAACTGCCTTAATTTTGCTGGACCCCAGGAAGAGTAGCTGCTGATCCTTAATAAATACAAATAAAAAGACAAACAATTGGCGTATTCCGTGGGCTTCAAGGATTGGAAATTAATATGGATAGTTAGCAACTGCTTAAGCTTACACAGGACATAAAGAAACCAGTTCTAACAAATGACCATTGACTGTACATACCTGTCCAAGAGAGGTCATCTATCAACTCAAAGTTCAATATTATAGTATTTGTTCAAAAAAAGAAAAAGACATTTCTAATATCGACATCCTGCTCTTTACAAACATTGTGGTTAGTGCTGAGTATCCACCCTGAGATTGGAAGGTTGGGAGTTCAATCCCTGGTTCCCGATGCATCTCTGCTTGACACTCAGCATTAAGGAGATAGATTAGACTAGTGTCCTGTCCAGCGGATGTACTTGTACATCAAGCTGCCTCATGCTACAGAAACAGGAGATAGATTAGACTAGCGTCCTGTCCAGGGGATGGAAATCTTCATTTCAGTGGGTGTCTGGCTGTACTTGGCACAGGGTTCTCTGTCCTGTTGTTGTGTGCAGCTCCCTCTAATATGCTTGTCTCATAGACTCAAGAAAAAAGAGACTGAGTTATATCAAATGAGCTGCTGATCATCTGGAACCAACAGTGTAGAAAGTATGCCGAGTGCATTATAAGACTTTCTATACAACTTCATGTTATCAGCATTAATAATAATAGCTTATGGCTCCTCCTCATGAAATACCTGGCGATTCCCAGCCCTAATGGATATTAGCTGAATGAGGGATGTGGGCATATATTGCCAACGCAATAAAAACAGTTGGGTTTCCACCAAAAGGTAGCTCAAATCCACATGCATGACCCTAAGACCTTCGCCCAGTGTGACACATCCATCAGTGCTATTCCGTCCAAGTGTGATTTATGATTTAATAAACTCAGCACCTTCTATATGGTTCCCTTTTTGTCTCTATTACGAGGTTGCATGGGAGCCTTTTCCCATGCTCCTGCCATCATCCATAAAAGTGGCACTGTACAACTACACATACTATATGGAACAAACGTGTTGTTTACAGTTTGGTCACAGTCTGTGGCAGAAAGTCCTGGAAAGCGGTTCTGTACTTTCTGTCAACATGACTAGGCTTATCTGTCCAGCAGTAGCCTGCCTGCCCCCAGCAAGCTTTATGGAAGCAGTTTTGCTTTCCCTGAGTGGAACGCATTCACAACTGGAACACCTGATTTGAGGGATTCTGAGAGCTGCCGGCTGTTGCTAATAATCTTCATGAAGCAGCAACATACGTGGCAAATGTGGAGTAACCACAAATAAATTATTATTTTATTGAACATGAATGTAAACACGCACTTCAATAAGTGTGTTTAATTAATTATTGTCTCTTTGAAAGATCAACTTAACCCAATTACATAATTTAAAGATATAAAGCATAAAAGTATTTACATTTCATAGGTTAGGAGTGTGTTTACTTCAAAGTTTGAGTTAAAGATTACAATATCATGAAAATGTTATGCATTCATGCCGAGATATAATCTGCATCCCTAATATGATTACCAATGTACAGGCATAGAGAGAGCAATTTGTTGATGATTTCAGAAAGACACAGCAGAGAGCTTTTACCACCAATGAGGCATATTTTGGACAGTTTTGTTTCAGCATAGGCCTATGGATTTGAAATAAAAAATATGTTGAATGCACTTGTTTGTATATTTCAAAATGTCCAAAAAGATGAATTCGATGAACTTGGTATTCCTTGAGTGACTTGTGACTAAAGTACCTTGACACTAATAGCTAAGAACTTGGCATCATGCTGTCATCAACTGTGTCATGCTTTCAACATACATTATAGCCGAACCCTTGTGATCAAATGGGGCCTCTTAATATGCAAGGGATAATCAAGGAGGGGCAATGCGTTCTTTATGGAAAATAACGACGTGGAAGGTGTGTTCCATGACGCGCTAACAGAGTGGAACTAACCTTCCACGGAGTTGCATTATTTTCCAGAGAACACATAGAGCTGATTATCCCTTTTATACCATGGCTATAATTTAAGACATTTGCCGCTTACATTTTTTTCATTTGCAGGTAGAAATGTGTTCAACATCTACTAAATAGCTAAAGTTGTTGCCTTGGTAACCAAACAAACAGACTTGCTAGTTTAGCTAACCAAACCATCAGACCTAGCATGCTATTATGAACATTTAATTCAACAATGCCAATAATGTTTTAAATACGACTTCTGCTTTCCAAAGCAGCTCAAACATAGAACATGTAAGAAGAACTGTAGCCATTGAATTCTACCGTGCTGATATAGTATACCGTGCGTTATTGGGAAATAATGCAAGCTCTAGAATGCCAATCCGAAACGAGTATTTAACAAGTGTCAGTGCCAAACAGAGTCCATGGTTGCCATGCCGCTGTGAGGTTGCCTAGGCAGAAAGCTCTGTAAATATTGTACATGTTTTTGTTGTTGTTGTGTTTTATCAACTTTTTTGGTTTTTAATAACTTATTGATAGATTAACTGAAATATCTGGTGGTATCCCACAGAATTGCAGGACTGATTATGGCAAGCAAGTTTATATGTTTCTTGACAAGCTAGCTAGCTTGCTAATAGGATTTGAATAATGCAGCAACACAAGTGGACTGTGGTGTGAGGAGATGCAGAGGCTCGCATTGTAGGGGGCTTTTCAGGACTACTGCTGACAGAGGTGTGGTAGTCTTACTGGTGCTTTTACAGTTGCCGAAGCATCACCCAGGTGGGTGCTACATTTCAGTAGTGGACGATCCAGCCTGATCTACAGAGGAGGAGCTGTGAACATCAAAGATAACGAGTCGCCCAAAGAAGAGCTGTCAGATGTCTCTACCTCCCTGCGTGGCTGTACTATCTTTGCTCCCTCTTATATTACCTTTCTGAAATGCCTATCATCTAAAGATGTGGAAGACCATCGCACAAGAACAGCCAGAACCCTAGTTTGTTTATTTTGTTTTAAAAGCGACTTTTAGATTCTACTTGTAATGAAAAGAGCTATATAAAATACATATATTATTATTATAACACAATGGAAAAGCTCTTCAAATAAAGATTTCCTGCCCATTTCACTTTTCAGATGCAAAAATGTTGGAGAACAATTAACGGATTTGACCCAGAACATACACACCAAGGTGTGAAAAAGGAGGATGCAGGAAGTGTAGGGGGAAGGAATGAAGAAAGGAAGGAAGACAGAAGCAAACGAGGATAAATATCCCAAGAAACAAGAAGTTGGAAGATGTTGTGGCGATAGATAAATACAGGGAGTCCAAATATAAAACTGAGATAAAACTGTCCAGTTTGAGTGTTTTTTTGCATCTCGTTCCAGTCGCTAGCTGCAGCGAACTGAAAAGACGAGCGACCCAGGGATGTGTGTGCTTTGGGGACCTTTAACAGAATGTGACTGGCAGCACGGGTGTTTACGTGGAGGATGAGGGCTGCAGTAGATATCTCAGTTAGGGAGGGACAGGGCCTAAGAAGGTCCTAAGAGGGCCTAAGGGCCTAAGAAGGTTTTATAAATAAGCATCAACCAGTGCGTCTTACGACGGGTATACAGAGATGACCAGTTTACAGAGTATAGCGTGCAGTGATGTGTCCTATAAGCAGCATTGGTGGCAAATCTGATGGCCCAATGGTAAAGAACATCTAGCCGCTCAAGAGCACCCTTACCTGCCGATCTATAAATTACTCTGTAATCTAGCATGGGTATATACAGTATAAAACTAGTACATTTGCATGACAATTGATCATTACCCAAAATTCCATAATTGCCACAGCCCTACTCTATATGTTAGTAGATACCTCATCAATGGGACTGGATCATTTGGTCTATATAGAATTTACAAAACAGTTATAAAAGTTGCATCAGAAGACTTTCCTTGACTTCTTGTTATTATACAAATGGACTAAGTCGTTTGAAACAAATCAGGAAAAGATAAAGGACCACATATAATAACCCCTACACACTTAAAATAACCCCTACAACAAAATGACTTGAGGAGGTCCTTGTCCTATCTTTCTGTGGTATAATTGCTGACATCAGTAATTCAAAAATTGGAGCAAATAAAAGTGATAAGGGCTGGGGATTTAATTGTCTTGTCTTTTTTCGCTTTTGCCAAATTAAACAGACCAGAGATCTGCTCATTCATTTCCATTAGTTCCCTAGAGAATAGTCTGATATTCAAATCCAAGAACTAATTAGTAGCCTTACAACTGACTTTAATGGGGATGGATAATAGTTTAAAATACGCAAACGGATTGGTCTGTGTTGGGAGTTTGAGAAATTTGAGGGATGTTAATATCTCAATCTTGCTGCACAATACCAAAAAAAGGACAGAAGATGAGGTCAGAAGATGTCCACTCCAGTGAGTTATGATTGCAATTAGAAGGATAAGGACAAAATCTGTCCGACATGTCTAGAATTACAATTTAAATGCGGCTGCAAAAGCAAACCTTTCAGACTTGTGAGTTAAGTGAGCTTCTTCTGTAATACCTCCATGAGCTGAGTCCTTAGATTCTCACAGATTACTTGGCAGCGTGGGGCGTTAAGGAGAGAGAGCTGGCAGTATCTGCATGCCACTATCAAACACGCCACCCGCTTTGACCTTTCCATTAATAACAGCCATCAGTGCACGCTCGGAATGTACAATCTGGAAAGCTCTCAGATTCAGTGTACAGCAGCTTGAGCTGTTGCTCTAGTCTAGTGAGAGGAGGGTTGAGTGAGAAAAGTAGCCATTCCCCAAAGATCTCCCCCAAGCCCAGTAATCCTTGCCAAACACATGAAACGAACGACAAATAAGGGATACTCAAGAGGAAGAAATAGAGATGAAAAATAGATGCAGGTGCTGAGAATAGAGGTTTTACTGTTGACGTGTTCACTGATGAATGACATTCTGAGACAAATTTATCAGATTTGTCATCTAATTCAGTTTATAGCAAAGCAAGCATTAATGAATTGTGTGTCTAGTTGCGTAACCTGCAGGCAGCATCTTGTACTAGTAGAAAAACACTTCCATGGTTTTCCATGAACGACTTAAAGGGGCAATCTGCAGTTCAAACAAAACCAAATCTGCACCTGCCACTGTTTGGTAAACAACTGAGGTTTGGGGCAGGAGAAATAAAACCAAATGTTTTTTTTTACCAAGTTACCCTAGGCAACCCTTAACTGGAAATGTAAAAGTCCAAAAATGGTTTTACCATTAGCAGATTGTTATTATATAACAAGTTACTTGCACCATTTTGAACTAGTTCAGATTTAAGTGATAATGCCAGAGGCCAGTGTTTGGAGGATATATTGGCATGGGTGTTGTTTGTCGAAGGTCGGCAGACCGTGCCAATATATCCTCCAAACACCGGCTTCGAGGGCATTATCACTTTTATACAATGTTCTGCCAACATATTCAAATAATGATTGACATATTTTTATTAAAAAATATTTTTTTATGAATTTATTCATACTATTTCATCCTTACACAAAAATATAGTCCCGACAAAAATCTTGGGCTGCTACCCAAACAGGTTCGGTTGCCAGAGACGCGACCTGGTCATTAAGTATTTTTGTTCTAAATCTATGGACGCAACCTAGTCATTCATTCTGAATGTTCTGTTGCCATGATGGCTGGTAACGTTCTTATCCTTTGATTGCTAGCTATCCAACTTTGGCTAACATAGTCACATCACACGGTGCTGCTAGAATATCAGCAAGGTTGCTGCATTGCATTTGTTTAAGCTGTTTTCTAGTGATTTTGTTTTGGGTACATACATAACAATGAGCTAATGATGTGAGAATTTGCCTGGCATAGAATATTTGCTTTCTTGTCAGGCCACTGTTCAGAAGAGATAGCCACTTACACAGCAAACACATTCACAATCACAGCTGGAATAACAGGAAACTATATGCATTTCGTGTTTTTCTATTTACCTTTCTTTGTATATATCAATAAAAATGATGCTGATTCATGATTTCGACTGGTGTAGAAAAGCTGCCAGCCTGTCTTATCCCGACTCCCAACCCATTCATTACCATAGGACAGCTGGAGATAAATATTGAAACAATGTTGCAAATTTTGGACAGACAGACAGCAAGGTTTATACAAATCTCTGCTGTTGAAAACAAAATGCTAGTCTAAAAGAAAAGGTAGATAATGTCTAGATGCTTTTTACAGTGTGGATCTAGTACAAGTATTCCCAAACTGGGGTACACGCGCAATGCCGTCAGGGGAACGCCAAATAAAAATGTGATTCAGGTAAAAATATATATATATATTTTTTTTTTCTCACATTTTCAAACAGTCCATTTATAATTTCCAACGGGGCTATACATTTGGGTGAGGTTTTTTTCTTGCCTGAGTAGCTTCGTTTACTGCCATAAATAAAATTAAACCATCTAGTGTTCAGCGAAATGTTACGGGATTTTTGTGTTTAATGACTAAAATATGTATACATTTGACTTAGAATTATAACTAAACAGAATACTACTATATTACTGTAAGAATGAATCTTATTATAATCATAATGTTGAATGTTATGTGTTCCTTGTTAGAAAGAATGTGTTTATCTTCAGACAGGCTAGAATGATGTCTCTACCCAGGTTTGGTTGAAGATAGTTTAACAGGTGGCAGACAGTAATGAGAACTCTAACTATACTGCCATTGTATCCGAGAGGAGGATGGACATTAAAACCTATGACATCATCTTTATTATATAACCTGATGTAAAATGTATTATGATCAGTACTCTCGATAATAAACGCTATTGATTGATTGATTTTAAGACTGGTTTCTGTCCATTTAATGCTGATAATTATCTTACAAATTCTTATGTATGGGCAGAGTGTTTTAATTGAATTGGTTGATAAACATAGGAATTAAATTCCTTTAACACGAAATAACAACACAATGTCAAGTACAGGTAGCGTAGTCAAATAACTAACATCCAATAATTAATCGGTACTCTCTCACGGGAATTCCACTAACAGTCCATATGTAGCCAAATGTAGCTGCTGCTCATTTCGTTTGCTCGAAAATTGATAAATGGTTAAAAAAGTAAGGCCCATAGAGACACATACCAGCTCTACTGGTAGTACTGCTACTACCAGCAGTACTACACCTGCACCTGTCAACGACAAGTTGTTCTGCTTCCACGAGCACATCCAATGCTAGCATCAGTAATTCTACATTTGTTGTTAGTCCAGCTAGCATGGACACTGACAGTTGTGAATCTGATGCAGCCGAAGAGCTACTGCCCCCTTACCCGGGAAAGCACCGAACAACAGACAGGGATATTGGACCATCGAAGAGCCGCAAATATGATGAGAACTACATTGATTTGGGGTTCACTTATATTAGGAGTAGTGCCTTTCCTCAGCCACAGTGTGTTATATTTGCAAAAGTACTCTCTCACAACTCAATGAAACCTTCACTCTCGCGCAGACATTTAGAAACAAAACATGCCAATTTGAAAAATAAGCCACAGGAGTTTTTTGAGCGAGAATTAAGACGACTTTCGAGTTGTAAGATATGTATAAAAGCAACAGATACCATTAATAAGAAGGGGCTAGAAGCGTCTTATATGGTGATATTGTGTCTTTGGCATCATTAAAGGTGAAGACTGTTATTTTATCAAATGAATTTTCTGTAATTATTATTACGTGATTAAACTAATCATGTAAATTTTATTAACTAGGAAGTCGGGGCACCACGGATATTTTAATATCTAATCAATTAGTCTTCTATTAATTAATTATTCTTACCTTATATCAGTCTCATTTCAAACAACATAGAATTATTGGTTATCTGTACGAACCCAGTCTAAACTATGAATCCTCCTGTCACGTTCCTGACCTGTTTTCCGTTGTTTTTTGTATTTGTTTAGTATGGTTAGGGCGTGAGCTGGGTGGGTAGTCTATGTTATGTGTTTCTATGTTGGGTTCAATGTGTTGCCTGATATGGTTTTCAATTAGGGGCAGGTGTTTGACGTTTCCTCTGATTGAGAACCATATTAAGGTAGGCTGTTCTCACTGTTTGTTTGTGGGTGATTGTCTTCCGTGTCAGTGTTTGTACCACACGGGACTGTATCGTTTGTTCTAGTCTGTACCTGTTCGTGCGTTCTTCGTGTTTATGTAAGTTCATATGTTCAGGTCGGTCTACGTCGTTTTTTGTTTTGTAATTTCTCAAGTGTGTTACGTATTCGTCTTGTCTAAATCAATTCATCATGTCTTCACAACACGCTGCGTTTTGGTCCGATCCCTACACCTCCTCTTCAGACGAAGAGGAGGAAATCAGCCGTTACACCTCCATACACCAATTGGCTTAATCATTTATTTACTAACTAACTAAATAATCACAGAAATGCATAACAAACAAACAGTAGATATTGGTTACTAACAATGATAGGGAAGATCCCATAGTGGGCTAAACCGACATGACGGCTTGGTATACAAAGAAAAGTGGATGTGGACCGATAAGGAGTGGGAAAGACAAAATGGATCACTACACACAGTGGATATTTATATTCTTTGAAATGCTAATCCTTAGCACATGAACGCTCGCTCATTCGGGAATAATTGCAATCAATATATTTACGCCCATATGTCATTGTGGTCTTCTCCGGAATCGTCAGTCCGTCTGTGGGAGAGTCAGTTCACCAGAGAGTCTCTGGTTACTCATGGTGGTTGCTCTATCGGCGGCTCCTGATAGTGTCTGTTGTAATGGATACGTCAGGCATCCATTGTTCTTAGAGTAGATGTTTCGGTGGTTGTCGGTATTCGCATCCCAGGTTTACATAATTTCTAGCTGCAGACTAGTAATTAGTATCTAAGCTGTGCTCTTATTCTGTAGGGATTGATAGTCTCAGAGTTGAACCATTTCTAGCTGTGTAGCCAATGCTCCACGTGGTATGGTTTTCTAGTCTTGGTACTCAACTATTCGCAATCACAGCACCCGCTGTGGGTTTGCTTAGTGTTGGTACTCAAACCTGTGCCACCTCAGCTTACACCGAGGTATGCGTGGTCTGAAGAGGATTTCCTCAGGAGGGTTTTTTATTCGTAACAATAGAAAAGGGCAGTTCCACGCCAGATCATGTCTGTGCTCACGGGGGCGTGGCCGCTGACTTGTTAAACTTTACAGGGAATACAATTATCTCAAAATTAAAGGTTAACATCACATTACATCATTTCACAAATAGTTGCATCTTTACTCGTTCATTTTATACAAGAATTAGATGCAAACACCATAATTGAGAAATGTACACATTTAGAGATATAGTTATGTGTGTTTCCTGTTCTTTGTGAGGTCACCAAATGAAACACACTCAACATAACTGTCCCTTAAGTGTCCACGGACCCTTCCCACATTCTCGCAAGTGGACATATAGTTTCATTTTCCCATTTTGGGGATTTAGGAGTTCGGCTACGTGAAATCCTTTGTTCTCTCTCTGTATTCTCTCTTTCTGCATGGCCAGGGAGAGAGAGTCTCCACCAGGAATTTACGACCTGAGATAACAGAACCTGGGAGTAGGAGAAAGTGAGAGAGGGGGAAGCCACGATCTACACCCAGAAAGAGCCACGTCATGACAGTGAGCTACCGAGTGGCTAGGACAGGCAAGCCCATACTATTGTGGACGACTTAATTCTTCCTGCTGCCGCAGAAATGGCTGGGGAAATGCTGGGGGAAAAGGTAAAAAAAAACTATACAGACAATGTCTTCATCAAACAACACTGTTTCACGACGCATCATTGACATGGCACGAGATGTTTTGAAACAATTACTGCTTTGCATACAAGCCAGTGAATTCTATACATTACAGCTGGATGAGTCAAAAGACGTGGCGGGCCTGGCACAGCTCCTGGTATATGTCCGTTACGTTTAAGGGGGTCAATTAAGGAAGACATCCTCTTCTGCAAACCGACACCACTTGGGTACACTGCAGCATCCACCAAGAGGCTCTTGCTGACAAGCTGTCAGGCATTCCCTTGCAGCAAGAGCCTCTCGGTGGATGCTGCAGTGTACCCAAGTGGTGTCGGGAGCTACTGCTTGCACGCGCATTACCACTCCACTATGTCTCCCTGCCATGGCTTTTGCGCCATCGGTACAGATACCAACACATCTTGACCACCAAAGTCCATTTGATGTCACAAAGCTGTCCAGTACGTTTTGGACACTACAGTGTCACAAAGCTGTCCAGTACGTTTTGTTAAAACAAAGCCCCTGAACTCTCATGTATTTTCTGCACTATGCAATGATATGGGCAGCGACCATGTTACACTTTTACAACATTTAGAAGTGCGCTGGTTATCAAGGGGCAAAGTATAAACACTTTTTTGTTAAATTGAGAGACGATCTTAAAGTTTTCTTTACTGACAATAATTTTCACTTGTCTGACCGCTTGCACGATGACGAGTTTCGCACACGACAGGCCTATCTGCGTGATGTTTTTTCTCACCTGAATGATCTGAATCTAGGATTACAGAGACTCTCCGCAACTATATTCAATGTGCGGGACAAAATTGAGCCTTTGATTAAGAAGTTGGAGCTCTTCTCTGTCTGTATTAACAAGGACAACACACAGGTCTTTCCATCATTGTATGATTTTTTTGTGTGCAAGTGAACTCAAGCTTACGGACAATGTCAAATGTCATATAGTGAAGCACCTGAGTGAGTTTGGTGTGCAATTACGCAGGTACTTTCCCGAAATGGATGACACAAACAACTGGATTCGCTATCCCTGTCATGCCCTGCCTCCAGTCCACTTACCGATATCTGAACAAGAGAGCCTCATCGAAATTGCAACAAGCAGTTCTGTGAAAATGGAATTTAATCAGAAGCCACTGCCAGATTTCTGGATTGGGCTGCGCTCAGAGTATCCTGCCTTAGCAAATTGCGCTGTTAAGACTCTGATGCCTTTGCAACCATGTACCTATGTGAGAGTGGATTCTCGGCCCTCACTAGCATGAAAACTAAATACAGGCACAGACTGTGTGTGGAAAAAGACAGACTCTCTCCAATACAACCCAACATTGCAGAGTTATGTGCATCCTTTAAAGCACACCCTTCTCATTAACCTGTGGTGAGTTATTCACCATTTTTGACGAACAAATAATGTTTTATATGTAAGATGGCTAAGTAAAGAGCAAAATGATTGATTATTATTCGATTATTATCTGTGCCCTGGTCCTATAAGAGCTCTTTGTCACTTCTCACGAGCCGGGTTGTGACAAACTCACACTCATTCTTATGTTGAATAAATGTATTGTATAATGTGTGTGTGGCAAGCTTACAATGATGGCAAAAAACAACATTTGAGAGTGCGCTGACCCTGGTGCTAGATGGGTTACGCAGCTGGAGGTTGAATGTTTGAAAGGGTTTGGGACTATAAAAAGTTTGGGACCTCTGATATATAGTATATAAATTGCCTGGCTGGGTTGACGAGACAGTGGATTGAGCAGTCAGATGGAATAGAGTAAATAGGCATTTGTGGAACTTGTGGAATAGACACCGGCTGAAATGCGGATTTAACCAATTAGCATCCAGGATTAGAGCCACCTGTTGTATAAATATTATGTAGACAGTGTTTTACTGTAGAATCACCTGAATACATTCACTGCATGCATTGTACACTAAGGTCATGATGCCAAACATCAATTGAACTGTGCTATACACCAAGGCAGCAAAACACCGCCAATCGTGTTTGTTTATCTTTTGGGACCTCTGCTCGGGAGGTGGCATGCCAATATCTAACCTACTCCTGTTGGCCAATGTAATCCAATTTTCTCACTGACATGATATTCAACACCTGCCATGTCCCCAATATCCTGACAGCACTGACAATGAGCAGCCAGTCCCTCCAAAAATCATCAGAATAGACAGAAGAAATGTCACGGCATGTAAAAACATTGTTCCCGCCGGGAGTCTTTCAAAGGACGTACGTTTGTGGATGAAATGTAGATTTCCTCTCCACTTTGCGTGCATGAAATTAACCTTCACATATTACCAACCCTTGTACTTGCTGACGAGGCATGTCATTTTTGTGCTGAACACCGCTGCGATGAAAGTCATTCCATACAAGCCTATATCTCTTCATTACATTAGGGTCCAGCTTCAGCTTTTTACAGTCTAATTGACCGCAAGGTGCTTCGCTGGCATGCCATACATTTACATATCACAAGAGATTATTCATACACATTTTCAATTATACAGACCACTGCTGTCTGTATAATCGTGTAGGTAATTATACAGGTGGTATGGCATAAGCTTAAAGGGATAGTTCAGGATTTTGGCAATGAGGCCCCCCAGAGTCAGATGAACTTCTGGATACTGTTGGGTTCACCTTGGGGTCATGATAGGGGCTGTACCAAATGTTTGATGTATTATAATAATTGATTATGCTTATGTTGTATTAATAGAAGGGGAAGGATTATAAGACCCCAACCCCCTTACTTTTATAGGGTCCTAGCCTACAGATTGACAAAATATATATACATTATAAGGTTTAACATTGTTCCACAGTACTTTTCTAGTCTCTGCTTCTTATAAAAAACGGTCTGAGAGATGTGTGAGTTATGGCAGTCAAAACAGGGTGTCTGTGAGAAAGAGCCTCAAAGATAAAAGAGATGCAGCGACACAGAACTCTACAGGGGAGTGAAAGAGATAAGAGAATAGTCAGACATTCCACTATAAATCAACTTGGGGAGTTGACATTTACTGCTGAGCCTTTAGATAACACTGAAACTCTTGTTTGTAAAGCTGTGTAGGCATGGGTTTGGTCTCATGAGTAGAAGGTAATGACATAGGCAGTGACATCACTAAGATATATGACTGCAGGCATAATAAAACAACTTGGACTTGATTTCACCAATGAGCCAATGATTGACAAGGAACAAAGAACGAACCCCAACAATATCATTTTTATATCTCTGCGTGCAGTTAGTTGCCATATATCATTTGCACAATAGTTAACTAGTGTTAGTGCAATGACTGGAAGTCTATGGGAATACCTAGCATGTTAGCGGCTCCTGTAGACTTCAAGTCATTGGGCTAACGCTAGTTAGCATTGGCTCGCAAAACTACCTCTTAGGGCCCATTTCCATACAGTGTTTAACCCAAAAGGCTCAGACAAAAGGCTGGTATTCATGTCTCACTGTGTCAGGGCTTCGGCAGACAGGCCCTCACTTGGGGCCCAAGCCAGGCCACTGGTACTTTTCAGCTGGCATTTACATAACAATGGTTTAGGTGAACTTTAACACCTCACAAAGCAACTGTTTTGATTATGCAGAGGTTGTTGATTCTGCTATTCACTGTCAGCCCTGGCTATGGAAACACAATTTCCCTAGTATAACATAGGGGTGTATACACTAGTGCAACACTGGTGTTACAGTCGAAAAGCAGCGTAACTTCCTTCATACTGGACGCAGATACATAAAAAAAATGGTATCCACGAGTTCATCTGACTTTAGGGAAGTACATAAAGGGCTTCATTGACGAAATTCCGAACTCTCCCATTTGACAAATCACACAGTTCATATTTCCCTCAATTCTGACTATTCTTCCAGTCCCTGCCGCTGAAAAACATCCCCACAACATGATGTTGCCACCACCATGCCTCACAGGGATGGTGCCAGGTTTACTCCAGATGTGACGCTTGGCATTCAGGCCAAGAAGTTCAATCTTGGTTTCATCAGACCAGAGAATCTGGTTGTCCTTCTGGAAGGTCCTGGGTCAACGGGTTCAAGGTCAACGGGTTCTTGGTCACCTCTCCGACCAAGGCCAGCTCTAGGAAGAGTCTTGGTGGTTCCAAACCTCTTTCCCTTTAACGAATGATGGAGGCCACTGTGTTCTTGGAGACCTTTAATGCTGTAGACATCTGTGCCTCGACACAATCCTGTCTCAGAGCTCTACGGACAATTCCTTCGACCTCATGGCGTGGTTTTTAGGCAGAGTTCCTCTGTCCAGTGTCTGTGTTCTATCGCCCATCTTAATCTTTTCTCTTTATTGGCCAGTCTGAGATATGGCTTTTTCTTTGCAACTCTGCCTAGAAGGCCAGCATTCCGGAGTTGCCTGTTGACTTCACTGTTGACGTTGAAACTGGTGTTTTGCGGGTACTATTTAATGAAGCTGCCAGTTGAGCACTTGTGAGGCGTCTGTTTCTCAAACTAGACACTCTAATGTACTTGCCCTCTTGCTCAGTTGTCCACCGGGGCGTCCCAATCCTCTTTCTATTCTGGTTAGAGACAGTTTGCGCTGTTCTGTGAAGGGCGTAGTACACAGCGTTGTACGAGATCTTCAGTTTCTTGGCAATTTCTTGCATGGAATAGCCTTCATTTCTCAGAACAAGAGTAGACTGACGAGTTTCAGAAGAAAGTTCTTTGTTTCTGGCCATTTTGAGCCTGTAATCGAACCTACAAATGCTGATGCTCCAGATACTCAACTAGTCTAAAGAAAGACAGTTTTATTGCTTCTTTAATCAGAACAACAGTTTTCAGCTGTGCTAACATAATTGCAAAAGGGTTTTCTAATGATCAATTAGCCTTTTAAAATGATACACTTGGATTAGCTAACACAATGTGCCATTGGAACACAGGAGTTGTCACGCTCGTCGTCCACCTCATCAGAGGAGGAGTAGTTTGAAGGATCGGAGGACCAATATGCAGCGTGGTAAGTGTTCATCTTGATATTTATTAACACAGAGAACACTTAACGAAACTATACAAAAATAACAAACAACGAAACGTGAAGATGTATATAAAAAGTGCAGGCAACTAACACATAGACAATCACCCACAACCCACAATGACAAAATAGGCTACCTAAATATGGTTCCCAATCAGAGACAACCACTAACACCTGCCTCTGATTGAGAACCATATCAGGCCAAACACAGAAAACAGACAAACTAGACATACAACATAGAATGCCCACTCAGATCACACCCTGACCAAACAAAACATATAAACATACAAAGCAAACTATGGTCAGGGCGTGACAGGAGTGATGGTTGCTGATAATGGGCCTCTGTACGCCGAGACAGGCGGAGGTAGCGTCCTTCTGCTGAGTTGTTGCCCCTCTACGGCCTCCTCCACGTCTCCTGATGTACTGGCCTGTCTCCTGGTAGCGCCTCCATGCTCTGGACACTACGCTGACGACACAGCAAACCTTCTTGCCACAGCTCGCATTAATGTGCCATCCTGGATGAGCTGCACTACCTGAGCCACTTGTATGGGTTGTGAGACTCCGTCTCATGCTACCACTAGAGGGAAAGCACCGCCCAGCATACAAAAGTGACCAAAACATCAGCCAGGAAGCATAGGAACTGAGAAGGGTCTGTGGTCACCACCTGCAGAACCACTCCTTTATTGGGGGTGTCTTGCTAATTGCCTATAATTTCCACCTTTTGTCTATTCCATTTGCACAACAGCATGTGAAATGTATTGTCAATTCAGTGTTGCTTCCTAAGTGGACAGTTTGATTTCACAGAAGTGTGATTGACTTGGAGTTACATTGTGTTGTTTAAGTGTTCCCTTTATTTTTTTGAGTAGTGTATATATAGTTAAAAGTTTAGACACACATACTCATTCAATGGTTTTTCTTTATTTACAATGTAGAAAATGGTAAAAATAAAATAAAAACTTAAATGTGTAGGTGTGTCCAAACTTTTGACTGGTACTGTGTATATATCCACATCACTCAAATGATTCACTTTCACACTGTAACACACACCTATGTAGATTAGGTGACTGCATCTGTCCTCGTGCTCCTAGACCTTAGTGCTGCATTTGATACCATCGATCACCAAATTCTTTTGGAGAGATTGGAAACCCAAATTGGTCTACACGGACAGGTTCTGGCCTGGTTTAGATCTTATCAGTCGGAAAGATATCAGTTTGTCTCTGTGAATGGTTTGTCCTCTGACAAATCAACTGTACATTTCGGTGTTCCTCAAGGTTCCGTTTTAGGACCACTATTGTTTTCACTATATATTTTACCTCTTGGGGATATCATTCGAAAACATAATGTTAACTTTCACTGCTATGCGGATGACACACAGCTGTACATTTCAATGAAACATGGTGAAGCCCCAAAATTGCCCTCGCTAGAAGCTTGTGTTTCAGACATAAGGAAGTGGATGGCTGAAAACGTTCTACTTTTAAACTCGGACAAAACAGAGATGCTTGTTCTAGGTTCCAAGAAACAAAGAGATCTTCTGTTGAACCTGACAATTAATCTTGATGGTTGTAAAGTCGTCTCAAATAAAACTGTGAAGGACCTCGGCGTTACTCTGGACCCTGATCTCTCTTTTGACGAACATATCAAGACTGTTTCAAGGACAGCTTTTTTCCATCTACGTAACATTGCAAAAATCAGAAACGTTCTGTCCAAAAATGATGCAGAAAAATGTATCCATGCTTTTGTTACTTCTACGTTAGACTACTACAATGCTCTACTTTCCGGCTATCCGGATAAAGCACTAAATAAACTTCAGTTGGTGCTAAATACGGCTGCTAGAATCCTGACTAGAACCAAGAAATTTGATCATATTACTCCACTGGCTTCCTGTTAAGGCAAGGGCTGATTTCAAGGTTTTATTGCTAACCTACAAAGCATTACATGGGCTTGCTCCTACCTATCTTTCCGATTTGGTCCTGCCGTACATACCTACACGTACGCTACGGTCACAAGACGCAGGCCTCCTAATTGTCCCTAGAATTTCTAAGCAAACAGCTGGAGGCAGGGCTTTTTTTTGTAGATCTCCATTTTTATGCAATGGTCTGCATACCCATGTGAGAGACGCAGACTCGGTCTCAACTTTTAAGTCTTTACTGAAGACTCATCTCTTCAGTGGGTCATATAATTGAGTGTAGTCTGGCCCAGGAGTGTAAAGGTGAACGGAAAGGCTCTGGAGCAACAAACCGCCCTTGCTGTCTCTGCCTGGCCGGTTCCCCTCTCTCCACTGGGATTCTCTGCCTCTAACCCTATTACAGGGGCTGAGTCACTGGCTTACTTGTGCTCTTTCATGCCGTCCCTAGGAGGGGTGCGTCACTTGAGTGGGTTGAGTCACTGACGTGATCTTCCTGTCTGGGTTGGCGCCCCCCCTTGGGTTGTGCCGTGGCGGAGATCTTTGTGGGCTATACTCGGCCTTGTCTCCAGATGGTAAGTTGGTGGTTGAAGATATCCCTCTAGTGGTGTGGGGCCTGTGCTTTGGTAAGTGAGGTGGGGTTATTCCTGCCTCTTTTTGGCCCTGTCCAGGGTATCATCGGGATGGGGCCACAAGTGTCTCTCTGACCCTCCTGTCTAGCTCCATATTCTATGCTGCGTAGTTTATGTGTCGGGGGGCTAGGTGGTCCACGTTCCTGACCTGTTTTCTGTTGTTTGTTGTAATGTGGTTAGCTGGTCAGGACGTGAGTTTGGGGGGTGGGAGTCTATGTTTTCTGTTTCTATGTTGGTTAATGGGTACCTAATATGGTTCTCCCAATAGAGGGCAGGTGGTTTTCATCTCTCTGATTGAGAAATATCATATTAAACGGTAGGTGGTTGTCACATTGTTGGTTTGTGGGTGGTTGTCTCCTGTGTCTGTGTCTATGTTGCACCATACGGGACTGTTGTCGTTTGTTTTGGTTCGTTTCGTTTAAATGTAGTCATTTTTCCTGTTTCGGCGTTCTTCGAGTCACATGAAGTTCTTACGTTCAGGTTTGTCTACTCCCGTTTGTTGTTTTTTGTGTATGATTCAAAGTGAAGTTCGTGTTGGTCCGTCTATACTTTAAATAAAATCATGTCAAATCGCAACGCTTGCATTTTGGTTTAATCCCTGCTCCTCCTCTTCGGATGAAGAGGAGGAGGAACGCGTTACACTAGGGTCAGTTTGTTAATCTGGAGTACTTTCTCCTGTCTTATCCGGTGTCCTGTGCGAATTTAAGTATGCTCTCTCTAATTCTCTCTTTCTCTCTTTCTTTCTCTCTCGGAGACCTGAGCCTAGGACCATGCCCCAGGACTACCTGGCATGATGACTCCTTGTGTCCCCAGTCCACCTGGCGTGCTGCTTGCTCCAGTTTCAACTGTTCTGCCTGCGGCTATGGAACCCTGACCTGTTCACCGGACGTGCTACCTGTCCAGACCTGCTGTTTTCAACTCTCTAGGACCGCAGGAGCGGTGAGATACTCTTAATGATCGGCTATGAAAAGCCAACTGACTTAACTCCTGAGTGCTGACTTGCTGCACCCTCGACAACTCTGTGATTATTTATTATTTGACCATGCTGGTCATTTACTGAAAGTGATACATTTGGCCATGTTCTGTTATAATCTCCACCCGGCACAGCCAGAAGAGGACTGGCCACCCCTCATAGCCTGGTTCTTCCTACGTTTTGACCTTTCTAGGGAGTTTTTCCTAGCCACCGTGCTTCTACACCTGCATTGCTTGCTGTTTGGGGTTTTAGGCTGGGTTTCTGTACAGCACTTTGAGATATCAGCTGATGTAAGAAGGGCTATATAAATACATTTGATTTGATTAGGCCGCATCTCTCCAGAGTATTCAAATTTTCCGCCTAAAAACGTTGTTCTCTCCTGGCTAATCATCATAGACCAATGTTTTCTCTCCATGTAATTAGAATGAAGAAAACAAATCCTCCAGTCAGCGTGATTACCTCCTGTCACTCCAAGCACCTCTTTCCCCTAATTTAATGTATTGCTCAATGATCACTCCACAGTCATAAAGGCAAGAGGCTCCCTCCCCCACCCCCACTTGAAGTCCATTTCCTAGTCATCAGCCATCGTCTGATAAATGCCAGCTCTGGGAGGGCACTCTTTGTTTTGAAGATGTGCTATTACTGCACCCACTCTCCGACACTACTGATTAATGCCCAGGCCCTTTGCTGTTCAGCTTGAAAGTGTAACAAATGATACAGGATTAATAAGCCCCTGTCCTCACCAATGAGAGCAACAAAGAGCCAACCCAACTACAGTTTGGACACTACACTACATGTGAGGAGTTCTGTATATACGGTGTTATGTAAGTACTGGTGTTTAGTCACAACTGATGGTTGTTCCCGGTCTAGTACTAGATTAGGCTTCTGATTGGGCTTTCCTATTAAACATACAGTGCACTCTGAAATTATTCAGATCCCTTGACTTTTTTCACATTTTGTTACATTACAGCCTTATTCAAAATGGATGAAATATTTTTTTTTTTTCATCATTCTACACACTCTACCCCATAATGGCAAAGCGAAAACAGTTTTTTTTGAAATTGTAGCTAATTTATAAAAAATAAAAAAGCATAAATACAGTGATCCCTCGCCACTTCGCGGTTCACTTATCGCGGATTCGCTATTTCGCGGATTTTCATAATGCATTTTTTTTTTTTTTTTGGTTGCATTGTGCTCTGCATTCTGATTCGCTAAAAACTCACTCCCGCTTCTTGTATCAAAACATGCTANCTGATTCGCTAAAAACTCACTCCCGCTTCTTGTATCAAAACATGCTACGAATTGTGCTATCATTTTGTCGTCTCGTGCAGTTATGTGTACGTACATAAAACAGCTTGGCAAATTTACATTAAGTTGGCCAAATTATCTTGTAATTTCGAACATCTCCTAAACCCATAATGTCGACGAAACGGCCTACACGTGAGTCACTGTATTTGTATACATGTAATAGTTGCTAATTGTAAAAAAAAAAAAGTTTTCTATTTCGCGGATTTCACTTATCGCGGGTCATTTTCGGAACGTAACCCCCGCGATAAACGAGGGATTACTGTACAGTATATTATTTACATAAGTATTCAGACCCTTTGCTATGAGACTCGAAATTGAGCTGAGGTGCATCCTCTTTCCATTGATCATCCTTGAGATGTTTCTACAACTTGATTGGAATCCACCAGTGGTAAATTAAATTTATTGGACATGATTTGGAAAGATACACACCTGTCTATGTAAGGTCCCATGACGTCGAAGGAATTGTCCCTCGAGCTCTGAGACAGAATTGTGTCGATGCACAGATCTGGGGAAGGGTACCAAAACATTTCCGCAGCATTAAAGGTTCCCAAGAACACAGTGGCCTCCATCATTCTTAAATGGAAAATGTTTAGAACCACCAAGACTCTTCCTAGAGCCCAGCCAAACTGAGCAATTGGGGGAGAAGGGCCTTGGTCAGGGAGGTGACCAATAACCCGATGGCCACTCTGACATAGCTCTAGAGTTCCTCTGTGGAGATGGGAGAACATTCCAGAAGGACAACCATCTCTGCAGCACTCCACCAATCAGGCCTTTTTGGTAGAGTGGCCAGACGGAAGCCACTCCTCAGTGAAAGGCACATGACAGCCCGCTTGGAGTTTGCCAAAAGGCACCTAAAGAACTCTCAGCCAATTAGAAATAAGATTCGCCAAATACAGGTGTGCCACGCGTGTAGCGTCATACCCAAGAAGACGCGAGGCTGTAATCACTGCCAAAGGTGCTTCAACAAAGTACTGAGTAAAGGGTCTGAATACATACGGAAAATAGATATTTCCGTTTTTGCAAAAATGTCTAAAAAACAGTTTTTGCTTTGTCATTATGGGGTATTGTGTGTAAATTGATGAGAAAATGTGTTTTTGTCCATTTTAGAATAAGGCTGTAAAGTAACAAAATGTGGAAAAAGTAAAGGGGTCTGAATACTTTCTGAATGCACATTTGTGCAAATGTATTGAAAATGAAATACAGAAATAACTCATTTATATAAGTATTCACACCCCTGAGTCAATATATGTTAGAATCACCTTTGGCAGCAATTACAACTGTGAGTTTTTCTGGCTAAGTCTTTAAGAGCTTTGCAGACCTGGATTGTACAATATTTGCACATTAGTCTTTTTAAAATTCTTCAAGCTCTGTCAAGCCTTTTTCAGGTCTTGCCATAGATTTTCAAGTCGATTTAACTAAAAATGGTAACTAGGCCACTCAGCAACATTCGGTGTCGCCTTGGTAAGCAACTCCAGTGTAAATTTGGCCTTGTGTTTTAGGTTATTGTTCTGCTGAAAGGTGAATTCGTCTCCAAGTGTCTGTTGAAAAGCAGACTGAACCAGGTTTTCCTCTAGGATTTTGCCAGTGCTTAGCTCTATTCTGTTTATTTTTATCCTAACTCCCTAGTCCTTGCCGATGACAAGCATACCCATAACATGATGGAGCCACCACCATGCTTGAAAATATGAAGAGTGGTATTCAGTAATGTGTTGTGTTTGCCCCAAACATAACGCTTTGTATTCAGGACATAAAGTTCACTTATTTGCTACATTTGTTTGCCATTTTACTTTAGTGCCTTATTGCAAACAGGATGCATGTTTTGGATTTTTTAAATTCTTTACAGACTTCCTTCTTTTCACTCTATCAATTAGGTTAGTATTGTGGAATAACAAAAATGTTGTTGATCCATTCTCAGTTTCCTCCTATCACAGCCATTAAACTATGTAACTGTTTTAACATTACCATTGGTCTCATGGTAATGTCCCTGAACAGTTTCCTTCCTCTCTGGCAAATGAGTTAGGAAGGAAGCCTGTATCTTTGTAGTGACTGGGTGTATTGATACACCATCCAAAGTGTAATTAATAACTTCACCATGCTCAAAGGGATATTCAATGTCTGCTTTTTTTTTTTTTTACCCATTTATCAATAGGTGCCCTTCATTGGAAAACCTCCTTGGTCTTTGTGGTTGAATCTGTGTTTGAAATTCTCTGCTCGACTGAGGGACCTTACAGATAATTGTATGTGTGGCATACAGAGATGAGGTAGTCATTCAAAAATCATGTTAAACACTATTATTGCACACACAGTGTCACGTTCCTGACCTGTTTTCTGTTAGTTTTTGTATGTGTTAGTTGGTCAGGACGTGAGTGTGGGTGGGCAGTCTATGTTTTCTGTTTCTATGTTGGTTTATGGGTACCTGATATGGTTCTCAATTAGAGGCAGGTGGTTTTCATCTCCTCTGATTGAGAATCATATTAAGGTAGGTGTTTTCACATGGTTTGTTGTGGGTGGTTGTCTCCTGTGTCAGTGTCTGTGTATGTTACGCCACACGCCACACGACTGTTTTCGGTTTTGTTTGTTCGTTCGTTTTATGTAGTCATTTTTCCTGTTCATGCGTTCTTCGTGTTACATGTAAGTTCGTAGTCCAGGTCTGTCTACATTCGTTTTTTTTGTTATTTTGTTTAATAAATATCATGTCTTATCACGACGCTGCATTTTGGTTTAATCCCTGCTCCTCCTCTTCGGAGGAAGAGGAACACCGTTACAGAACCACCCACCACAACAGAACCAAGCAGCGTAAGTTCGAGCAGCGGCCGAGTAATCAGGACTCGTGGACTTGGGAGGACGTATTAAACGGAAAGGGTTGCTACACATGGGAGGAGATCCGGGCTGGAAGGGATCGCCTCCCATGGGAACAGCTGGAGGCATTGAGGAGAGCAGAGGCTACCGGAGAAAGGAACCGAAGCTATGAAGGTACGCGGCTAGCAAGGAAGCCCGAGAAGAAACCCCAAAAATGTCTTGGGGGGTGGCTAAGAGGTAGTGGGCCAAGGGCAGGTAGGAGACCTGCGCCTACTTCCCAGGCTAACCGTGGAGAGCGGGAGTACGGGCAGACACCGTGTTACGCAGTAGTGCGCACGGTGTCTCCTGTACGTGTGCATAGCCCGGTGCGGGATATTCCACCTCCCTGCACTGGTAGGGCTAGATTGAGCATTGGGCTTACATGGCACCAGCCTTACGCATGGTGTCCCCGGTTCGCCTACATAGCCCGGTGCGGGTTATTCCACCTCCCCGCACTGGTCGGGCGACGGGGAGCATTCAACCAGGTAAGGTTGGGCAGGCTCAATGCTCAAGGGAGCCAGTACGCCTGCACGGTCCAGTATTTCCGGCGCCACCTTCCCGCCCCAGCCCAGTAACACCAGTGCCTACACCACGCACCAGGCTTCCAGTGCGTTTCCAGAGCCCTGTTCCTCCTCCACGCACTCTTCCTATGGTGCGTGTATCCAGTTCGGTGCCTCCAGTTCCGGCAACACGCACTAAGCCTCCTGTGCGTCTCCAGAGCCCTGTACGCACTGTTCCTTCTCCCCGTACTCTTCCTGATGTGCGTGCCCTCAGCCCGGTGCCACCAGTGCCGGTACCACGCACCAGGCCTAAAAAAAAACGAATGTAGACAGACCTGGACTACGAACTTACATGTAACACGAAGAACGCACGAACAGGAAAAAAGACTACATAAAACGAACAAACAAACAAAACCGAAAACAGTCCCGTGTGCGTAACATACACAGACACTGACACAGGAGACAACCACCCACAACAAACCATGTGAAAACACCTACCTTAATATGATTCTCAATCAGAGGAGATGAAAACCACCTGCCTTATCTCCGCCTGGG